>NC_141047.1:75272691-75840191 GCF_041138505.1 Cibotium barometz | reverse complement strand
GATTATGACCTTCTCATCACTCTTTCAATAATTTCTCTATGACGATCCTTGATTACCTTGATTATTTCTGACCTTCCAGTCAGGTCAAATACGCTTTCTTTTTCTTTAGGGTGTAGGCTCATCATCATCAAGTGAGGTCCCTTCTTTGATTTCAAGCATTTGTAAGATCCATCTTTCCAAATCCCCATGTCTACTTATCATGCTATAGAGATTGCCACAAGGATCCTCATACTATGTTGTTTCTCCCATATTATTCACGATTCTCCTAAGCAATCACTAGGGGGGGTGTTGAGTTTTAATCGGCTCAAATTGAGCCCTTATAGCCTCTTGAGCCCTTCAGGGCCCTTCAACTTTGGCTACCATTGCTAGTGACCTAATGCTCTCAAGGTTCCTGGCTAGAATGTACATAGCTCCATGAAAGTCTAGATAGAACTCTTGGTCGTGGATGTTACTACCACTATCAGGTTGTCTAAGATTGCTGGTTCATTTCCAGGCAATGCCAACAATGTCCATCGCTCTAAGAGTGTGCCATTTACTTCAATGTGTATTGGAACATTAGTTGTTTCATGGTAACCATAGCATTGTATCGCAAGTGTTCCCTCGATCCCCATTATATTGAGTTCTTGACCCCATTTGTCCCCTTATGTCCCTTGCTTGCCTTGTTGGTCCTATGGATTGAAGCCTTTAAACTCCTTCTCGTCGTCGTGAACAACTCTTCTCTAAATGCTTTGAGCTCTCGTTTGGCCATATCTGAGTTTGGATGGCTCACGCCCCATAATCCTGATGTGGTATATCCTTTGTTTGTGAAGGATTCTTGGTCTACTTCCAAACTGGAATAGCTAGAGCTACTAGGGTGGTTAGATCGACTCTTGGTCCTATCTCACTCCCTATTGTTGGTGCATATGAGAATGTCCCGTGCTCAAATGTAGTAGTTGGGTTTGAGTATGAAGTCATGATTTAGCCCAAATGTAAATGCATAAGCACTTGGTCTAGCTCTAGAATCACTTACATAGGTTCTTTTTATGATTTTTTGATATTTTTAGGTTTTTATAAGATATAAAATTTTATGGTTATTTGGGATTTTTCAAGTTTTTGTGTTTTTGAAGGAATGACTGGTCTCTCAGGGGGTCCTTAGGTCTCACACAGATTTGGAAAACTCTAAAAATTAGCCCCATGAAATTCTAGAAATTTTCTCTCTAGAATCTCCAATTGGATGATTGGACATATTCATCTCCTGATGATTACACCTTTTGACGTACTAGTACACGATTGAACTTCACCAATCGATGATCAAATACCTAACAAACTGGTGATTGGATTGTCCTGGTGGCGACTATCGAACTCAATAGTGATCGTTGGACTTTCCAATGATTAGTCATACAATGACGCCTGCTCGTACATGATTGCTCATACCCTGATATCGATCGTACCAATGTGGTTGAACTGTGCCCACCACGATTGTAGAATTTTTAGTCACAATTAGACTTGACAATTAGATTTCTTCGATCAAGCAATTGTGCTGCATGATGTGATTGTACTTTTTCAATGTGTTAATACTGGCACCAACTACTATCAATCTGTGCTAAAAGATCTCCTAAATCTGTGTGCATTTAATGTGCACTTCCCCTCAACATCCTCTATCAAATTTAGTCAATAACTCGCATAACTCCCTATTTAGTTGTTTCTTTTACCATTCATAGCTCTATAGACAAGAAACTGCCCTCAACTTGACTTTTTAGTTCACGATTTCTCAATCTTGAGCGATTGGACCTGGTGACTGGACTTTGGACCCAACGATTGGACTTTTTAGAAAGCAATTTTTGCCTATTTTTCCTTGCATAGTATTGAACGATTGGACCTGGTGATTGGACTCTGGACCCAACGATTGGACTTTTTAGAAAGCAATTTTTGCCTATTTTTCCTTGCATAGTATTGATTTTTCCCTTTCTTTTGGGCCCGATTTGTCCCTATACCACTTATTGAATAGTTTGAGGCTCTACTTGAAGGCACATATTGAATAGTTTGAGGCTCTACTTGAAGGCACATAATGTCATCAATCAAGCAAACACTAAAAAATCAAGAATTTTTTGGTGCTTGAGGCTCTACTTGAATGCACAATGACATTAATCAAGTAAACACCAAAAAATCATGATTTTTTACAAAAATTAAAAGTTCATAATTAGCATAGTTAAGCTAAAATTGGATAAAATTGAAGAAATTGATGATGATAAAATTGGTACCTAGGGAGTTTGTGGGACTTCAACCTAAGCACATGGAGGGTTTCCCTTCCTTCTTCCATTACCTATTGATTAAAATCAAGAAAATAAAAGAAAGGAAGATGGTTAGAGTTAGTAAAAATCACATAATACTCCTACTCTAATCATGCTTTCACCACACTTAGCACTCTAAATCTCAACACTCAGTCAATATACCACAAGTTTTGTAACTCATGGGTAGATTAAAACAAATAATGGATCGATTAAATGCTTCTATTCTACTCTAGCACTAGTTCTATTCCCCAATAGTGACGCCTCTAGAGTGCCTCTTATTGAGGAAAGTTTTAGCTTTACAATAAGCATTGTCTTTACCAAGGAGGAGTACAACCCATCTAGAGCTTGAAAGCATATTGAACATGGGAATGGAAACCTCAAGGGGTGTTAAACCCTCAAGTTCTACCAACTAATCTTTGTAACCTAATCACGCATGTGGGAGAAGCTAGCAAGCTTCCTCTCTCTCTCTCTCTCTCTCTCTCTCTCTCTCTCACACACACACACACACACACACACACACACACACACACCCACCCACCTTCAACATATAGCTAATCATAAGCAAGAATCAACAAGAAAGCTTAGCTCAAGCACGCGCGCACACACACACACACACACCCTCACATGTGCAAGCAAGAAACTCTAGAAGACTCCATAGCTAATGACTAACATAATCATGAACATGCAAGAATTAAGAAGAGATCAAGAGAAGTAAGAATTAAGAAGAGATCAAGAGAAGTAAGAATTAAGAAGAGATCAAGAGAAGTAAGAATAAAGCTTGAGCTCAAATGCTCGGGGGGTTCACCTCTAAGAAATTTTATGTATTACATGGGTCCAAGGGGTATTTAAAAAACCCCTTACACTTACATACTTTTATGAATAAAATGACCCCTTTTTCTTCATAAACTTATGGTTTTTTTCAAAATTGGTTTAAAAAACCCCTCCTGTAAATGTAATTCTGCAGCTTTTTTGAATTAGTATACCCCTCCTGATGAACTCATGTGCTACACTTACATATGTTTAGGTGAACCCCCCGAGCTCAAATGTAGATTGCATTACAAAAGGTGTCAAGCTACACACTCCCATAAGTCTCTTATATACAAGTGGGCTTTGCCTACCCTTCCCCCCCCCCCCTCTCTCATACTTATGGGGTGCCCAAAACATGTCCTGATACAACTCAAGACTTATATGAGCTGGCTTTTGTTACAATGGTAGGAAATTTGAAATACCTAAGCTAGGATGGGGATTACAAAGTGATATAGAAAAGGAGTAACAACCTTCACAACAAGCATTATCATCACCAAGGAGTATAGCCCATCTAGAGTGGGAAAGCATATTGAAGGCTAGAATGGAAACGTTAAGGGGTGTCAAACCCCCTAATTCTACCAATCCAATATCTTCACCAAGGACTACAACCCATCTAGAGCATGGAAGCACATTAAACACAATAATGGGAACCTCAAGGGTGTCAAACCCTTAAGTTCTGTCAATCTAATGTTTGGACTTTCATAACCTAATCACACATAAGGGAGAAGCTAATAAGCTTCCTCTCTTCTCACTCGATCTCTCTTTCTCTCTATCACAAATCACCTTCCACATCTAGCTAATCCTAAGCAAGAATGCAAGATTACCTCAAACACGCACACACACTCAAGAACTCACACATGTAAGAAGTAATAAACTCCACAAGACTCCATAGCTAATGACTGACATAAGCATGAAAGCATGCAAGATTTAAGAAGAGATCAAGACAAGTAAGAATCAAGAAGCTCTCAAGCTTGAGCTTAAATGTAGATTATATTACCAAAAGTGTCTTATTGTATTATTAAAAGTGTCTTTACACACTCCCATAACCCTCTTATATACAAGTGGGCTTTGCTCGGTCGTCGCTTGCACTTATGGGGTGCCCAAATCATGTCCTTAGTATAACTTAAGCCTTATATGAGCCGGATTTTGTTACAATGGTAGGACTTTGGACATGTATAAGGTGAAATACCTAAGCTAGGGTAGGGTGGGGATTACAAAATGGTATAGAAAAGGAGTAACACGGCCTACACCTCGGCTTCTAGATAATGATCTACATTTACCTCTACCTATTTTCATGTAGAAGGCCTCATCTTGTATATTTCTAGAAGGTGATTTACTTCTGACATTCATCTCCTCAGTGATAAGAAGTGCTATGAGATCCTTAAAGGTTAGGAAGCTTTCCCGAGTTCAAATAGATGTCTAAAACTGGTCACACTCTTTCCCATGCCTTTTCAATGTGACCAACACTAAGTTGTTGTCATCAAGGGGAACTCTAATAGAGAAAAGGATATCTGTAAGCCCTTTAACTTTCAATGACTAATCACTGATACTCATAGTATTCCTCTGTATAATATGCATTTCTTGCTTTAATTGCATCTTCATTACCTTAGGACTTGTCCTATATAGATTAACAAAGAAAGCATTTCATGCATTATTAGGTGTCGCTGCATCTTGTATATGATTAATCATAGCATCCGACACACTAATAGATGGCCTATATATCACTTTATTGGCTCTCTCATCATGCGACTTAAAGATAATTTGAGGGAGAGGGAGAGCCTAAGTTCCTTACAAGCAAGCACACATATACAAGAGAGAGCAAGACATAAGAGAGAGATGGATGGCTAATTTTTCTTCTCTCTTCTTCCCTTCTCTACAACCATAACATAGAGACAAGAGGACATACTATAAGAGAAAGTACTCTCTTATGACCCATAGTGTGAACCTGACTATATGAGCTGGCACTATGCAATACTCTAGTAATCTAAATATGGCTATCACACATCGTGTCATCCACTGGCAGCATATCAATCATAATCTCACCAACCATGTTAGTGGCATAAGTGTAGAAGATATCACCTAGGTGGGTCATCGCCTCGCCAATGTTCATAGCACTAGTTGAGCTTGATATCTCAACATATTTTCCTCTGAAAGCTCTGACTCCTTCTCAGTCACTTGAAATATACTCCTAATATTATTTTCCCATGGCCTAAAAATAGCAAAAAATATTAAAAATCCCTAATAAACCTAGAAAAAGTTTTAAAATTTTCTTGGGCTTTTGAGACTAGAATTGAAGTTTTCAAGTGACGGATAGTAAAGTGTGATAATTAATTTCGCCCATAGTTGACCTACGCTTAAGACTGTGTACGTGCACAGACTCTATTAAAATTATTGTGTGAAGCAAGAGTCGAGTTCGTCGACCTTCGACAAAAAGTTTTTGCTCAACTTCAGCATGAATTCAAGCCATATTGAGCTAAGTCAATTTGTGTGCTTTATTTAATTATCTATAAATTATTTGCAGCACTTTATTTATTTATTTATCTATTTGTACAAAATGGCCAATTTACTTGCACAAAATCCACAAAGCAAGAGAAAATTGCTGTAGTTCAAGAGAAAATAGCAAATGAGTGTAATCATAGGTGCCAACTAAAGTGCCATATTAAGCATTCTAAGTGCAAACATTATATCTTTGATTCCGATGAAGAGGAAAGTGATCATGCTGGATGAACTATTGAGGCTACATTGTGTGCCCAAAAATCTTGGAAAGACATGGATTGGCTGAAAAGAAATCACTTTCCAGAATTATGATGGGAAAAAATACGCTCCTATGCTTATTGCATGACTTAGTCAGCTACTTAGTCAGCTACTACTAGAAGATTACTTTTTAGGTAAAAAAATTCTCAAAAATAGATAAGATTAAATATGCTTGCAATCATTTTATTAAAGTGTTAACTTATGGTGGAATGTAATTAAGCAAGGCAAGCATCAACCTAGTACATGGAAAGAATTCCAAAAGCTTTTAAAGAAACATTTTCTTCCGTCGTAATACAAGGCTAAAGCTCATCAAACGATGGGATACTCTATTGATACTCTACGATGCCAAGTGGAGAAAGAAAATGTCACATTGATAAATTTTGAGATATTTTATTGCAGGTTCATGTGATCCAAGAAGGTCAAAAGAAAGAGAGCAAAGAAGGATATACATTTCGGGTCTCAATCCAACCGTAAGGGTAGATGTTAATATGTTTCATCCTTGTCACCTCAGTTATGTTATGGATCTTGCTCTTAATTATGAACACAAAACTTCTAGTTCTAGAGATTCTAGAATGTAGGATAATTCTTATGCAAAATATTTTAAACTCTCTTTTCCTTTGAGTAATTTTGATAAATCCAAGATGTACAGGGGTAAAGATGTGGCTAGAGGAGATGTTCAAAAAGATGTTAACAACAAACACTTAAATGGTAAGCTAAAAAATCATATCATCAAGTGTTTTAAAAGTCACAAGGAGGGGCACATAGCACTAGACTTTTTAGAAAAGAAAAAGAACTCCACACTTGTGGCTCATGTCTAACATGGTTGAAGATGATGACAACGATTCACTCCAGCAAGAGGTAACTCCGATCCTGAAGATTTGGATGAAGATAAGGTTCCTATTCATGCTTTATTGAGAATTCAAGAAAAAATACAAGGAAAGTGAATTTTAATTTTTCATGATGATGGTAGTTCTCACGATTTTATTTTTAAAAAGGAATTACAAGCAATTACCCTGTATGCATCACACTCTAGTATAAAGTGAAAGCTTCATTTCAAGGAACTAAGTACAATTGCACTAAAGAGGTTAAGGATCTAGAATTGGAAATTACCTCATTGAAAGAAAAGGGAATAGTTTTAGTTGCTCCTTTCTAAGGTATTGATGTCATATTAGGAATGCCAATGGAGACATGAACATAACAAATAAATTGATTACAATGTGGTTAATGAAAGATGATAAAGAAATTTATCTTTGGTGTTAGAAAATAAGAGTGATTTAAGTCCTCTTTTGCCTCACAATCAAGTTAAAAGAGCTATAAGAAATAAGGAGAAGACGGTTTTGATTCTTGTCAAACTAGCCTAATGCTTAGCCTAAATCCAAACTAAATGTGTCTCATGATGCTTTAATTTCTATGTTCTCTAACTGTTTAATGGATGATCTACCTTCGATTTACCTAAACCCCGTGCAGAAGATCATAAAATTGAGATAGTCTTTGGAAGCTCTCTACCATGTAAATATCCTTATTGAGTTATGTTTGAGTGGAAAGATATTTAGAAATAAGTAGAAGAATTTCTAGAGAAAGAATTGATTAGACCTAGTAGTTCTCCATTTTGTGCTTTAGTTCTTCTTGTTAAAAAAATGAATGTGACATATCAAATGTGTATCGATTATTATGCTTCGAATAAGATTACTGTGAAGAAACGATATCCAATATCTTGAGTGAGTGACTTGCTGGTAGACAACAAGCTTAAGGGAGCAAAAGTATTTAGTAAAATTGATCTCAAGTTTGGTTACCGTAATATTCATATAGATAATGCAGATATTTTTAAGACTTCTTTTAAAACCCAAATCGGTCACTATGAGTTTTTAGTTATGTCATTTGATTTGACTAATGCTTTGGCTACTTTCAATAGAATGATAATAGAACATTATTTCGTGTTGTTCCATCACGAACTTATGCTGGCTTAAAAGGTGTTGGCTCTATAGCTCAACATCTGTATACTTTTGCATCTGCACTTTATCTTGCTTTTCTTTTGTGACAACTCCCAGGCCTACATTTCGATGATGCTCCTGAAATGTGGCTACTCCCCTTCTAAGTTTTGAATTCTTTGTTTGACTGTAGAAAGAGTTTGTAGGTCTTCTTTGGCTTTGTGGAGCTCTTCCTTTGTGGCTTCCACTCCTTGTTGAAGAGAACTGCCTTGTCACTGTTTGACTGTAGAAAGAGTTTATAGGTCTTCTTTGGCTTTGTGGAGCTCTTCCTTTGTGGCTTCGACTCCTTGTTGAAGAGATACTGCCTTGTCACTGTAACATTGTCGGATTGATTTCATCTATTGTATACGGAAAGCAAATTGTTGTAGAGTTGTGTTGTTATCCAGTTGGATCTAGAAGGACTGTGCCTTCGTTGGACTCTTTGCATTGTTGCTTTTGCCGAGCTCCTTCTGTGCAGCATTTTCTTGAACTTGATTCTTTTTGCTGCACTTATCTTTGTGCATAAATCCGAATGCACCTATCTACAAACCTTTCATGCCTTGCAGAACTCCTTGATGCAGCATCTGAATGAAGAGACCAATCTTGGTCTTTGATTATGGCCCAATATTCTTCAGTGCCTTTAGTGTTGCTAGTATGAAATTATGGCCTAGGCAACTGGTTTTCCTGTAGATGCATATAAATATGGCCCATGCAACTGGCAGATGCATATAAAAATAGACCCATAGCTCTTCTTGACATGTATGTTACCTTATGAGTTAGGATAATCATCTCGATCAAATATTGAAAATGTAATCTGTTGTGGGCTTCTTGATGATTATTGAGCTTGTATTCTTTGCTTGCACCTTTGGAGCCGAACTAGAACTCCATATCCTCCTCTGTTTGCTGGTGGAACTTCCACTGCCCCTTCCAACGGTGGTAGACCAAATACCTAGGAGACATGCTCTACCATAAATGGTATGCTTCCCTCTGTGGTTTTGATGAAACCATTCTTCTGCACTTTAAGCATCTCTAACACTTCAGGGCTAGGCGCATGTAGGTTCCATGGTAATGACATGAACTGCAACAAACTGACCTGCTCCAGCTTATGCTCTGTTCTAGTTCAAGTTAATGTCGAGAATAGCAGTGAGTTTTTCAAACTCACCCATGGCTACTGATTTTGAATTCGGAGGGTGATGAAAGCTAAGAATGCGATGAACATAATGGAACCAATGAAAACACTGAAAGCAAAGAGCTAAGAAAGCAAAGACTGCGAACTCTGGTAAAAGATTATAAACGAAGGATGAAAACTAGGTAATAAGAACGTTAAAACATGGTAATGATATTCCAAACGGTAGAAAGGTTTACTGACGATTTCACGATGATGAAATAATGAAGATGCACAACATTTAAAAGAACAGGGCAGTGACGTGAGTGAAGGATGGTTAAAGAAAGGGCGCCCGATTTTATGGTAATCATGGCCCAATTTAGAAATGCATGAACCAATGCATGACTGCAACGTGGACTCAGACATGTGGTGGATACATGCATGATAGAAAAAATGTACACTGGGAGACAGACACTGGTTCTGGTAACTGTCCAAAACAAGACTTTAATCAGAAACCATTTACAAGCTTTGACAGTTTCACACCATCCAGTGTCACTAATTCGAATGTGCCGATGCCGAGTTTGGAAAATATCCAGTATGGGCCCATCCTCCGTAACTTTAATTTACCTGGATGTGGACTCATCTTGGAATTAAATAATAAAACCAGATAATTAACATCAAAAAATTAGAATTTTGTATTTTGATCAATCCACAACTTCCTCTAGCGATGGAAGAAATCAGATGTCCAAATACTCTGCAACCTCTTCTGTTCTAGAGCCAATAACTATTCCAATCAGTGTGCTTTGGATTCTTCAGAAGATAATCAGGCAGACACCGCCACTCTTAAGTTGGGTACCACAAATTCCATTAGAATCAAGGCTTCCAATCCGTAGACCATGTCCTGTTGCTAGCTTGTAAGTTGTCTGGAATGCCCATAATGCGGAATACTTCTGATCCCAATCTGTCTAGTTTTCATTGAGACCACTTTCTTCAAAACTCTCCAATAAGATTTTATTAAAAGATTCAGTGTGACCATTGGCCTGCGAGGATAATATACTGTAGACTTCTTATGAATAATCATATGTAGACTTCTTATGAATAATATACTGTAGACTTCTTATGAATAATCATATGGTGTTGAGTAATCTTTTAATTACTTCATTCAAAAAATGTCCACCTTGATCACAGACTAATTCAATTGGGCACCCAAATTTGGTCATGATCATTTCATAAAGAAACTTTGCTATAGAGATGGCTTTATTATCTCTTAATGCTTTGGCTTTTACCCATTTGGTATAATAATTTGTGGCTACGAAAATATATTTATTGCCGATCTGCTGAGCTGGGGGTTTAAATGATTTGACAAAATCTAGAGCCCATTTTTGAAAAGGTTGCATTAGGAGCATTGGATTGTGGGGCATCCAATCCAATGCACTTGGCTGGCCTAGTCTCGCACTCTTAAGAAAATTTCCATGCATCTTTAATCAATGTAGGCCACCATAATCTAGTAGCCTGAAATATTTTCGAGCCTGTTACTTCTCCAGAAAAATGCCCCCACCACTTAAACCTTGTTGGTGTGCTTCCATTCAATACAGCTTGTTGCTCATGTGCTTGTACACACTGGTGGATTATTTGATCAATGCCCATTTTGTACAATTGACCCGCAATTACCAAGAAATGTTTACTATAGAGAGCTAAATGCTTCCGAAGATCTCTAGTATCTTCTAGAAAATTTCCTTTGTTAAAAACATAAGTATTTTGTCATACCAATCCGGAGCTACTACAATTCGAAACAAATGCAATCTTGGTAACTGATGTGATACACCTTCCAGAGCTTCTCTAGTGTTAATGCAGGACAAAAAATCAGCTATTGCATGTTGATTGCCTGATGTATGTGACGAATAATGAATTCAAATTTTTTCCCTTGCTAATTTACCTAATAAATTGGGCTTATTGACTAGAAACACCAGATCTTGATGATCCACATGAAAAGTTGCCCAATTTAAAGATAATGCTGGAACTTCTTCACTGAATAAATCATTCCAAGTGTTTCTTGGTCCGTAGTAGAATAGTTCTTTTTAGCTCTGGATAATATCCAGCTGGCATAATAAACTTGTTAGGACCATCCATTCTCATAAGTACACTTCCAATTGCTACATCTGAGGCATCAACAAAGACATGGAATGGTCTGGACCAATCTGGTGGTTGGACAATGAGAGCGACTGCCAACATTAGTTGTAAGTATTGAAAAGCTTGCTGATAGGCAGCTGACCATACATACGGAACATCTTTCTTTGTGAGAAGATACATCGGATAAGCCACATCCGCTAGATACTGCAAGAATCTATGCCATTAAATTTGACCCAAAAATCTTTGTAATTCCTTGATATTGTGGGGTGCCATTAAAGCTTTGATTACTTCCACCTTCTTGGACTGTACCGCAATTTCGGTTGCTGACATACACACCCTAACAAGATTCCAGTTGTGACTGCAAATGTGCATTTAGCCGGATTGAGGGCTTTCCATCACCTCTATGCCAAAAATAGAAGATGCTCCACCATTTTGCTAAACACACTAAAATCATCCAAGAATACTTTCATAAATGTGACCAAGTAAATCATCCACGAATACTTTCATAAATGTGACCAAGTAATCATAGAAAATTTCTTGAACCATTCGAAATGTTGCTGGAGCATTCTTAAGACCAAATGTAATCACAAATGCTCCCCATTCTGTAACAAAAGTTATCTTTTCTCGATCATCCAGAGCCATCAAGACTTGATTATATCCACTGAAACCATCCAAGAAAGAATACATTTCATGTCCTGCTACAACATCTAACATTGGATCTATGAATGGAAGCGAAAAAGGATCTGTTTGCGGCATTGAGCTTCCGATAATCCACACAGACGAGAAGCTTTCCATTATTTTTTGGTACAATCACCCTCGACGAGACAGCCAGGTCACCTATCCACTGGATAAATAAACCCCACTTTTAAGAGTTTATCAATTTCCTCCTTAACCTGCTTTGCATAATTAGGGTTCATCCGGTACCGCTATTGCTTGACTGGAATGCCATCCTCCTTAAGATGGATGTGATGTTGATAAAATTATGGATCAACCCTCTTCATATATTTATAACTCCAAGCAAATACATCCACATATGATGTTAATGATTTCTAGAGATTCTGTTTAAACTCTGCATCAAGCTTACTGCTGACTCGGACCATCTTTGGATCCTCCGCATCTCCCAGATTCATGTCTTCCAGCTCATCTGTTGTGACCTGACGACTGTGCTTCATCGCTCTTTCATGATTTTCTTCAGCTTGGATGAGAGCTTAAACTTCCTCTGGTACACCCGTGCCATCCAAGATTGTGCTCTAGGATGCTGCCGGGGACTGGACCATATCTGGAGTTGGACTATAATGGGAAACAATTTTATCCACAGCCACATCCACTTTAAAGAGTGATACTAAATCTGGATTTTGGTTAAGGATTTCTTTCTCTTCACTGCCGCATCAACTCCTTCCAGCCAATTCAATCCTTTAGCACAAACTGGGTGAATAGATTGTTGTAACATATCATGGGATGCACCTGTACACGAACTTTCTTCGTCCGATTCTAGATTGTAATCTGATCGGTTGTCCAATTGTGTTTAATCTTTGCTTGTCTCAGTCCCATGGCCTTCCCAACAACATGGGATAAGATCCATCAACTCCTTCCATCTTCAACATAATGAAAGCTACTAGGAAATCACATCCTGCTGTTTGGATTTTGGAGTTTCAGATTAACCCAAGCGGCTTCACTCTTCTTTGATCTGTCATTCGGATGAGAAATGGAGCCAGTTCCAATTTTTGTTCCAAGATACCCAGTTCTTGGAGGGTTTTATTTGTGGTAATATTTACTCCAAATCCACCATCAAGAACCACACCCTCGATGGTCTTCCTGTGTATATGAATTGTTACTTTTGGAGCAGCCTCGTCCCAATCCCCCTACTGTTGGTACTGGACTTTAAAAGCGGACTCATCCTCTTTGTCTACTAAAATATCTGTTGAGATATCGAGCTCATCTAGTGAGGCGGTGTGAAAAGATGCAGGGGGGAAGAGAGCTTGAGCTCTTGCAAGCACACACACTCACAAAACCCTAATAGAGAACACACAAGGTGAGAGGCTGAAAATCTTCTTCTTCTTCACTCAACACTCAACACACCATATACAAGATAAGAGCACACAATATGAAAGGTACTCAATGAATTGTTACTTTTGGAGCAGCCTCGTCCCAATCCCCCTACTGTTGGTACTGGACTTTAAAAGCGGACTCATCCTCTTTGTCTACTAAAATATCTGTTGAGATATCGAGCTCATCTAGTGAGGCGGTGTGAAAAGATGCAGGGGGGAAGAGAGCTTGAGCTCTTGCAAGCACACACACACTCACAAAACCCTAATAGAGAACACACAAGGTGAGAGGCTGAAAATCTTCTTCTTCTTCACTCAACACTCAACACACCATATACAAGATAAGAGCACACAATATGAAAGGTACTCAACCAAATACATACAAGGGTTCTCTATAGTGTGAACCCAACTAAATGAGCTGGCGCTATAACTATGCCAGTCTCTAGAATGGCTGTCACACAGCCTGTCATCCCACTGGCCGCATATCACCCATGATCTCACCAACCATGCCAGTGGTGTAAGTGTGGGGCCTATCCCCCAAGCGGGTCATCAGTGTCCACCGCCTCACTAGACGAGCTCGATATCTCAACACTCCCCCTCGAGCTCAACTCCATCTCATGTACACCAAGCGAAGTCTTGAATCTGCGGAGCTTCTCTGTACCCCCAATGCTTTGGTGAAGATGTCAGCTACCTGATCCTCTGTGCTGACATAAACAAGGTCAAGGTCTCCTGCCAAGACCTTCTCTCTGACGAAATGGTAGTGGACCTCTATATGCTTCGTGCGAGCATGAAAAACTGGGTTCTTGGCCAACTGTATACTGCTAATGTTGTCACAAAAAATGACAACTTGTCTATCCACTGATAGACCCAAATCTTCAAGTAACTTTCTCAACCAAGCTACCTCACATGCTGCCATAGCAGATCCTCTGTACTCGGCCTCTGTACTGGATAGAGCAACCGTAGGCTGCTTCTTGCTGCTCCAAGTCACAACAGTACTCCCCAAAGAAAACATGAATCCACTGGTAGATCTTCTATCTGAGATACTACCAGTCCAATCAGCATCTGTGTACCCATGTACACATATCTCTGTCCCAGTCTCATAGAATAGTCCACAATGCAAAGTAGACCTCACATACCTCAGTATGCGTCTCAATGCATCCAAATGCGATTTCCGTGGAACCTGCATAAACTGACTCACCAACCCAACAGCATAGCTCAAATCTGATCTGGTGATCATCATGTAGATCAAGCTTCCTACTATGTGCCTATACATAGTAGGATCCTCCAAGATCTCTCCCGAATCTGCACTCAACTTGCCATTCTGATCCAATGGCACTGAGATAGGCTTACAACCTTTCATACCATACTTGGACAACATGTCCAAGCCATACTGTCTCTGCAGTAATCCAATACCATGTGGTGACCTAATCACCTCAATGCCCAAGAAATATCTGAGCTCCCCCAGATCCTTCATCTCAAACTTTTGTCTAAGCAAGATCTTTACATCAAAGATCTCTGCATCATGGTCCCCCATAATGATCAAGTCATCTACATAGATGACAATAAGCACAACCCCTCTATCACCATGTCTCACATACTACACCCACTTGCATCCAATGGCTTTCTTGCCTTTAAGCAATTGCACTAAGTCCCAAGTTTCATTTCCATATAGTGCATTCATCTCCTCATCCATAGCTTTCTCCCAACACACATTTCCAATAGCCTCATCAATGCATGTGTGCTCAACAACCTGCACAACCTTTGCCATATATGCATAGTGATGTGCCACATAACCATCATAGGTAAATCTCTGCACAGGATTTTTCACTCTCCCGGATCTTCATGGCTTCCATAGCCTTGTTTACACCAGGTGTTCTCATAGCTGGGATCCCAAGCTCCTCATCAAGGCTCATATCTGAGCCACTAGACTCTCCATAAACATGAGAATGCCCTGCAGAAATGTCAGGCATACCAAGGGGCTCAACCACTTTCTCTTTTCCTTTACGTGATGTACTAATCACATTTGTAGGACTGGTATTATGACGCAGCCTGCCACTCCATGGTCTATCAACAGATCCACTAGATGAGGACTCTCCTGGTCCACTCAAAGACTCTGATTGCTGACCTGCATTCTGTGCAACCACACTTCCACTCAAAGACTCTGATTGCTGACCTGCATTCTGTGCAACCACACTTCCACTCACATCAGCCCCAATAGCTTCTTTTTCAACAGCATACCAGCTGCTCATCTCATCAAAGACAACATCCCTGATTACCCTCAACTCACGTGTAGTAGGGTTATAACACCTGTATCCCTTTTGCTCAAGGGAATATCCAATAAACACACATTTTTCAGCTTTCGGATCCAGCTTAGTTCTCAGCTCATCTGGCACATGCACATATGCAATGCATCCAAAGACTTTCAGATGAGACAAATTTGGTTTTCTGCCAGTAAACCTCTCCTCTGGAGTTACATCATGTATGACTGTAGTTGGAGTCCTGTTCATGATGTATACTGCTGTAGAAACAGCCTTAGCCCAATAGCTATGCGGCATATTCTTCTCTTCCATCAATGCTCGCGCAATCTCAGCAATGTGCTTGTTTTTCCGCTCAGCAACTCCATTTTGCTGCGGAGTGTATCTGCATGTAAACTGTCTCCGAATACCATTCTTCTTCAAAAATTCAGAGAACTCATTGGAGAAGTACTCTCCCCCTCCATCTGACCTTAGGCACTTTACATATTTCCCTGTTTGCTTTTCAACCAAAACTCTAAAATTTTGAAAGTGAGTGAACACCTCACTCTTCTCCTTCATGAAATATACCCACACTTTTCTTGTGTGGTCATCAATGAATGTCACATAATACCTGCAGCCTCCCATAGACATGGTCTTCATAGGACCCCATACATCTGAATGCACATCTAGTGCATTTCTACTCACATATCTATTACGTGGAAATACATGCTTTGTTTGCTTTCCAAATTGGCATGCTTCACATATTCTCTGCATACCTTCCACTTTAAACTTTGGCAGCCCTGTCACAATTCCTTTTGTCTGCATAGACTTCATTCTCTGCACATTCACGTCCAATTCTTTTATGCCATATGTCTGTGTCTGCAACAATTCCTGAACCATTTGCAAACATTGCAGCACTCATTTTAGGCATGTCTACATTCAACGTAAACATTCTGCCCACTCTGTTGCCTTTTGCAACCAACCTGCACTTGTCTTTAAAGTCTTCAACATAACAACCATCAGGGTTAAACCGAACCTGCAAACCTTGCTCAATCATCTGGCCAACTGAAACTAGATTTTTTGTTATGTTCGGAACGTGAAGTACATCTGCAAGGTACTTCACTTTGCCATCCTGCTGCATAGACAATGGCACATCTCCAACATGGGCAATTGGATGAGCAGTGTCATCCCCTGTTTCCACAAAACCTGGTCTTTTCGGGTTTTTCATCTCCTTGAACCACTCCCCATGACTTGTCATGTGGTTCGAAGCACCTGAATCCACATACCATACATCATCTTTTTGTGCTGCATCAACATTTTCAGACATGGCATTCACGACATGCTGCATAACAAACAACCTTTCATTATCCTCATTATTTTTACTTGAGGATGCATAGTTGTTTTGTTGCACTTTCCCATTTTGCATGTCAGCCTGCTTCTTATAACATTCTGCCTGCACATGTCCAGGCTTACCACAATAATAGCATTCACGTGCATCATTATACTGCCTTTGCCAATTTCCATGGCCTCTTTGACTCCCCCTGCCTCTGAATTTGCCTTTTCCACCTGCGTGTTGTTGCTGTTGTTGTTGTGTATTCTGGGACTGTTGTTGCTACTGCTGGTCATAATTCTGATTACCTGTTCGGCCACCTCCTTGACTGCGTCCATGACCTCCTCTACCTCGTCCTCTTCCTGAACTTGTGTAGAAGGCCTGTTGCTCTGAATTGTTTTTGTTTTATGAAGACTGTTGGTCTTCACCCAATCTCTTCTCTTCTATAACCAGCATAGACACCAAATCTGTAAAGTTGGGAATGTTTTCTCGAGTCTGAATAGACGTCTTGAACGCCTTGTATTATGGCCCGAGACCACGTAGACAGACCTCCACCTTATCATCATCATCTACTGACACACCAATAGATGCAAGGGATTCCACAATACCCTTTATCTTCAACGCATAGTCATTCACAGACATGCTCTTTTTCTCCACAGTATGAAGTTCCTGTGACAACATTAGCAGTATACAGTTGGCCAGGAACCCAGTTTTTCATGCTCGCACGAAGCATATAGAGGTCCACTATCATTTTGTCAGAGAGAAGGTTTTGGCAGGAGACGTTGACCTTATTTATGTCAGCACAGGATCAGGTCGCTGACATCTTCACCAAAGCATTGGGTACAGAGAAGCTCCGTAGATTCAGGGCTTCGCTTGGTGTACATGAGATGGAGTTGAGCTCGAGGGGGAGTGTTGAGATATCGAGCTCATCTAGTGAGGCGGTGGCACTGATGTTGGGGGATAGGCCCCACACTTATACCACTGGCATGGTTGGTGAGATCATGGGTGATATGCGGCCAGTGGGATGACAGGCTGTGTGACAGCCATTCTAGAGATTGGCATAGTTATAGCCCTAGCTCATTTAGTTGGGTTCACACTATAGAGAACCCTAGTATGTATTTGGTTGAGTACCTTTCATATTGTGTGTACTCTTATCTTTGTATATGGTGTGTTGAGTGTTGTGTGAAGAAGAAGAAGATTTTCAGCCTCTCACCTTGTGTGTTCTCTTCTAGGATTTTGTGAGTGTGTGTGTGCTTGCAAGAGCTCAAGCTCTCTTCTCCTCTGCATCTTTTCAATATGGACCACTATGGTTGTTGGAACCTCAACAAGATAGTCTTCTCCCACAAGCTTCCAGATTAATTGTGTCGGGTAATTGGGTACAAGAAACAAAAGTTGATCGAGTGTCATATCTAGCTTCATATTCTTCAGATTTTCCTAGAGATCATACTCAAAAGCTACCGTCTCTCCACATCGAGATTGTTTCTTCTTTCCAGACTGCCAGGTAGTGTCGTTTTGCTTTGACTGACTTATCTTCATCGGGGTCTGCTCCCTCATATGGCTGAAGCTTTCCACTTCCTTTGACTTGTATTCACAACTCTTTTGTAGAGTATCTTTAAACTGGACAGCTTTAAACTGGACAGCTTTCCCGCATCCTTTGACTTGTATTCACAACTCTTTTGTAGAGTATCTTTAAACTGGACAGCTTTCCCGCATCCTTTGTGAACTCGCACTTTCCGGCCTCCTTCATCCAACTGGACTTCTTTCACGCATCCGCCGGTGCATACTCGCACTTTTCGGCCTCCTTCGTTTTTTGTCAGTTCCTCTCGGATGTCGGATTCTTCCCAGACCATATGCGATTGCTTCTTACTTTGGCCTTCGTGAGGCTTCCTAGAAGAAGGAACGACAAGCGTACTAGCCTGACTGTGCTTTACTATCTACAAAGTCGGACTTGCCACTGGAATCTGGGAGGGAGCCTGCTGATCGATCCGGACTGCCCCTTGTGCCTCTTGCACTGACTTGGCAACCTAGTCCCGGACACGCTTTTGGTCCACCCGATCTGCAGGTTTGTCCTTTTCCCTTGGCAAAACTTGATTTTCTTTCAACATTGGCTCCTGTGAACGTGGCACTGCCAATACAATCTTTGGTGGACTGTCTTCCACTGGAATAGGCTCAATCTTGACCATTGGTTGGAGCCTGAGAAGCAGACCCCTCCGCTTGATTTTGTTGTAACTCCCCTTAATGGCGCTTCCAGATTAGACATTCAGACTTACGGTGACATGGGGATTTATAATAGTAACAGTGAAAATTGCCTTTGGGTACACCTTCGTATTTACTGCGCCCATAGGGACGATACGGTGGTGCAGTGTAATTTGTCAGATTGACGAGCGCCACTTGTTGGACGGAAACATTGGGCTGTCTTGAACTTGCAGCTCGTGGGGCGGACGATGAACACGACTATTGTATTGGCAGGCTTCTGTGCTATGTGTGTTGGTCATGCAGATTGCACAATATGGGGTCAGCTTCCACTCCTCCTTGGTATGACCTTCATTGGAGCACCTAGCACACCAAATTCCACGACGAAATCCGGATCCAATCCCTCCTACACTTCCTCCGGTGAACTTTGCCAAATACTGCCAACAGTTGTTCATCGACTTCCTTATCCGGCTTCTGGCTTCATTGCTTCTGGTAACTAGTGCTTGGAATTTGCATCCGAATCCAAATCCGAGTCCGCATCCCCACCAAAGTGTCCTCCGCTTCTTGGTCATCATCTGCTGAGGAATCCGAGTTGTGCTTATGCTTTCCCTTCTTAGAAGTGTGGCTTGTCAAATTGTACGTAGCACTTTGGGTGGCTTCCACCAATGCATCAAAGCCCCCAACCGTAAGGTCTACCGAAGCAACAACTGGCTTCAGCTTCTTGTGCAATCCACGAACAAACCATTCCCCCATCAAAGCTTTAGTAGGCCGATTCGTAGGATCCACCTGACTCTAGAGCGTATGGAAATAGGCCGCATAATCTGAAGAGTATGAAAACGGGCTGCATAATCCTCCATAGGTAATTGCTTTTGTTCCAACCAACAGATCTTATCCAGCACCTGAGAAGAGGTCTTCTCTTTTCGAAAACGATGAAGGAAAGCATCCCGAAGGGCCTCAAAGGTAAGAAAATGATTGGGACTATATTGAGCATGCCAGTTGGTTGCCTCACCTGATGATGTATTCAAATATATTTTTAGATTATGTATTGATCTTTCAGTTGTTTTTTAGATATTATGTATTGCTATGGATATTATGATGATGTATTCAAACATATTTTAAAATTATGTATTGATCTTTCAGTCATTTCATTTTAAGTGAGTCTCTCTACCCTTAGACTAGTCTTCCTCTGTGATTATTCTTTGTTATTAGAGGGTAGCTGTCTCACATAACGTAACCCTCCCTGCTCAAGTGTATAGTCACTACCTTGACTGGGAATGAAAAAAAAACATAAAAATCCAAAAAACATGTCAAGAATCATCAAAAAAATAAAAACCCAAAAACATATCAAGAATCGTCAAAAAACAACTAAAAGCACGCACGTGCGCACATATATTCACACATTTGCAACACATTTTCATCCATGCACATGCACACATCACATTTTCATCCATGCACGTGCACACACCATTGCATTCACACATTCACCTGTGCGCGTGCACCCACATTTACATTTGCACAAACATGTGTATGCACCCACACATGCACATTCACTTACACTCACTCGCATGTGCACGTGCCCACATCCCGCGCTCGTATCCACATACACCTTCACGCACATGCACTCTCCTTTGCATTTGTACTTACAATGCACATACACTCCCCACATGCACATGTAAACACACCTTTGCACTTGCATGCACGTGTATCCCCCACACATTCCCGTTTGCGCATCGCACTCATTTACACTTTTGCAAGTACATGTGCAGATGAAGACACTGCACATGTGTGCACCCACATTTGCACTTACATGTGCACATGCACATTCTCCCCCATGCATGTTCACTATCATGTTGCATGCGCACACACACATTGCCTGTGCACACGTGTGTGCAATCGCCTTTTCACACCTTCATGTGCAAACACACCTCCCTGCAATTTCACCCATTGTTGCACACATCGTGCACGCACCATGCAAACACTTTCATACATTTGTGCCCCCCATGCGCACAACATTCCCACCCCCTTATTTTTTTTTCACCCCTTCCTTTTTATTATTAATTTTAAAAAACCCATTCTCCTTTTTTATTTTTTTTCACTTTATTTTTCTCCTTTTTCTTTATGGTTTTCTTCTTTTTAATCTCTTTATGTATATATTCCAACAAAAAAACAACAAACAAACAAACAAACCCCCTCTTTTTTTTCTTTTTTCTTCTTGCACCCTCCCTCCTACTCTTTTTCCCCTTTATGTACATGTATATTTATTTAAAAATACATTTTTCCCCTTATTTTTCCACCTCTTATTAAAAAAACCCTCTTCCTTTTTCATTTTTTTTCATTTTTTATTTTTTATTGAGAGAGAGAGAGAGAGAGAGAGAGTGATCTTTAAGGAAAAAAATACAAAATACAAAAAAACCCTTCTTCCTTTTAAAAAACACCAATCATGATTCAATAATAATAACAACAAATAAATAAATTTTACTTAATTACTAACCCAAAAGAACTGGCCTATGGTCCATCTCCCTCCAATGCGTTTTATTTTTTACTCTTTTAGTATAACCAAAAAAACAAAAACAAAAACAAAAAATTATGGCCTTCCCCCAAAAAAACTTCTTTCACCTGTAATGCACCATACGCCCTCGCCGTCGCCAACAAGCGCCGCCAGCCGCCTGGTGCTCCCGCTGGCGCTGCTGCGCTCTCGTTGGCGCTCACGTCTCTCTGCTTGCGATCGCCTTGAAGCCACATTTGGACACCCCAGCCCCTGTGTCCCTTTCGCTCGGATATTCGCGCTGCTTCTCTCAGAGCCGCCTCCTTCGTACTCGACCATGGGGGCTTACAAGCCACGTTTCTGCTGTCAACTCTGCGTCCGGATCCATGCGTCACAACCAATGCAAGCTACTGTCAACATTTGGTTTCCGAGCCTGCCTTTCCCATGTCAATGATCCATGCCCCCACCACTGTCTGCACTGGATGGGTTGGCAATCCCACTTGGATGCCTTGCATAGGAGGATCTCATGCCTTCTTGGCTGTCTCGACTTACAGCAGCTTATTGCTTTGGAGGCCCGTCTTGCTACGAGGGCGAGGGAATGCCCCACTACCAAAGGCCCTTAATGAAGGGTCGCCTATACATCTAGTGTCAAATCGATTTCCTCTACATCCAGTTTCAAATCGGTTTTCTAGAGTCTGGGTCTCTCACCGCGGAGCAATGCACAGATTGGAATCAATGCTGGCCAGAGGGTGGAGTGTACCCAGCGGTAGAAGCTAGCTGGCTTGTGTGGTTTTGTGTTTCGTTGATATGTTATACACGATGCACGCTTATGAAATGCCCTTTCTTTCTTTTTCATCTAGTTACTGCAAATAGTCTTTGTGCCTTGTTACATCATAAATGCACATCATGCCTGGGATCTATGGTTAATCTGTTTTGTGCACAAGTATCGGGCTACTATGGTGTATTGTATGGGCTTCAGAGATAGAACGTACCTAACTAGCAGGTTGATGAACTTTATTGGCATTACAAAGAGCATCCATTTATTCAGCGCGTTAAAGCTGCAAGGATGCTGTTGTTCTTGTGGTTGCAGCAAGCAGGCTCTCGTAAATGCCACGAATGATGCGGCTGCATGAAAGAGGCTTGGAAGATGGGGAAAGAGAGTGTGTGCAACAGTGGTAGGGCCAAGGATAGATTTTAGCGCCTATATTGGCCTTCGATGCTTTCGACACATGTAGGGGTGAGACCAAGCCACCTGTAAGGGGCAATTTTTTAAAGTGATCTCACCTCTACATGTGTGAATACTACAAAAATAAGCCCGCTGAAATGTATCCTAAATGCAGTGGTAGGGCATGCTTGTGTATCAGAGAGCTCTTGAAGAAGGCTAGAGCGCGATATTGCTTCTCACCATCAAGGGATGGGGGTTGACGGCGCACCTGTGTGTGACAGAGGCATTGCTAGGTGGTTAAGAACAAGAGTAGAGAGGGTAACTGTGTGTGTGGGTGTCGGTGTGAGTGTGAGTGTGAGAGAAGCATGAAAAGAAGAGTGGAGAGAAAGCTCGAGAGAATGAGGGATTAATTCTCAATGCCAAGAGAGCTAGAGAAGCGAGCTGGCCTTTCCAACTTCATAATTGACCACACAAGCCATGACTTATCCACCACACACCTCTCGGTCACACCATGACAACCCCAAGACCCTGGCCTCACCCCACCCTCCGTCGATGCACCAACCTCGAAGCTGGCATGACTGCAAGGGACCAATTGACACACCAACATCAGCGCCGACTATAAGGCGAACCCGATGCCAGTGACAAGGAAAAACCGTCATCGGCACGAATGAGGTACGTATGCCCAAAAGGTCACAGCAACAACGCCACACACGTAAGGTCGGTAGTGTCTAGCAATCCCAAATTCCACCCCTAAGCCGCAGAAGCTCTAATACTTCCCTTCTGTCCGCCAACGTTGCCATGCTTCCACGCAAGCGGACTGTATGGTCACCAACAAGGCTTAAGAAGCACCTCGCTCCATGTGTCCATGTACGACAAGCCAGGCATAGTTCGCAGCTTCCCAATGTTCCAGTCACCACAGACATGCTGTTCTCAATTCTTCCTTTCTCATGGACACCCCACCTCAGTCATACCCACCTTAGCGGCCCGCCTCATTATACATGTGGTTTTGATGACATGCATGTGCTCAGCAGATGTATGATGCCATCATGTGTGAGGTGATTATGAGAGCAAACATAAGTGCAAAGTGAGATAATCATGTGCATTAATCTTCACAATTTGGTGGTTTTTCAACTAGAGGTGTGCTCAAGAAGTGTGGATAGATATGCGTGCACTGGTTACATGAATGTTTTAAGTATTTTGAAGTGAAAACCAGCAGGAGAAAATCTTGACAGGGTTAACTTGAGTTAATCGTATGTAAAATCCCGATGGGATTAACTTGTGTTAATCATGTGTAAAAATAGTGATGGAAACATAGCAGGAATGCAATTTTTGAGATTTGTGGGATTTGATGCATTACTGGATATGTGACTCGGAGTTTGTCATGTGCACGTGATTATGTAGACTTAATCACGTGGTAAAAAAAACAGTCACATACATAAAACTTAGATTTTTGTGTTCAGACACCATTGGTAAGTGGTGTTAGGGAAGCTCACATCAAGACTCAAAGATATTCTCTGATGATTCTTTGTGCGTGTGGAAAACTACTAACAATTGTGATGGAATTTCCCCTCATAAAGGGACATTCAAACTAGAGCAAGTGTAAACCTGAATACAAAAACTAATGAGGATAGAGCATTGATTTCTAGCCTACTGGTCTTCACTGCACCCCGCGTTTGTTGACACTTGGACACAATCCACCAAAATGTAATGAAGCTCTACAGATAATTTATACCTTATACTAATCATTCAACTGCATGGTCGATGTGTTTATGTTTTTAAAAACTTTGCCCATATTGTATAACAAACGTTTGTTCTACCATGACCAACGCATCGATTTGAGTGAATAAAAGAGGCTTATCTAGCCATCATACAAATGATGACAAATGACTCAATACATGAAGATATCATTTCAATCAAACGAGACTTGTTCCATATACATTTAACCCTTGGACCAAGGTTGGGAACGATAAATACAAATCTTACCTTGTTGACTCACGGATTATCTATGTTGCATTACACAAAATGGAAAAGGCTTTCTCAATACTCCTTGTAAAGTAAGTGCTTTCAATGAACTATAAAATAATGCACCAGATAGTAACTATAATTGTGATCTACCTTCAGCCAGGCAAGTTTTAGATCCCAAGAACAAAGACAAAACTTTAAGAAGAGACATAGCACTGAGCAGCGTTGAAGCTAGGGAACTAGTTCTCATAAGGTGAGGTACAAGTTCAATCCTGGCACACAACATCGAGCAGTACAAAAATACAGACAACCTTTTGCAGTTACAGGTTCTTAAAAGTGGCTCCTTGAACACAATACTAAGCATTGATTGGCCTAACAAGAAGGGGCAAAATTGAATCGAGGACACATTTCCACAAGTTTTCAGAAGCTGAATCCAAGAGCCAGAAAAAGAATGTAGGAAAAAAAGGCTGAACTACGCAATACTTTGGCAAGCAATGACAGCTTGTCAAGGTGTCTGTATAAATCAAAGCCAAAAAGAAAGAAGGGGAATTATTAGGCTTTGTTGAAAAAAATGGCTTACAAAGAATAAAATGTACAGATCAGAACTAGTCTGTAACCTAAACACTTGATCTGGGGCACTTAAGGACTAAAGTATCTACTGTCCCAGCAGTAACAATGCAGGAACGTCCTTCATATGATTTTCCCACTAAAGCTAGCCTGTGGTCATATAGTAACCACTAATCCTAAGACCACAACTGTGCAGTTGAAAAATAATTGGGGCCTCCATAAAAAATTGAAGAGTCCAAGCAGACTATGCAATTGATAACAAAGTATCTTTTGACCAACATATTCCCCACCTACTCAATCTTTTGAAGCTCAAGCTTGGCACTAATTTTGAGCTACCATATTCCCCATCTGATCAATCTTGTGAGCTGATGACTTTAAATTGAGGATGTGAATTAAATGTTTTCCCCGGCAGCTGATGTCATTCCTTTGCCAAAATGGCACACTTCAGCTCAAGAGACCATTTGCCAAACATGTTCCCACATCTTTGTGAATGCCATTGCAATTCAAGGAAGCAAATCCATCCTTCACAGGCCATTGCCCGCTTGCCTGGTATGAGAAAGTCTTCTGAACGTAATACAGCATATACGCCTGAGAAGCTCTCACCACATCCTCCCTCACTTTAGAGACCCAAGAATCATCACATCTGTACCAGAGTCCTCCTAGGCGCAGATAAGTGACGTAGTGACCAGAATTCAGCTTCCCTGAATGTGTGACCACTGCGAATAGCTCAAACTCAGACGGGTTCATGCAGGCCACTGCGGAATCAGCCTCTTCACCATTCATGAAAAGAAGCCTGTTCCCATGTCTTGAACACACGATAGATGAAGAAAGGTAAGGGGCCATGTCCAAGAGAAAAGGGAACTGCACATATCGATCTATCTTCCGGGACAAGTTGCAGATGGAAGAGTGCTCAAATCTCTTAATGTGGAGACACAACACGAGCGGCAGTTTCCTTAAAGACATCTGCTTTACAGATTCCTGTGGCACCTTACAGTTTTGACAGTAAAACTTCTCATTGGAACCTAGTCTCTCTGACCTGGTAAATCGGTCTAGACATCCATATAATGTTGTCCCTACGCCCATGCTCATTGCCACTTGAGCCCCTCCGCCAGATCGTCCACCATCCCCATTGCGGAGGTTAGAGTCTGGCTGCACTTGAGATGCACCAGGAGCAGGCTCCAAGTCCAGAGAAATGTCAATGCAGGGATCATATGTTGTGGAGCTAAAACCACAGACTGTGCACATCACATCAGACCGCAAGAGCCCAGAGAAGACCCGGTGGGCAATGCACGCACAGTCCCCGTCACTTGCCCTGCCAGCAAAGAGGAAATTCAACTTGTCAACAGCCATCTTCTGATACAAACATTGCCGTACCTAGGTCCTAAAACACATAAATTACATTCTGTTGCGATCATGACAATCAGACCATCAAGACTTATGATGGAATACCTCTCGTTTCCCCCTGCCAAAGATGGATTTTCCACATTTGCATGGATTCCGTCAACAGCTGAGATAAAGAACTCATGGGCATCCTGCTGCTTATAACCAGAAAGGTTTGCTGCATGCTGCCACCAGCTGCAAAACAACACAGGGACGTTGCAAACCATGGGAGATGGAAACCTATCTATGCAAAGTTGAAGGTACATTATTGGAAAAAAAAGAAATCCACAAAATTCTGGGGGAAGGACCTGTAGAGGAACCGGGCAGGGCTGTATGGTGAGCGATCGCCAGAGAAAGCCGCGGAGTAGATAGTATCCATGTCACATCCGAGACAGAGGTGGGGACCTTTCTCCTGGCAGACTCCACGGTTGTGGCGGTCGCTGAGGAAGTAGTTACGGAGAGGGGGAGTGTGGAGAAGCGCTTGGAGGACAGAGTTCATGAAGCAGGTGTTGCCCAGGTTGTTCAGGCCACGCAAGCCCCATGGCAAGAGGGGGTCATCATGGAGCGGGGTGGAGCGCTTTGTGAGGAGGTACTGTTCTCTGGGCGTGGGGACCCATGGGCGGTACTGGGCTTGTCTCCTCCTCTTGCTTCTGGTGTCCCGCCCCTTGGGCGACTCCACATCGTCGCCATTGCTGCGCTTCGTGTTCTGGGACCTGGATGCCACCGATTGGGTGCAGATCACCGCGCGGTCGAAATCTGGATCGTACACATGGTCTCTGCAGATGCAGCAGAAAAGCTCGGCGCGCTCCACATCGATAGCGAGGCTGTGGCCAGGCTTCCCCTGGGCGTGGGCAAGGGCGTGGGGTACGTCAGGTGGTGTGGTGGGCGCCCAGCAGCTGATGGCAGCGCAGAGAAGACAGGCGTAGAGACGCCCAGACGCCAGCCTGCAAGCGCTGCATTGCGGCACCTCCTTCTCTTCCTTGCGAAGGCTTGCCCTTCCCAGAGCTCCGCCGTTGATGCATCTTTGCAGCACCCGGAACCCCCTCGCCCCGTGCTTCGCCCTGTACTCCACGACATGCTCGCATGGCCTGTAGGCGGCTGCTGCCTCTTTTTCCACAGCGCCTCTCTTCCGAAGAGCCATCTCATACGTGGCGAGGCGGCCGAGCTCCTCCTCAATTGTGCTGCTGCGATCGCTCTATAGCCCTCGTTCCTACGCATCAGCGATGGATTTCCGCTTACGACGCCAAAGGGGAAATGGAAAAGCAGGCCCCCTTCACCCTTTCTGATTGGATCGCGATCGGAAGCAGAATAGCAGCCGATTTGAGACTGCAGGTAAAACGAAGACGTTAATGGAGATCGCAAAAAGCTGGTTCAACTTTGTGTGAACTTTTCATTAGAAGAACAAAGGAAGAAACGTAGTCACGACGACCTCCTACTGTGTAGAACCTTTCCACCAAAGAGGAGTAGCTTTTGCATCCTTGTTGATCCTTTACGAGTAGCTTGTTAAGAGAACAGGCTTATGCAAATTTTACCCAAGCGGAGGGGGAGTGCCCTAGTGCATCCCTATAATCTTTCAAAAACGTTGAAAATTTGATATATATGTGTATGTGGATCTGAATTTGAATAAGAATGCATAAAGTAAGATGATCTACATGCATATGCATTTGCATGGGAATGCCTAAAATAAGGGTTGGCTTGGTATGTGTATGTGTCTGTGCATGTCTATGTGTGTGTAGATGCCTAAAGTAAGGGTTACTATCTTTCATGTGTTGATATGCATTTTCATTTGCATGGGAATGCGTGAAGTAAGGGTTCCTATCTTCTATGTGTTGATATGTGTACATCCATAAGCATTTGCATGGGATGCCAATTAGGATTGTGCTTAGTTAAGGATTGGCTTGAAATTTGACTAAGCCCCACCCAATGATTTGATCTCATTTTATTATCATAGCTTCAAAAGTATCTAAGGAATTCTAGAAAGTTGAATTTCAAATCAAGTTGGCATAAAAAATGTGGCAATCTCATAAAAAAATGTGGCAAACTCATAAAAGGTTGGTGAACGCACATAGATTTTAGCTTTGAAGCCAAGAAAAGAGGTACTTAAATCTAATGAGGTGAATAAGCAAAACCATGGAGGGGAGGGCAAAAGAAACCAATTACAAATTGGAAAGGTTCATGATGCTTTCCAATTACAAATTGGAAAGGTTCATGATGTTTTCTTTACATAAATTTGAATGACTTACACTATTCACACACTTATAAGTGAAAAATCTATCATTTAATAGCGTCACCTATCATTGTAATAGCGTCACCTGGTCCTAGCTTGCTCACATTAGTATTGGAGGTTTTTATGCTAGCTTTTTATGTGCAAGTGGCTAGATTTTTTTTTTAAAAAATTAACTTGCTATATTTGTTTAGGAAAAAAACTACTACACACAAGTGCATGCATGTGCCACACACATCCCCCCCCTTATTAATTTGGCCTAGACCTCATCAAACTTTCTAGTGAAGTGCATAGGTGGCCTTGATCACATATATTGGGCATTAAGGTAGGGTGTTGTAATATGTTGCATTATTCAATTTGAATAATGTTACACCCAAAACATTCTTCATTTTCCAAGAATTTCTTGAATAACAAATTTATTCAATCTTAATAAATTTTTCATTCAAACCATTCTACATTTTCCAAGAATTTCTTGAATAACAAATTTTGTTCTAACTTTTTGTAGGAAAGAGGTTGAATATTGAGTATAATGTTTAAATTTTGTAGATAGCTTAATTTGTTTGAATGGATTATGTATAAGTGTTACAAAAACATGGGGTGCACTTAAAACTTCATAGGCTATAAATCATGGGTGTGTGGGTAAAAAAAATGGGGTGCACTTAAATTTTGTAGATAGCTTAATTTGTTTGAATGGATTATGTATAAGTGTTACAAAAACATGGGGTGCACTTAAAACTTCATAGGCTATAAATCATGGGTGTGTGGGTAAAAAACATGGGGTGCACTTAAAACTTCATAGGCTATAAATCATGGGTGTGTGGATAAAAATCAAGAGGGTTGTTGTCCCTTAACTTTCCAAAAAAAAACTTCATAATTTTTTAATCAATACTTAATCGTATTGCATTTAGATTCTAACTTGCTTTAGTTTATAAGGTTTTTTATGAGGAGTGACCATGTTGGAATAGGCAGGCCCTAATTTGGCAGTGTCGGAATGGGATCATATGCCTATGACAGTTTTGGTTCTCTAGTAGGTATGTGTATACATTATTGGACAAATCATTCACACATGTGACATATTAAGCACACTAAAGGATTACAACCCAAACCACTATTCGGTAGTAAGGATCATTTAAGGGTGAGATGACCTTAGATGGGGCTTGTCCACTGTTACATGCAAAATATCTGAAATACTAATGGTGGGAGCTTGTAGTATGGGTTAACCTCATATTTTGGAGGATGGCAACATTTCATTTAGACTAAACAGGTTTTAGGGGCATATATAAAGTTCTGTGTTTGATACTTCCACTAGTCGTTCAATATCAAATCTTTCACAAAGTAGTAACCAATCTTCATTACTTTTTGGTTCCATCTAAGTTATCATCTAATGAACATGTCATTAAAAGCATAGGAAAACACAACTTATATGTTAACACAAACAATAGAATTTTCATAGATTATTACAAACTAATATTATAAGTAATATTGTCACCCTTGCAGTCTTATAAGGGAGATTACATGGTGTAGGCAATGTGAAAGAAGGGTGCATAAAGAAATGAAGGTAGATCTCAAAATTGATAACCTAAATATGATATGAAAACTACCAAACTTATGTGTATTATACTTAGGGATAGTCATATCCTAGGTGTACCACCCTACTTTGAGTCCTACTAGACCTTTGAGTCCTACTAGACCTTTGAAAAGATGCAGGGGAGAAGAGAGCTTGAGCTCTTGCAAGCACACACACACACACTCTCACAACCCTAGAAAAGAACACACAAGGTGAGAGGCTGAAAATTGTTGTTGTTCTTCTTTTTCAACAAAAGAGGTCTATAAAAGAGATAAAGTGACTAACACACAGTATATACAAGTGGTCCATAATGTGAACACGCTAAAGTGGAGTGGGTTGGTGTGGACTAGTCAGTGTAGTCCAACTGTAGAATCTCTGGCAACAATATGTTGGTGCCAGCAGCTACCAAACCCGCTAGTGATGTAAATGTCAAACAGTCACGCAGGCACCTCGTGAGTGTCATGTTGAGCTTGACATCTCAACACTCCCCCTCAAGCTTAACTCCAGCTTGTGAACTCCAAGGATATCTCAAAATTTGTGGAGCTTCTCAGCTCCCCAAGGCCTTCGTGAAGATGTTAGCGACCTGATCCTGTGTGCTGACGTAGGCCAACAAGTCGATGTCGCCTACCAAGGCTCTCTTTCTTGATGAAGTGGTAGTGTAACTCAATGTGTTTCGTCTGCGTATGGAAAACTGGGTTCCTTGCCAACTGTATACTGCTAATATTGTCACAATATCTGAAAACCTTTCTCTCCACATGCAACTCCAAAGCAGTAAAAGCAACTTGCGTAACCAAGCTACCTCACACGCTACCATCGCAACTCCTTTGTACTTTGCCTTTGTACTCGACAAGGCAACTGTGGGCTGCTTCTTGTTGCTCCATGTCACAGGAACACTCCCCAATGAAAACATAAATCCACTGGTAGATCTCCTGTCTGAGATGCTACCTACCCAATCTACATCAGTGTACCCATATAGCTCCAGTGGTACACTTGCTCAATAAAACAATGCATAATTAATAGTGGACCTCAAATACCAAAGTGTGCATTGCACACTGTCAAGATGTGGTTTGTGCGGAACCTGCATAAACTAACTCTCTAATCCAAGAGTGTAACTCAAATCTGGCCTGCTGATCGTGACATAGATCAAACTCCCCACAATCTTCATGTACATAGTGGGGTCCTCCAACACAACTTGCATCTGCACTGAGCTAGCCATTTTGAGCTAATGGCACCAATATTGGCTTACAACCAGCCATCCCATACTTGGACAACATGTCCAATGCATACTGTCTCTATAACAACCAAATACCCTCAGGTGTGCGAATGACCTCAATGCCTAAAAAGTAGTGTAGATCTCCCAAATCTTTCATGTCAAACTTCCTTTTGAGAAGAATTTTCACATGCTCAATCTCTTCCAAGTTGTCACCCCCAACAATAAGATCATCTACATAGATAGTGATGATCACAATATCCTTATCACTCTTGTGCACATACAAAGAGTGATCTACATCTGCCATATAAAAACCAATAGTGACAAGATACTCAGTAATCTTGCCATGACATGCTCGTGCAGCTTGCTTCAGCTCCCATACAAGGCCTTACGAAGCTTACATACATACTCTGGGTGACCTATATCCTCAAAACCAGGTGGCTGATCCATATAGAGTTCTTCTTCTAAGTCACCATGCAAGAACACATTTTTACATCCATCTGATGCAAAAACCAGCTTTAGCTGTAGCCACCGCAATCACAACTCTCACAGTTTCCATCTTTGCAACTAGGAAAAATGTCTCCTCATAATCAATCCCATGTGTTTCTGTATATCCTTTGGCTACCAATCTAGCCTTGTACTTGCTTATGCTACCATCACTGTTATGTTTCACCTTATACACCCGCTTACATCCAATAGCTTTCTTGCCTTCAGGAAATGTCACCAAATCCCAAGTCTCATTTCCATACAATGCATCCATTTCCTCATTCATAGCTTTCTCCCAATACAAATTTCCAATAGCCTCATCAAAACATGTGGGCTCTACAGCCTGCACAACTTTTGCCATGTAAGTATAGTGATGTGCCACATAGCCATCATAAGTCAACCTCTGCACATTTTGACTCTTCCAGGTCTTCGTAACTTTGCATTCATGGCTTCCAAAGCCTTCTTTACACCAAGTGTCCTCATTGCTGGAATCCCAAGCTCCTGATCAAGGCTCATCTCCGAGCCACTAGACTCTCCATCAACAAGAGAATGCTCTGCAGAAATATCAGGCATACCAAGGGGCTCAACCACTTTCTCTTTGCCTTTATGTGATGTACCAACCTGCCACTCCATGGTCTATCAACAGAATCATTATATGAGGACTCTCCTGGTTTACTCAATGATTGTGATTGCTAACTTGCACTTGCATTCTGTGCAACCACATTTCCACTTACATAAGCCCCAACAATATCTTTTTCAGCAGCATACCAGCTACTCATCTCATCAAATACAACATCCATGCTTCACATGTAGTAGGATTATAACATCTATATCCCTTTTGCTCAAGGAAATACCTGATAAACACACATTTTTCTACCTTTGGATCTATCTTAGTACGCAAATCATTTGGCACATGCACATATGCAATACATCAAAAAACTTTCAAGTGAGACAAATTAGGTTGCCAATAAACTTCTCCTTTGGCATTACATCATGTATGGCTACAGTAGGAGTCTTGTTCATGATATAAACTGTTGTAGATGTAGCCTCAACCCAATAGCTATGTGGCATATTCTTCTCTGCCATCAATGCTCGTGCTATCTCTGCAATGTGCCTCTTTTTCCCCTAAGCAACTCCATTTTATTATGGAGCGTATCTACATGTAAACTGTCTCTGAATGCCATTCTTCTACAAGAAATTAGAGAACTCATTGGAGAAGTATTATCCCCCTCCATTTGACCTTAGGCACTTCACATGCTTTCTTGTCTACTTTTCAGCCATCACTCTGAAATTTTGAAAATGAGTGAAAACTTCACTATTCTCCATAAAATACACCCACACTTTCCTTGTGTGGTGATCAATGAATGTTACATAGTAGTTGCAACCACCCATAGACATAAGACCCCATACATATGAATGTACAACATCTAGTACATTCATGATCACATTTCTATCATGTGGAAATACATACTTTGTTTGTTTTCCAAATTGACATGCTTCACATACTTTCTACATACCTTCAGCCTTAAACTTAGGCAACCCTATCACAATTTCTTTAGTCTGCATCAATAGACTTCATTCTTTGCACATTTACATGCCCAATTCTCTTATGCCAAATGTCTGTATCTGCAAACAACTCCTAAACCATTTGCAAACATTGCAACACTCACTTCAGGCATATTTACATTCAGTGTAAACATTCTGTCCACTCTATTCCCTTTTGCAACCAACCTGCACTTATCTTTAAAGTCTTCTACATAACAACCCCATTAGGGTTAAATCGCACCTGCAAACCCTGCTCAATCGTCTGGCCAATAAAAACCAGATTCTTTGTAATGTTGGGAACATGAACTACATCTGCAAGGTACTTCACCTTACCATCCTGCATAGACAATGGCACATCTCCAACATGGGCAATCGGATGAGCAATGTCATCCCATGTTTCAGCAAAACCTTGTCTTTCAAGACTCTTCATTTCCTTGAACCACTTACCATGACTTGTCATGTGGTTCGAAGCACCTGAATCAATGTACCATATACATCATCCTTACATGCTACTACATCATTTCTAGACACAACATTAACTACATGTTGCATAACAAATAATCTCTCATTATTCTCATTATTTCTACTATAGGATGCATAGTTATTTTGCTGCACTTTTTTATTTCGAATGTCATTCTGCTTCTTATAGTAATCTGCCTACACATGTCCAACCATAGTAAAAACAGCATCGTGTATCATTATGCTGCCTTTGCTAATTACCATGACCTCTTTGACTCCCCCCTGTCTCTAATCTGGTCTCTTCTACCTGTGTGTTATTGTTGTGATTCATGGGACTATTGCTTTGTTGACCGTAATTTTGATTACCTATTCAGCCACCACCTTGGCCATGTCCATGACCTCTACCTTGTCCTCTACCTGAACTTGTGTAGAGAAGGCCTACTGCTCTGAACTATTTTTGTTTGTGAAGACTGTTGATATTCACCCAAATTCTTCTCTTCAATGTTCAACATTGACACCAAATCTATAAAGTTGGGAATGTTTTCCTGAGTCTGAATAGACATCTTGAATGCCTTGTATTGTGGCCCGAGACCACGTAGACATACTTCCATCTTATCATCATCATCAACAGAAACACTAATAGATGCAAGGGATTTCACAATGCCCTTGATTTTCAATGTGTAATCATTCATAGACATGTTTTTCTTCTCCACAGTATGAAGCTCATTCTTCAACTGAATCTTTCGTGCCTTGGTGTTAGTTTCATTACAGCTTCACTGAGGTATCCCATGCCTCCTTGGGTGACTTGGCATCCTGTATATGCCTAATCATGGTGTCATGTATGCTAATAGAAAGCCAATACATGAATTTCCTTGCTCCTTGATTCCAATCCTTGTATTCTTTTACATCTGCAGAAGTTGGATTAATCTCCGATATCTTTGGTGCCTCCTCATGTTCACATTCTCAATGTAGTCCTAATAGCCTTTTTCCCCCATCAGAAAATTCATCAATTAAACCTCCAAGCATGGAAGTTGTTCTTGTCAAGCTTTTGCGCAACAATTTGGTTTATTACATCATTGGACATCTTGTCTGCAACACAAACTCACCAAAAAGAACACTCTTGGTTAACCTACACAAACTGCTATTTTCTCTGCAGTGATACTATGCTACACCCAGACTGTCACAACTAGTGACCTCAACTTGCATACAAACACCCAATAGCAACTGTAAAACCTCTTTGCAGTACACACAGTGTCTACACAACCAATCACCCTTCTTATAGTACCAAAAATAGAATTCTGCAAAGAATCAAAACTTCCTCTCGCAGCAGTGACCGCTGTGAACGCTTGTTGCGAATCGAAAAACGAAGGTCCAGATGCACCCAAAATGTATTTTTGGCCTGAAACTTTTGTCCAAAGGACTTTATAGTTGCACTTAAGCTTCGCTCCTACAAAGAAAGCTCCTCAATCGCAGTTCATTTGCCAGTGCCTCCGGAAGAGCTCCCAACAAGGGTGTAGTAGCCAACACAAAAAGGGGGAAGAGTGGATGAAGCTACCCTTGTACCGCTTCTTGTGCTTCTCTTGCTTACCGCTCAGCTCTTTGTTATAGCTCACCCTAACCACCCTTGAAACACATCCAACAAGAGATTACCTGGTGAACTGTAACTGTCATGAAGATCTTTCTAATGGCCGAGCTCATAACCCTTGAGGTCTCCAAGCTCTACAAATCCTTGAGAAGCAATTCCAACGCACCTCCCGCGAGCGTTGTCACATCGCCGCGTTGCACTATGGGTACTCGTCCCTCCTCTTACCTCACTTCACTCACACACACTCACTAGCATGCATTAGGGAGAGAGATTATCAAGAGTAAGACTCAATTGCACAATAGGAGAGTATGTTGTATTATGAGAGATATTCACTTATATACATAGCCATAAGTGTTCACACTCACTTAAACTGTGGTGGCTGGTCGGGCACTTTAGGCTCATAAGAGGCCTAATCCTATTACAATGACTACTCTTATAATATATCCATGAAGTACATCACTTAGTACTTTATCCTAACTTGCTACCATATGCTCTTGAAGCGGGAATCGCCATAATTACTCTATCACACCATTACTGGCGCTCGTCCAAGTTGTAGCTTTGGACACCATTACTTCATATCATGAATGTGTGACCCTTTGGGTGTATCTACTGTGACTCCTTGATGTAAGATAATGGCGGTAGCTCTTGTTAACCCTACGAATAGATTAACACTCTTAATATGAACCAAGATCTGATACCATGAAAAGATGCAGGGGAGAAGAGAGCTTAAGCTCTTGCACAAGCACACACACACTCTCACAAACCCTAGAAGAGAAGGTGAGATGCTGAAAATTATTGTTCTTCTTCTTCAACAAAAGAGGTCTACAAAAAGAGATAAAGTGACTTACACACATACTAGAGTATATACAAGCGGTCCATAATCTAAACACGCTAAAGTGGAGTGGGTAGGTGTGGACTAGTCAGTGTAGTCTAGCTATAGAATCTTTGGCAAAGATATGTTGGTGCCAGCTACCAAACCTGCTAGTGATGTAAATGTCGGCGAATGGTCATGTAGGAACCTCGTGAGTGTAAGCTCATGTTGATCTTGACATCTCAACAACCTTGAGAAGAATGCAAGGGAGAGGGTGAAATTGAGTTCCTGCAAAGCAAACATACAGAAGAGTAGATGAGTACACAAGAGAGATGGATGGCATTTTTTTTTCTATTCTCTTCTCTAATCTACAACCATAACATAAAGATAAGCATACATACTATAAGAGAAAGTACATACTACAAAGAGATAAGAGTACATACTATAACTCTCCTACTATAACATACAAATCCATAGTATGAACCTAACTACATGAGATGGTGCTATAAGTATGCCATAACACTAGTACTATAACATACATTTAAATGGTTATATAAATGGTCAGTCCATAGTGTGAACCCAACTATATGAGATGGTGCTATAACTATGCCATAACTCTAGTACACCAAAGTGGCCACGGCTATAAACCACTGGTAGCATATCACTCATACTCGAGCCATACTCTCACCAACCATGCCAGTGGTGTAAGTATGGAGCTATTATCATGGGGTGTTACCCATATTTGCACTTTTTGAGCTTGATATCTTAACACTTCTCCTTGCTCATGGAATTGCAAAGCTTCTCTGTACCCAATACCTTTGTGAAGTCAGCTACCTGATCCTCTATGCTCACATACACCAAATTTGGCATCACCTCCTAGAACCTTCGTCCTCAATGTACTTCACCCTAGCATGATGCATTAGGCTACTCACTAATTGTATGATAACCATACTGTCTCACAACAAATGATAATAGCCCTATCCATGGGTTGTCCCATATTAGTAAGTGGTTTTTGTAGCAATGCATGTCACATGCTACCATAGCAATGTCCCTATACTTAACAAAGTAATCGTCAGTTGCTTTTGGCTGATGCAGCTAATCGCAATACTCCCAAAAGAAAAAAAAAGATGCTAGTAGATCTTCATACAAGCATAATGATGGGTTGTATAACCATCATATCTCAACCTTTCCACCACTGGTATCTAATCCTTGTAGACCTACGTAGACCTATGTGCACCTCAATCATTGCTGAGAGTGTTCTCAACACTGCCTTGACTCTTTGTACACCTAGTGTAATAATAGCCAAAATCCCAAACTTCTCATCAAGGCTCTACTTTGAGCCACTATCCCCATCAACAATGAATGGCTTGTAAAAATATCAGGCATGAATGAATTCTTAGAGTTAACCCAATTGGCAAAGTGATTTTTAATGCATTACTTGATACGAGGGCTAGTCACAATCTAATTTCCTTCAATGCATGGAACTAGTTGGAGAAACCGCAACTCGTAGTAGATACCTCCTCAAAGGTGAAAGGTATCCATGGTAGAAATACTAAGGTTCTTGGGTTATCACAAATATATACTATGATGGCAGTCCGTACGCTTCATGTCTGCTAGTTATTCCTGCCAGAACATTACTTGAACTAATAATACTTGGTCGTACATTGATGAAGGTTGCATGATGTATGATTGACTGGTCGGCAGGGTGTGTAGGTGAAACCACAACTGAACAATCTACTCATAAACCCCTGCCACCTCACACTATTATCGAGAGTCGCAAAGAGGAGAAAGCTTCAACATCTACAAAATCTATGGAAACCTAGTGTCTAATATTCAAAAAACTCTCAATTGTTCTACCTCCACATACTAGACAAACTCTCGATTCTTCTATCTCCACAACAAACAAACTCTTGATTCTTCTACCTCTACATAGAAAACACCTGCATATCAAAAGAACAAATAGATACAACGAGCCACAAAGTGGTAACCAAAATCTACCTCGAAATGGGTTCCCAAGATTTCTCAACCCATACCACCTCAATCGACCAAGAAAGGAGGACCTCAACATAAGAATCTACGTAGGAAGTCCAAGTTACACAAGTTATCCCAAAATGGATCCCCAAACGCTTATTACAAGCTCAAGGCTACTACGAGGGTAACCATTGTATTTGGATACCAAAACATAAAAGTATACCACTAGTCTTACTGCCACCACTTACAAATTCCCAAACCTCCTCATTAATGATGGATAAAGGCTTCAATATCTCAAATGCCAACAAAGGAGAAGCTATTGTAAGAGAACCTTCACCACCAATGCCAAAGAGAAACCCTATCCCGACAAAGTTCATGTCCATATCAAGAGGGAGCCTGCTAACCCATGACAATATAGCTTGAACCAATAGTGTATAGTAATATTGCAATTATACACATACTAAAAGTCCAACTAACCATACAAATATTTTTTAATTATTAAAAAGATGATGAGAAGGAGCACGTATCAAATAAAATAATGAAGTACGACTCTATTGTGACTACACACCGTGATGAGCATGGACTTTTTGTGGACCGACATGAGTTAAGCTATCCTGGACTTGGATTGCTACTATGAATGGTACTATTGAGGGCAGATAAGTGATCCTCCTTTCCATGCTATTTTTATGCACCACTAGGGGAGAGATGTTGTGGAGCCACATTTGTGGACCTGTTCTACTTATAGTTCCATCTTGTGCACCATGCCTTACCTATTGGTGTTGCATATTGTACACAACTTCCTACTTATGTTGGCAATGTAGAACTTATTTTAGGCGCTATGGGATAGGACTATCACAGTCCATGGTAGGAGAGATACCACAACACAATTACATGTGTGTATGCTACCTAGTGGGAGGACCCTATCAAAATAGAACTGCATAGGAATAGCTTAGAGATCAGTGGTGGTGGAGGAGGGCAAGAACTTATGGACTTACACCGTCATTTTTTGGAATAATATGTACGACTCATTGTCCCTTTTGGAGCATGGTGAGTGAGCTCACAATTGCTACTTAGCTCAGTTACCTGTAGTACCCATGCCATTTCAGAGTGAGGATGCACTCAGACCATTGCCTAGTATACTAGAGGACACATATATATATGAAACACACCTCAGTGAGGAGGAAAATCAACCTAATGATGAAGAATTAGAGCATGCTTATGAACTATGGTTATCTAACGACGATGAGCTTGCTAGATGAGCATTGAATTACAAGTTATTGAGGTGTAGTCGTGTAGAACATATCCAAAATTACAACATGTGGTGGGTGTGCAACCTCGATATAGAGATGATTTTCCTCATTGCCTAGGTGTATTCTAACCCATTCTCACCTTTTGCTATTTGTTTCAATCTTTTTATGATTCTCCATTTAGTGTTTGTTTGAGTGCTTGCTTGCATTGCTAGGTATTTGGTCTATTAATTTTCTAGTTATTACTTGGATAACTATTTAGGCTTTGGTCCTAGTTCAATCTTCCCTGAGATCGACCTTAGAGTATGCCAAGTATTTAGGCTTTGGTCCTAGGTCGATCTTCCCTGAGATCGACCTTAGAGTATGCCAAGTACTCTACCTTCCTTAGTGTGTCCTCTTTGGTTAGAATAGAGCCTTCTAGGTGAATTGTGAAGTGACACTAGTTTATTAATAAAAAATGAAAAATTAAACAAAAATACAAAAAAAAACCCTCACAAGAAGATCACCATGTATGATCTAGGTAGGACTTTTGGCTCTTAGTAGAGCCTTGGGACTGTAGCCTTGATCTCCATGGGATGACACCTTGTGGCTAAAAACCTATCAATAAAGGATAAATAAAAATCATCGCTAGAGGTACTTAGAGGTTCTTAGATACTCTTGTATGAGGTCTCTGGACCATTGCTTGGGTCTCTGTAAGGTGGTGCCCTAATTTTATATTTTTAGAATCAAAATGCAGGCTTATAATAATAACTTATTAGTTTCATTTATGAGGCTAGATAATAGCTAGAGATGTTTTTACCAAAGTGATAGTGTGTCAAGAATAAGGTCATAACCCAAGGCATGCTTTTTGCTCCATCTTAGTTTAGGTTAAATTTGGATCAACCTTAATATTATCCTTGTCTTAACTTTAAAATTTTACCATTCATAAATATCATTCCTCATTTCTTGATTGGTGTTTGCATAATGCTCAAATTCACCTTGCTCATGGTACCATGTTGCCTTGTAGACCTTTGACATTTTATGCATCCAATAATAGCCTTGACAAATCTTCATCAACATATTTCAAGGATGAAATCTGCATCTGGAAAGGGGGGCATGTTAACCCTCATTGGACACCTCTCGAGAATCATTGTATATTTTATGTGTGCGATTGTTGCTTGTCTATGAAAGGCATACCACGGGATTAATTATGGGGATTGTATTCTTAGATTAAGTGTTTGCACAATCCTAGGTAGGTAGAGCTTCCATTGGAGTGTAGTGGGCGGTGTTGGAGTGGAGCTTGGAGTGTGGCTATGCGGCAACATCGTCTCCTCTACGAGAATCCGAGCACAAGCATTCATGAGGTGAGTGACACATCTTGCTTATGTAATTGTGGGCTAGGTTATGGTAGATTAAGTTTGAGCTGTTTTATGCTCCCAAGAGTGATTAGGCAAAGTCCCATGACCTTGGCTAGTTCCTGCACTCTTTCTACGGTGCAAGGCCTTCCCAGAGTTTAAGGATGGTGGCAGGGTTTTGGGGAGGGTAGGTTAGGGTAAGGATCTCGATGGTAGCATCCATTAAAGTATTGAGCTTGTGTTCTATTATGGCTGATGTCTGCGCGCCTGAGCTACTTTGGTTGCTCTCGCCTTGCTCTCTCTTTTGAGGCCCGCAATTGCTCCTCCTTCTACACTAGTGTTTCTTATACGGCTTACTTATATGTATGGAAGGTGGCGCAGATGTTGTCTCAACTATCCTGGGCAAGCTTAGCAATTTGTTACCTTTCTCTGGCTTCCCTTTGAGCTATGGAGAATTCTTCCTTAGTTGCACTCTTTCTTATCTTCTAGCAATTCAACTCGCAATTGATCAATTGCATTTAGGTCTTCCACTAGGCTATCTTTTTGGTCTGTGGAGTGAGGCTTGCAGCTTGTCATTTGCAGTCAAAGTAGCATGGAGGTGTTGTTGACATTGTATGAGGTAGGCTTTTGCTAGGAGCATGGCTGATTGGGAAGCCGTGACGACCTACCCATTTTGCATGTGCATATACTATGCCATAGAACCCACCAACTCCTTTGCTAAATTCTAAAAAGAAGCTTTGTGAGCTATGGATGCCCATTTTGCCTTTGCATATACTATGTCATAGAACCCACCAACTCCTTTGTTTTAAAAACTAGCTTTGAAGTCTGATATGGTCCTTGTGATTTGCAGATGCCTTTTGAGTATGCTTGTTGGGAATGGAAACATCTGGATCGGACCCAATGCAACATGTCCATAGTATGCTTGTTGGTGGTGGTTTGGGAGGGTGATGCAAAAGGCCCTTCATCGTATCAGGCTGGTGACGGCAAGGGCAATGTTTGGTCTTAGAAGTGCTTGGATGATGACTATAAAAGAGTTTCTTCAAAGAATTGGGACATCTTTTGGAGCTCCTCATCCTCTGCAACCCTACGCTGGTCTTCTTCTTCTTCTTGTGTTTTTGTAAGATTCCTCCCCAGCCCCTCAAGATGTCCAGTATCTTCCCCTGTAATCAAATCCCTCTTTAGAAATATAAAAGATCTAGTTTCTACCTATTTTTGCCTAGAAAGAGAGAGAAAATATTCTAGAGAGAGATTATTCAGATTTTAAATATTTTTGGATGGAAAAATATCTCTTCTTAATTAAAATAAATTCCCCCAAAATAGCAGTTCAAAAAGATTTTCAGAAGGTGCATTAGAAATCAATTATAATATGTTCAAAAGGCCTTATCCTAGGGGTCTAGATTTTTGAAAAAATTTAAATTAAGGTTCTGAGGGGCCAATCAGATTCATCCAAATGTAGGGAGGAGATAAATAGAAGAAATAAAGAAAATCCCGTCAAAAATGAGTAAATACTCACATAAGATGAAGAGTGGACTAAGGACCAAAGGAAATACTAAAAAAATAAATTTTTGACACCTCAGAGTGGGGATTCCCCCTCATGAAGGAGGCGCCTATTTCACATGTGTGGTGGAGTTTTAAATTCTCAAATATTGAGATATTTCATCTCTCCTCTCTCTTAATTCAAGTCTAGTTCCAAAAAGTAAGGTAAACTGGCCAAAAAATGGTCAAAAATTGACCAAACTGATCTGGAAAATTCTAGAATCAGTTTGCTTGGTTAGAAGCTCACTTTTTCCTATAAATAGAAGCCTCCCCCTTTGTATAAACTTAATAGTGTTTTATGCACTATCACTCTACTCCTCCCCATAGCCAAAAACTGTGAATTTCTTAATAATTCATTAGTTTTTGACCATTCTCTCTTCTAAAGAATTGGTGGCCACTCTTGTTGCAAACAAGAGTAGATTCCTCAAACCATCAAGCCAAAGGAAAGCTCTCAGAAATTCATGTAAGCTAGAAATTCTACTTTTTCTTTATTCTTTTTTAATGGTTTTCTAATTTTTGTTTTCTTTGAAATGTAAAATGATGCTATGCCTTGTTGGAAAGGCTTTCCCCCTCTCTCATTCTTAAATTTAGCCTTTCTTTATCCTAGATAAGTAATCTAATTGTTGGAATTAAACTTTTCATATTATTTCTCTTTTAAAAGTGGAATTTGATTAGTTTAGAGTGCTTTAAATGATTTGGGGATAATTTTTAAGTGACTTAAGAATAGGAAAATTGCAAAATGGTCAGCCATACAAAGGAGGTTATGGCAAAATTTTCTTAAATTTTGTGAAATAAGTTTTATCTTTTATTATTCAAAAAGAGTAATCCTCACCGTTTGTGTATTCTAAAAGTGTTATTTTCATTCTAGGCATAGAAAAATGCATAGTAGAAATATTTTTATTATAAAAGTGTTATTTTCATTAAAATTAAATTCTATGCATAGAACGATGCATATTGTTTTTTTTAAATTATAAAAGTGTGATTTTCATTAGATTTAAATTCTATGCATAGAAAGATGCATATTGGTTATTTGTTTTAAATAAAAGAGTGATTTTCATTAGATTTAAATTCTATGCATAGAAAGATGCATATTGGATATCTTTTAAATTATAAAAGTGTTACTTTCACCAATATTGATTTTATGCATAAATAGATGCATAAAAGAATTTTTTAATTATAAAAGTGTTACTTTCACCAATATTGATTTTTATGCATAAATAGATGCATAAAATATTTTTTTAAATTATAAAAGTGTTACTTTCATCAATATTAATTTTTATGCATAAAAGATTTTTTTTAATTTATAAAAGTGTTACTTTCATCAATATTGATTTTTATGCATAAATAGATGCATAAAAGAATTTTTTAATTATTAAAGTGTTACTTTCATCAAAATGGATTTTTATGCATAAATAGATGCATAAAATATATTTTTTTAATTATTATAAAAGTGTTAGTTTCATCAAAATTGATTTTTATGCATAAATAGATGCATAAAAGGACTATCTATTATATAAAAGTGTTATTTCCATAGAAGTTGGATTTTATGCATAAATAGATGCATATAGAATTTTTTTAATATCAAAATGAGAGTTCTCTTTAATCATTGTTTAAATCCCATGAATATTGGTAAATGAATAAGTAAATACTCTCTGAAGGAAAATTCTACTGTTTCATATTCTCTAGGATGGTAATGAGAAAATTCAAAAGATCTATCGACGTTGGAATTTTAGATAAATGATTAATTTATTCCTCATAGGAATACGTGTTTAGTTTTGAATTCAGTTAAGCAAAATACTTAATGAATGAAATTCAGTAAAGTAGTAATTGAAATATTACCCTTCGAGAAGAAAGATAGTTCAGGGAGAACCTTTCTAGACTCGAACTCTAAATCAGACTATGACCACGGCTTAATCTCCTTCGTGAGTTTCAAGAAAAGACGATGTGACCAGTTCAGGAAAATTCAATCAAATCACCCACCGAATTAGACATTAAATTGAGACCTTTGATTTTGATCTGAGGATCAAGATTACAGACTTTGAGGAATTCTGCTTGGGAATCCAGACCTGTGATCTAGAAGTCTTGGGATATGGAATTAAGATATACTCATTGTATTCAAAAGAAAATCAAAACTGAAAACTTGCATAGAAACCCTGTTTTCTTAAAGGACTGTCTTATGGAGGGAGCATTTGGTATATGTGTTTTTCTACGGGAAGTTCGGTTGCAAGACAGCTGGCGGGGAGTGTTCAAAGGAGGACGGCTCATGCGGCAAAAACCTGCCCAGGTCTTTACCAGCCTGGGTATGGTGAAAAATGGTATGCTTCCGGTACGATGGGCGAGGGCCAACGAAGCGGTCCCTGAGTGAAGTGCCAAGACACTTAAGGAGGATTCTAGAGGATTCTGACCAGGTGATGCACGGGCTCGCGGTGCTTAGGACACCCATGCATATGTCGTGGAAGATATATATATGTATGATGACGAGAAAATTATTGTAATCTGTTATACTGGATCTCATTGCTGACCTGCTGGTCTTAACGGAGAGTCCAGAGTGATACTGTTTTGTGAGGACTGAATGGAAATTTTGAGTTATGACATCTGTAACCAATAATTGTTTGTCAATGGATTGTTTTATAAGTTAAAGTTTAAAGAGGAGTGTGTGCGTATCTGTATTCTAAAGCAAAAGTTAAGAAAGGCATTCAATTATGGGTGGGTGAGTACTTGTTTGGTTCTACCAATTCCAGTGGTTGGGCGGTGGCTAACCCATGGGTTGGATGGGGTTAGGCTATAATCTTTAGAGTTTTAATAATAAAATTGATTAATAGGAATACGCTTAGAACTCAAGTAGTTAAATAAAAGCCTGAAGACTTCTCTAATGAATAGATCAACGGCTGTGCCTAATTTAATTAGGAAAAAAGCATTGATTCATTCAAGTTAAGTCTGTAATAGTTTCCCTTAATTAGATGAAGGTTAGTTCAGTATCTTGACCTCGTTTTAGAGAAATTCGTTAAGAAAATAAAACTGGTGGAATCGTCCCCGTGGGCAGGGGAAATTTTCCCGGTTTCGGTTTTCGAAATGACCACCAGCTTAGTCTCGTGTTGCTCGGACATTCGAGGGCGAGGCCCCGAGTGAGAAACCCTGCCCCGCGTAAGAGGAAGCTACTTCCGCTGCTACCATCCGGGAATCCCCGGTGCACAGAGGGGGCAGTGGGATCTCACAGTTTTGATGTGTTGGTGCTTGGAGGGGGGAGTGTTGGGGGAGGCTTGAGGTTTGGAAAATGGGAGAAAAACTGTGGCCTCCACCTATAAATGAATTGCATTAGGCATTGTGTCCCACCCTATAGCATGATACAAGAACTTTGTGGACTGTGGCCTCCACCTATAAATGAATTGCATTAGGCAATGTGTCCCACCCTATAGCATGATACAAGACCTTTGTGAGGAGAGAGGAGGCTACCGGTTTTCCTTGAGGGTTTGGTGCAAACATAGTGGAACTCCTTGTGGAGATATTTTGCCTAGTTGACTTCCACTCCCTAATGTATGCGGGCCAGGGTGGAGAAGTCACATTGATTGAACCTATCTACACCTAATGTGTGGTGAGAGGAGTAAAGAAAGTGCTCTGGTTGGCATGATTATGCCCTATTGGGTAATGTTATGCCACTCCATTCCATCATTGGTCATTAGCCCTTGAAATGTGTTTTGCACAAGCCGCATAACATGGCTATGGCGGATGTATGGCTACTTGATCCTAGGTAGTTGTTGTAGAGCTTCTCATACCACATCCAAAGTGAGAGGCACCAGAGTGAGGCTCCTTCTGAATCAACCTATTGATGGCTAGCATGATCAATTCATGTTGGGTACTGTTATGCCACTCCATTCCACGCATGGTCATGGGCCCTTGAAATGTGTCTCGCACAAGATGCATGAAATGGCTACTAGCAGACATATGACTGTTCGATCTTGCGTAGCTATAGAGCTTCTCGTACCACATCCAAATTGAGATGCATTGTGAGTGACCTGGCTTGTAGCCTAGTTTGCATTGTATGTCTTGAGATGAAGTGAAAACAATTCAAGAGATCAGGTCCCTATGGCACCATTGTGGGCAATTTGCCGAGTCCGATTTGCACGCTACCATTGCTCGTTCAGCCACTGCATGATAACATTGCACTATGTAATCATTATAAGGGCTAAAATTTAAAAAAAAAGGCCATGTAAGTATTGGATTAACTTTATTAATCAAAGTGATTTAACTAAAATAGTAGAGACAAATAGCTATATTAAATGCATCTCTTTTACCTATGTTTAGAGGAGAGTGTCTTTAAAATGCCATCCATCACATATCTATTAATTCACCTATCCTTTTGGTGGCCCTCTTACCTACTTTAGTACACGTTTTGTAAGATAAGATAATTTCAAATATTTGAATACATAACATACTTTCTCTCTTCCATAGGGCATGACACGAGTTTCAACCCTCTCTTTTCTTTGTACTATTTTTTTTCTCTCTCCCCGCCATCTCTTGCTTTCTCTTTGGATCATTTCTATTGCTATGGGCAATTCCAAGGGTTGATCCACACTTAAAGAAAAGACACCATATCAACTTGGTACAAAGAATATTGCACGTGGAGAAGTATTTATCACAAAGCTCTACATGATAAGGCTAAAGCTCAAAGGCTATGTGCAAAAGGAAAGAAGCGTGTAGATTTGTGGGCTCAAGGAGGTCTATACCCACTTGACCCATCAACTGGTAAGCCTCCATCCTTTATCACCTTACATGATCTTGTTTGATTCATTGGGGATGGTAGAGAAGGCTTATTTGGATATTATTCAAGATTTAATAATCAAGCTACTATTTTCCATTATCAACACACAAATATGGCTGACACTATGCTTGGTGTGTACAAGAAATCTGTTAAAGGACTAGAGGACATTGTGATCTCATAAACTCAATGTGTAAATGAGTTGGAAAGGCTACTTCAGTCATCTCAGGAAGAGGTAACAAAGCTTAGACAAACTAACCAAAAATTGGAGGAACATGCACTTCAGAAAACCCAACTAAAAAGCACTCCTTTTGGGTTAAGAGTGAGTGAGATCTAGAGACTTTAAAAGTATTACATGCCTAGCCACACATGGGGGTGCTAAGAAGAAATGAATGAGGCTTGCTCAAAGCTACATGGATAGTGTGGGAGGTTTATGCTTGGATAATCCTCTAGATAGATTTTTCATGATAAAATCTTCTATGAAAAACAATGACATGATTGAAATGCTCAAGCTCTCACAGTGCGCAGGGATTCAAAGGAAGGTAGTCAAGAAAGTTTGCAATGACTTTCACGACTTGGTCAAGCCTTATGAGGTGGTGGAGGCATGTGACAAGGTTTCAATAAGTAGAAAGGAATACAGAGCTATATCAAAGCTACTCATCCAAGGTATGAAGCCTCATCGTCTTCGTGTGTTTGGCTTACCCCGACCACATACCATGCAATGGCACGACACCAACAAAATTTGGCTATTTCAGGGTTCATAGGTGAATACAAACACATTGATTATTTAATGACTGTAGAGAAGCCAAAAGAAAAGAAGTCAATATTCAACTACGACATGTATAATAACATATTTATAGATGTTAGAAGGGTCTAATTAGCCATGGTAAGGTTCTATCTGAGGGTAATATTATTTTTGTTATCAAGCTTGATGAGGCACAAATTCTCAAACATAAAAAAATGGAAAGAATCAATATAGGGCTGATGAAAAAAGCTTTAAATTATGCCCAAGGTAAGAAATACTAGCCATTACATAGTGCACTATGGTACATAGGGGTAGCTCTGTAGTGCTAGATGAGAGTCATGATACTCTCAAATGGTTGTTTTGGCACACAAAAATTCCAAGCGTAATTGATTCTCAAAATAAAGGATAGATGTTTATGGTGGATGGGGTAGGAAACTTTACAGTTGAGTGGCACATGAGTGCCGACTTGAAAGCATTGAAGTGCATGTATGGGGTGTGTGGTGGTCCTAGATGTGTAAACCCATGTTTCTATTGCATGGTAGGAATGAACAGTCCGGATTGGTACAACCCTATAGTGGATTGTACGAAGCCTCCATCTAGAGACAAGGCAAAGCAAGTAACTGGTTGATAAAGAACAGACTAAGGCTAAAGGGAAATCAAAGACCACGAGCAAAGGAAAGTCAACAAAAATAGCCGAATTCAAGGGTGAATCATGTATTGTGCTTGAGGATCCCAATTGGGATCCCATACTTCCTATAAAACTAGAGAGAGTTCACATTTGTACGTTACATGCAAAAATTAGAATATTGGATAAGCTATTAAAGCTTCATCTTAACTATGCTCATTCCATTTTGTCATCAGAGCTATCGGATGTATGTTTAGAGCAATGTGAGATTTTACTCTCTAACATGGGCTTTCATGGTGGACATGTGCAACTTAAAAATGATACAAGAAATCAAGTACCACTGTTGATGTTCTGGCAGCTGTGTCAATGGGAGGAGCCAAAGCTAGGAGGTTCTTGTCAAACTATGAAAATAAACAAGTTACAACAGTATGTGAATGTTGGAAATCTCTATACGAGCACACAACTAACCAAGCTAGTGATCCAAGGATGACAAAGCTTTGTAGGATAGAGCTTGATAATTTTATAAAACTCTTACATAAGCAAATGACTGAAGGTGATTACGTAAGTCAGTTTGAAACAATAATCAAGATGCTTGTGGAAACAATTGTAGCTGCGTGGGGAAAAAAGGACATAACCTTCTACCTAGTAAGAGTTTTTGCCTCATGTTATTTGTACATTGACTAATTAATATGATATAAAATTATTATTAATATGTTTTTTTTATATGTGAAGCATATTTTGTTTGCACATGGCCCATTCTTTGTGAGGAACCAAGGGCCTCTTGCTACATGGAATACTCAAGGCATGGAAAAATCACACTATGCCACACATATCAACTATTTTTGTACAACTTGACATGGTGGTGGAAAAAAAAAACAAATGCACTAAGAGAGCTTTTCACACATTCTGCCAAAGGCAGATGCAATGATACAATGAAATTCTTAAAAATCAGATTAGTTTACACAACACAAAAATAGTCACTGTTATTAACATCAATATATTATAAACACTCATAATGCTAAATAAAGTGTATCTTTATGCAGGATGGTGATTGAGAAGGAGAAAAAGTCAAAGTAACGCAAATTGTAATAGAAATTATTCTCAATACAAGTAGGAAAATACTTTTATAAAAGTCTTCTTCTATTTTGCTTCAACGTTTTATCTTCCTCAAAGTGATACCCCTCCTTTTCGGGGCTTTCTTTGGGCAGCTGATTACCCTCGTCTTCGGATAACTATTTAGCCTCGTCTTCTTCTGGTAGTTTTCCTCTATACCTTAATAGCTTTTGGCATTGATAGCCTCTAAGAGCATGGGTATTCAAATCAAGAGCTACCTTTGCATATGCTGCATAATACAAAAAATACCTTGTCCTTGATGCCCATAGCCCTGGTGCATATCCAAAAATACGTATAGTTTCCTCATTCTCTATCAGCATTATCTTTTCTACATTCTGTTGTATCCTTCCATATCCTGAGTATGTTGACATATCCTGAGTATGTTGACATAACCTTTAAGGCTATCAATGAAATGCATGGATCATCTGAATATTTTGAGTGGTAAAGGATCAACACGCATGGAGGTATCCTTGAAATATAGTGGTTAAGGGCTGAGTATGTTGACATAACCTTTAAGGCTATCAATGAAATGCATGGATCATCTGAATATTTTGAGTGGTAAAGGATCAACACGCATGGAGGTATCCTTGAAATATAGTGGTTAAGGGCTGAGTCTCTGCCAACAAAAATTCATTTACCTCTATCTCGATTGAGGAATCCATCTTCATCTGCTATCTCAAGCTGTAAACAAAGAAAAAATTTACTTTACAATGATAAAAATCTTAAAAAATGTTGTGTATTTATTATTATAAATACCTTTTTGTTCTCATCGTCGTCAAGAAGTCACCTATCCTCCCACAAGTCAATTAAACCTTATGGAGGCATCTCTTCCTCTGAGCATGGAATCCTTGGTTACTCCCTTCCCATATTAGAGATTCCCATGCTGTCTTGAATAGCTGAAAATTCTTCCTCTAGGAAGAGTGTATTCTTGTTCTTAATACTTTCTTATGCACATTTCTATAGCCTTAGGTGCACCGATAAAATTGTCACCTGCTATTTTTGTATCAAGCACTGAAAATTCATTAGTGGCATCTAGATCTAAAAAATCTGATGCAACTTGACATCCACCGCAATTAAACCAATACAATAGTCCCCCCTTATATTCAATAGATTTTGGATATCTGTTAGTAGTATAAAACTCTTATTGTCCTTTAGTGGGAAGGATGGAAGGCATGGGAAAAGGATCTCCTCCTCTGAATCCTCTATAGAAACATCCTTTTCCTTTAGAAGAATTAAGCTTACCTTAAAATCTGCACCATCAAAATCCCTGCTCATTATTTCTTCTTGCTCTTTATCCACAACCATTTCTACATCATAAATTTCTTCTTGATTTTGAATGTCCCTTAGAAATGCTACAAAAGCCGAACAATGGAACTCTTAAGACTGCTCTTTTCAGCATCCTCAATTTTTGATTTTACATGAAGATAGAAATGGAATGCCACATGATGCTGAAGAAGCTTGCATTTCCTCCTTTGTAATCTGCAATGCTCCATAGTGACTTTCACATGGTCAGAAAGTAGGTCATACTTTTTATGCAATCTGCCTTTTCTGAAGATGTCTGTGAGACAACATGCTAAGATGATCAAACCTCACACCTTCAATAAGAATTGCACTACCATCATCTGCCAATGCAAAGAAAGCTTGCATTTCCTCTTCATAATACTCCTTGAAGTGATCAATCATTGAACTCACTTCAAATCTTACATTCAAAGATTCCCTATATCAATCAATTAAATTTTGTGCACTTGAAAGTTGTAGGAAGTCAAAAAGTCTCTTTGCTAGTGTTTCCTCTGCCAACAGGATCACCTTCATCACTTGAGCACATCTCTTTGCAGTAAACAACCCTATAAGGGTGTAGTTGAGGAGCTCACAATATAAGCTAACCTTGCAGTAGCTAAGGATTGAACAACCAAGAAGAAATTATGAGGTTTGGGGGCATATAGTGAAGGTAAGAAACACAACACAAAATAAGCAATCCACTGTGAACAAATTGGTGGTATTGCACTGTCTTTCTACGGTCATCTGGGCAAATGTGGTTTATCCAACAAGAAATTTTGAGGTCTAGAGCATAGGCTGTAGGTTAGAAAGACAACGTGATATGGGCAGTCCACTTTGGTCGGATTGATGGAATCGCACTATCTTTCCATGGCGCGAGTAGCTAGGGCAATCTTCAACTTCTAGTTTAGAAATATCAGGGGGCTAGGTAGCTCAGGGGGATGAGGGGTAGCTCAGTGGTATAGGGCGGATGAGGGGCAAAGAGCAATTTGGAAAGACAATGTGAAGGTTGCAATCGAGTCTTAGGAGATTGATGCTATCACGTTGTCTTTCTAAGGCGGACAGATGGGAAAATCTTCTTTTGCTTTGGAAATCTTAGAGGACGGGGCAACTCAAGGGGCTCAAGGGCAGTTCAAGGGACTGGGGCAGCTTAGGGGACTAGGGAAAAGGGAAAATCAGTGCACTGCAAGGGAAGCTCACTGGCATAGGGCAGCTTAGGGGGCAACTTGAAGGCATATTTTTTTTTAAATTAACAAGATATTTTTAGGTGCGTGAGGCCGTGTGGCAATGGTATGGACCCTGCACCACGCATTCACACGTGCGACTCGCACGTGTGAAATCATCACACGTGGGAACACACACGTGGGAAATCACCACACGTGGGAACACACATGTCGACGTACAGTCACACGTGTGCATTAACACTCACGCGTGTGGATACATGTGTCATTGTACGTTCCATTGTCCGTACACCATGTGGCATCGTCGACGTCTTCTATAAATAGGCTGGGATTATTATATATATTTTTAACCATACATGCATAGACGTGTTGTCCTTCTTTACCCCAGCTCCTCTTGGTCTTCACCTACACTAGCTGTCCTTCTAACCCCATGAAATTCTTCTAAATCATTGTAATAGGGTAACTCAACCTCTAATGTGTCATGTTTCAAGTCTGGCCAAGTTTGTAGGGGAGGGATAGGGTTTACACAACCAGCCAGTGTAGCACATATATGAGTGAAATGCCAGCCAGTAGCTCACCAACGCTGTAGAAAAGATGGCACGACTAGGACGACCTAGTAACACACGTTATTATATATTGCGTCGTCTTTCCATTGTTGCTTGTGCCTCCCACCAGACCACATCACTCTATCGAGTTAAATTTCCTGTGCAATGCTTGTTCCTCCTCCCAACCCACACTTGTTTCTACACATGACAGACCAATCAAGGAACTAGGAGCCACATGTTATGGTGGGAAAGTAGGAAATTTGGCTGAATATTGGCTTCCCAAGAAGCAAGACACCCCATGAAATTCCTCTAAATTTGGTTGAATATTGGCTTCCCAAGAAGCAAGACACCCCACGAAATTCCTCTAAATCATTGTAATAGGGTATGTCTCTTACCTAGTGTTGTAACTCAAACTCTAGTGTGCAATGTTTCAAATCTGGCCAACTTTGTAGGGGAGGGATAGGATTTTCACAACCAGCATACATACATACATACATACATACATACATATATGTATATATACATATATGTATATGTATATATACATATATACATATATGTATATATATATATATGTATATGTTTCAAATCTGGCCAACTTTGTAGGGGAGGGATAGGATTTTCACAACCAGCATACATACATATATATACATATATGTATATATATGTATATGTATATATATATGTATATGTATATATATATATGTATATGTATATATATATGTATATGTATATGTATATATATATGTATATATATATGTATATGTATATGTATATATATATGTATATATATATATATATGTATGTACATATATATGAGTGAAAGGCCAACCCCAGTAGTTCATGAATACAGGCACGCAGGAAAGACGGTGTGACTAGGGCTATTCGGTAACACGTGTTATTGTATATTGCACCGTCTTTCCATTGTTGCTTGTGCCTCCCACTAGCCCACACCACTTTCTATCCAGTCAAATTTCTTGTACAATGCTTGTTCCTCCCGATAGCAGCCCACACCTGTTTCTAGCTAGTTAAATTGCCTTTACAATTCATTTTTCTCCCACCAGCCCATAGTAGTCTCTAGCTAGTTAAATTGCATGTACATGGGAATGTTCTACTTTGCATGTTTGAACATATAGTATGTACATATTATGTTCTACCTTACATGTCTGAATCCAAAATGATGCAAGTTCTTAAATGAAGTCATATTTGATTATGTGTTTGATTGATAGGCCTAATATGGCTAGAACAAATGTCAGAATCCTCCCTCCATCTTTTGAGGTGTAAAGGTGTAAGAACCTCCCCTTTTGTTCTTGTAATTATTCCCCCTTAGAAAGATCTTGTTTTACCTTGTTTTGACCTAGAGAGAGGTAATCCGAAATTGAGATATCTTTGGATATAAAAATCCTCCTAATATCTAAAATGGATTTCCCTGAATCAGAAGTTCAAAATGGACTTTCCAATGTGCATTAGGAATTAATTGAAAATGGTATAAGGGACCTTAGCCTAAGGGTCTACATTTTTAATTTTTTTTTGGATTATGGTCCAATTAAGGTTCCAATGGGCCAATTGGATTAATCCAAGTGTTGGGATGAGATAAATCCAAAGAATAAAAGAAAATACCCAAAAACGAGTAAATGCTCACATAAAATAAAGAGTTGACTGAGTACAAGGTCTATTAGTTAAAAATTAAGAGATATTACTAAAAAAATGAGATATTTTGGAGAAATGATGCATTTTTGATACCTTGGTAAGGAGAGCAGGACCTTTGAGGTAGGGGCCTTTTTCACATGTGTGGAAGGGTTTTTTAATTCAAAAAATTGTGATATTTTTATCTCTCCTCTCTCCTGGATCAAACCAAATCAAAAAGGGAGTCAAACTTGTCCAAATCTTGTTCAAATTGAGTCAAACTGAACCTGGAAAATTTGAGAAACCAATCGCACTTGGTTAGTGGCCTCCCTCACCTATATATAAACCCTGATTAAGCATATTTTCTATTATCCCTTAAATTTTTCTCTCTCTTGGGAGCTTGGAGCTTCTCTCTCTCTCTCTCTCTCTCCAACAAATCTTGGAGTTGATCTCCTCCTCTTGGTAGACCAATTAATTGGGTCGGGGGCTTTACTGCTAAACAAAGAATCAAGCCAAACTTGGAGGTAAATTTTATTTATATGGTTTTTTCAAATTATCTCAATAACTTTCTTCTTCTCAACCCCTCTCAAGCTCGAGAAGCTTTCAAAATGATTGTTTTAATCCAAATCAAGCTTTCCCTAAAAATCTTAATGTTTTATTAAGAGAAAGTTAATCTTTATGCTTATTTTTAATGCTTTCTTTAAGTAAACCTCTCTCTCTAAAAGAATAGCCATCTTTATGGCTAAATCTCTTGGAAAAAGATGCTTCTCAATGATAATCTCTTAATTCAAAGCTAAACTCTAGGCTTGATGAGCTAGAGAGTAAAAAAATGTTATTTTCATAATTTTGTGCTATTGAAATAATGGTAAATTCTTTTAGATTGTTTATGAGTAGTTGAAAACTACTTTAATTCATTCTAAATGAGAAATGGATTATCCTAACTATTTTGGAAAAGAGGAATGTTGAAATTAGCTTAATCTAGTGCGATAATCATAGTTATGTTTATAATTATGGTTAAAATTATGATTTAAATTCATAATTTGATTTTAAGCATAAAAGATGAACTACTATCATATTTTCATTACAATCTTTTACTCTTTTAGGAAAAATTGAGAATTATCAGTAATAGAAGCTATGGTAAAATTTTCAAAAAATAATACATATCTTATTTTTATGCATAATGCTAAAAGAGAACTTGCTAACATATTATAGGATTGGACATCCTATGCAAAAAGAATGATTTTCATCATATTCATGAGAAATAAATTTTTATAATTATGCATAATTAATTCATTATAAGAAAAGTGTAATTTTTGGTAAATTTATTTTTATGCAAAAAGAGGAATTCCCATGATATTTGAGATCCAAGTAATTAAATGGTAAAAGAGAAATTTTTGGCATAATCCAAATTATGAGTATTTATCAAAAGTGAAATTTTGAGTATTATTATTTTTATTGGGAAATATGGGTAGAATTGATTTTTGTAAATCCCATAAATCTTTTATTCAAAAAGAAGAATATTGAATATATCTTACTTGAGAAATTTGAGAAAGAATATGAAAATATCCATCGAGATAAATTGTATAATTCTTATTCAGAAGAAAGAGAATCTGGAATCCTTGGGAGGATCGAGCATCCCATGAGTAAACTAAAGTTTAGAATTAATTCTCATTAATGAAGCTTAAGGAATGAAAATACAATACGTAAATGCTCTTTTTGAGTTTTTACTATTCAATTCTGATAAGGTTTATTTGTCCTTTTTAAACCTTCAACAACACTCTGATACGTAGATTCAATGGGATCGAGAAAAAGTACCTTTAACTAGGCCAAGCAATTGGCAAAAACTTAGAGAAGTCCTATCAGTATCGAAAGTAAAAAACGGTACTAAAAGTGGATGAGAAAAGATGTGATGTGGATCTGAATGAATGTAAATGAATGTGATGGGATGTAAATAGATGCGATATGATTAGATGAGATGTGAATGTGATGTGATAAGATGTGAGTGGATGTGATGAGATGTGAATGTGATGTGATGTGATGTGATGTGATGTAAATGGATGTGGATGTGAATGTGATGAGATATGATGTGATATAAATGGATGTGGATGTGAATGTGATGATACGTGAAAGGATGTGATGTGATGTAAATGGATGAGAATGAGATGTGATGTGATAGATGTGCATGTGAATGAATGGATGGATGTGGATAGATGTGAATGTGAATGAATGAATGGATGCGGATGAATGTGATAATCTATGAAGAATGAATGAGATGTGATATGGATAGATGTGGATGTGATATAATGTGGATGATGGAACGAATGTGATGTGATGTGGATGATGGAATGAATGTGATGTGATGTGGATGGATGTGAACGAGATGTGATAAGATGAGGATGGATGTGACGAGATGTGAATGAATGTGGGATGTGAATGGGTGTGATAGATGTGAATGGATGTGATGAGATGTGAGTGGATGTGGTGAGATGTGAATGTGATGTAAATGAGATGTGAATGGATGTGATGTGATGTGGATCTGGTTAGATATGAATGGATGAGATATGATGTGGATAGATGAGATGTGATGTGATGTGGACTTAGGTATATGTGAATGGATGTAAATAGATGTGATGATATGTGGATGTGATGTGGATCTGAATGAATGTAGATGGATGTGATGTAATATGAATGGATGAGATGTGATGTGGATATGTTGTGACATGAGGATAGATGTGGATAGATGTGATGAGATGTAATATGATGTGATTGGATGAGAATGGATGAAGAAGATGGGAATACATATGACTGGATATGGAATAAGCAATGTTAATTGATGTAGAAGAATGTGGAATAATGAGAAATGATGTGGAACAATGTGGAAAGATGAGAGTTCGTTAGAAACTGTATTTATGAAACCTGTTTTTCAATGATTGTTTTATGTCAAGAATGTTGGGGAAGTATTTTGACCATCTTGTGAATGAGGTTGTGGAGACCTAAGTGTTAAAGTTGCAACTGAGATAGAGAGTCAATGGAAGACGTCTCGTGTAGCAAGGTCGACCGAGGTCTTGACCAGCCTCAGTTCAATTTAAATGGTGACCTTCCAGTACGGTGGATGAGGGACCAAGGAAGCAACCTATGAGTGAGGCGCTAGGTGACCTGCGAAGGAGCCTAGAGGGTGCTGACCATACAGTGCTTGGGCTCTGGGTCGCCAAAGATACCCACGCGTGCGTTGGGAAAGAAAATGGAACAAAGAGTTAGAATTGTTTTCTGAACTCGGGCATGGATCTGGTTGATTGGCCTTGGTGGTCCTCAACGGATGAGTCCATGGCTCTTTTATATGGATCTATTGGTTGATCTTGCTGATCTTCAATGGAGAGTCCATCTGGATTTTCCTATGTGATTATATTTTCGGGTACTATGAGCTAGGAACTATTGAAAAGGCCCCTAAGTGAATAGGTGGTGAGTGTTCTGGTCTTGCCAATGATGCCATGGGTACACCGATGAAGGAATGATTGGAAATTAGAATTCAAGCTAGATATTTTGGAGGATTATGATCAGTGATACTATGGTTTCAATAAAAGATTGTTTTGAAGATAGCTGAATTTGGGAAACAGGCAATTTCATATTGGGTGTGTAAGTGGTGTGACTATCTTGAAGTTTGCTTGAAGCGCCAGCTAGGGGGCCTGGGAACTCTTTTCCCTCTGGTACCCGAGGAAAAACATAACAAAATTCCTAAATGGATCCTATCACTACAGTGGTTGGGCGGTTGGCTAACCCATGGGATTGTAGGTTGGATTGACGGATCCCTAAAATGAGACTCAATTTTGTTATGTTATGACGATAGATGAAGTAAATCCCAAATAGTCCTTGTTCTATAGAAAAGAATCAACGGCTGTGCCTCTTGATGAGGAAAAAAACGTTGGTCTCTATGATCCAAGTGCAAGTCTCTTCCTTGATCTGACCATGTGACTCTAAGGTTTGATCGGATCAGTTTGGTTAGTTAAGGTTCTTGACTACGTTAGAATAGATTTTTCCCAGTGGAATCACCTATGTCTGCTGAGTGAGGGAATTTTTTTCAGATTCGATTTTGAAAGAACCGAGGGATTAATCTCTTGTCTGGATATCTGTGGGCGAGGCCCCGAGTGGGAGACTTTGCCCTATACAAGAAGTGCTACTTCCGCTGCTAGCACCCCCAAATTCGTTGCACGGAGGGAGCAGGGATCTTTCAACAAAGAAAATAACAAGGAGGATTGAACAAGTCTAGGGTTGACAGAGAAAGCAGCAAGTGAAAACACATTGTCAAAGCAAAAGTTGAAAAAGAGAATCAACCATCATGTGAATGCCCTTTCAAATCTAAATATTTATCCACTGAATATATATATATATATATATATATAATAAAATTATCTTTTGTTTGATAATATAACTACATTTTCTTCCATAATGTGTTTTTTCAAATTTTATTCAAAGGTTTTTCCTACACAAAATATTTTAAAAAAATAAATTTTAAAATGAAATACATGGACTTTTAATAAATTACTATTTATCTAATTTTAAAAATATAATCCTTTAAAATTAGTGATTTTAAATTCTTTTATATTTATAAGTTATATATATTTTATTCTTTAAAATTCCATATTTTTATTCTCTTACTGAAAATATACTAAATTACTTTTTTTTAATTTATGGGGAAGGTGGGAGGGAGGTGCCACGTACATGCCACATGGTATTTACTCGACATGTGGTACTATTATGGCTGATCTGGCTATACTCCCCATGTCTACATGGATTGACATATAGAGGGATGAGATGCATGACATGGAATTCCATGATGCGACATGCCATGTCACCGACTACGAGGTGGCATGCAAAGGTAACATGGCATGGTGACACCATGCCATGTCACCGACTACAAGGTGGCATGCAAAGGTGACACCATGTTGACATGGAGGGTGGAGATGGCAAGGTGAGGTGGCATGGTGCTTATGTGGATCTTCTCTAAGCTGATGTGGACATAAAGTGGCATGTACATATAAGATTTGTGCCCACCCACCAAGGCTGACACAGGGCATGATCTCTATGATTTGAAGATTACCAAGCCTAGATTTCCAAACCCAACTAGGATTGGTTTTACACTTGAAAAGGGGAGAGTGGACACAAAATGAGAATTTTCATTTGGGAGGATTGGAAATGCACCTTTTCGTACTTGAATTAAGCCAAATTTTCTTTAATAAATTCATGGTAACACAAGTATATTGATCCCTAGAGTTTTAGATTAAAAGATTCAATATTTGATTTTCTAGAATTAAATTACAATTGATTTAATGGGCCTCTCACAGTTATAATAAATTTTACAAAGTACATCTACAAAAAATCCAACCGTTAGATTTGTAATCTCCGGGTGATTGACAACCTCAAGGAAGACTAAGGGTTCGAGTTGTCGGATTGGGAATCAGACCCACCTAGTGTGCCAAGTGTTGGGTCGCCTCGAAGCTGCACCGTAAGCTGAGATAGCTGTAAACCGGACAACCGTTGGTGGGCGAGCCGGAATACCATCGGAACATCAGAGTCAGCACACTTAAACATCAGTTACATAGGTCATTACTTCTATAAATCATCCGTGCTTAGAGAACGAGGGTATCTTTGTACCACTCTATGACTGCACGTGAGCAGTATAAAATGTAAGATTCTTCCCCAACCTCTCAAGATGTCCAGCATCTTCCCCTGTAATCAAATCCCTCTTCAGAAATATAAAAGATCTTGTTTCTACCAGTTTTTGGCCTAGAGAGAGAAAATATCCCTGAATAGGTGGTGAGTGTTCTGGTCTTGCCAATGATGCCATGGGTACACCGATGAAGGAATGATTGGAAATTAGAATTCAAGCTAGATATTTTGGAGGATTATGATCAGTGATACTATGGTTTCAATAAAAGATTGTTTTGAAGATAGCTGAATTTGGGAAACAGGCAATTTCATATTGGGTGTGTAAGTGGTGTGACTATCTTGAAGTTTGCTTGAAGCGCCAGCTAGGGGGCCTGGGAACTCTTTTCCCTCTGGTACCCGAGGAAAAACATAACAAAATTCCTAAATGGATCCTATCACTACAGTGGTTGGGCGGTTGGCTAACCCATGGGATTGTAGGTTGGATTGACGGATCCCTAAAATGAGACTCAATTTTGTTATGTTATGACGATAGATGAAGTAAATCCCAAATAGTCCTTGTTCTATAGAAAAGAATCAACGGCTGTGCCTCTTGATGAGGAAAAAAACGTTGGTCTCTATGATCCAAGTGCAAGTCTCTTCCTTGATCTGACCATGTGACTCTAAGGTTTGATCGGATCAGTTTGGTTAGTTAAGGTTCTTGACTACGTTAGAATAGATTTTTCCCAGTGGAATCACCTATGTCTGCTGAGTGAGGGAATTTTTTTCAGATTCGGTTTTGAAAGAACCGAGGGATTAATCTCTTGTCTGGATATCTGTGGGCGAGGCCCCGAGTGGGAGACTTTGCCCTATGCAAGAAGTGCTACTTCCGCTGCTAGCACCCCCAAATTTGTTGCACGGAGGAAGCAGGGATCTTTCAACAAAGAAAATAACAAGGAGGATTGAACAAGTCTAGGGTTGACAGAGAAAGCAGCAAGTGAAAACACATTGTCAAAGCAAAAGTTGAAAAAGAGAATCAACCATCATGTGAATGCCCTTTCAAATCTAAATATTTATCCACTGAATATATATATATATATATATAATAAAATTATCTTTTGTTTGATAATATAACTACATTTTCTTCCATAATGTGTTTTTTCAAATTTTATTCAAAGGTTTTTCCTACACAAAATATTTTAAAAAAATAAATTTTAAAATGAAATACATGGACTTTTAATAAATTACTATTTATCTAATTTTAAAAATATAATCCTTTAAAATTAGTGATTTTAAATTCTTTTATATTTATAAGTTATATATATTTTATTCTTTAAAATTCCATATTTTTATTCTCTTACTGAAAATATACTAAATTACTTTTTTTTAATTTATGGGGAAGGTGGGAGGGAGGTGCCACGTACATGCCACATGGTATTTACTCGACATGTGGCACTATTATGGCTGATCTGGCTATACTCCCCATGTCTACATGGATTGACATATAGAGGGATGAGATGCATGACATGGAATTCCATGATGCGACATGCCATGTCACCGACTACGAGGTGGCATGCAAAGGTAACATGGCATGGTGACACCATGCCATGTCACCGACTACAAGGTGGCATGCAAAGGTGACACCATGTTGACATGGAGGGTGGAGATGGCAAGGTGAGGTGGCATGGTGCTTATGTGGATCTTCTCTAAGCTGATGTGGACATAAAGTGGCATGTACATATAAGATTTGTGCCCACCCACCAAGGCTGACACAGGGCATGATCTCTATGATTTGAAGATTACCAAGCCTAGATTTCCAAACCCAACTAGGATTGGTTTTACACTTGAAAAGGGGAGAGTGGACACAAAATGAGAATTTTCATTTGGGAGGATTGGAAATGCACCTTTTCGTACTTGAATTAAGCCAAATTTTCTTTAATAAATTCATGGTAACACAAGTATATTGATCCCTAGAGTTTTAGATCAAAAGATTCAATATTTGATTTTCTAGAATTAAATTACAATTGATTTAATGGGCCTCTCACAGTTATAATAAATTTTACAAAGTACATCTACAAAAAATCCAACCGTTAGATTTGTAATCTCCGGGTGATTGACAACCTCAAGGAAGACTAAGGGTTCGAGTTGTCGGATTGGGAATCCGACCCACCTAGTGTGCCAAGTGTTGGGTCGCCTCGAAGCTGCACCGTAAGCTGAGATAGCTGTAAACCGGACAACCGTTGGTAGGCGAGCCGGAATACCATCGGAACATCAGAGTCAGCACACTTAAACATCAGTTACATAGGTCATTACTTCTATAAATCATCCGTGCTTAGAGAACGAGGGTATCTTTGTACCACTCTATGACTGCACGTGAGCAGTATAAAATGTAAGATTCTTCCCCAACCTCTCAAGATGTCCAGCATCTTCCCCTGTAATCAAATCCCTCTTCAGAAATATAAAAGATCTTGTTTCTACCAGTTTTTGGCCTAGAGAGAGAAAATATTCTAGAGAGAGATTATTCAGATTTTAAATATTTTTGGATAGAAAAATTTCTCATCTTATTAAAATAAGTTACCTTGAAATAGAAGTTCAAAAATATTTCCACAAGGTGCATTAGAAATTAAGTATAATCTGTTCAAGAGGCATTATCCTGAGGGTCAAGATTTTTTTCAAAATTTTAAATGAAGGTTCCTATGGACCAATAAGATTCATCCAAATGTAAGAAGGAGATAAATAGAAGAATAAAAGAAAAATCCCCCAAAAATGAGTAAATACTCACATAAGATGAAGAGTTGATGACTAAGGACAAGGTTAATAATTAAAAAAGAGAGATATTTAGATGAAATGATGCATTTTTGACACCTCAGTATGGGGGAATTTCCCTCGTGAAGGAGGCACCTATTTCACATGCTTGAATGAGTTTTAAACTCCCAAATAATGAGATATTTTTATCTCTCCTCTCTCCTATTTCAACTAGATCCAAAAAGTGAGCAAAACTGACCCAAAAATGGTCAAAAATTGACCAAACTGATCTGAAAAATTCTAGAATCAGTTGGCTTGGTTAGAAGCTCACTTTTTCCTATAAATAGAAGCCTTCCCCTTTGTTGAAACTCAATAGTATTTTGCACTGCTACCCTGCCTCTCCCAAGTGCCAAAAACAGTGAATTTTACTCATAATTCATTAGTTTTTGACCTTTCCTCTTCTAAAAGATTGGTGGCCACTCTTGTTTCAAACAAGAGTAGAACCCTCAAACCATCAAGACAAAGGAAAGCTCTCAAATTATCCATGTAAGTTGGAGATTCTTCTCTTTTATATTTCTTTTATGGTTTTTTATGATTTCTGTCTTCTCTAAAATTAAATGATGTTATGCCTCATTGAAAAAAGGCATTCCCCTCTCTTCTTTAGTAAATCCAACCATTCTTTATCCTAGATGAATGATTAATGGATAAAATCAAGTTTTCATAATGTTTCTCTTAAATAAGTAGAAAATGTTTACTTTAGAATGATTTAAATACTTTTGGAGAACTTCTAATTAATTTTTAAAGTTAAGAAATTAAGGTTATGGAGAAATTTTTTAAAAATTTAGAAAAAAATAAGCATTATCTTTTATTATTCTAAAAAGAGTAATCCTTATAGTTTCTATATTCTAAAAGTGTCATTTTCATGCATAGAAGATGCATTTTGATTATTTGCATAAAAGAAATTTATTTTTATTATAAAAGTGTTATTTTTATCATTATTGATTTCTATTCATAAAAGTATGCATAAAATATTTTTTTAATTATAAAAGTGTTACTTTTATCATTATTGATTTCTATGCATAAAAGTATGCATAAAAGAATATTTTTTTATATTATAAAAGTGTTACTTTTATCATTATTGATTTCTATGCATAAAAGAATATTTTTTATTATAAAAGTGTTTCTTTTATCATAAATGATTTTTATGAATAAACATATGCATAAAAGATATTTTTTTATATTAAAAGTGTGATTTTCATCATAAATGATTTTTATGCATAAACATATGCATAAAAGATAATTTTTTATATTAAAAATGTGATTTTCATCATAAATGATTTTTATGCATAAACATATGCATAAAAGATATTTTTTTATATTAAAAGTGTGATTTTCATCATAAATGATTTTTATGCATAAAAGATATTTTTTCATATTAAAAGTATGATTTTCATCATAAATGATTTTTATGCATAAAATAGATTCTCTTATATTAAAAGAGTGATTTTCATCATAAATGATTTATATGCATAAAAGAAATTCTTTCATGATAAAAGAGTTATTTTCAACGTAAATGATTTTTATGATGATAAAAGTGTGACTTTCATAAAAAATGGATTTTATGCATAATTAGATGCATATAGAATCTTTATAATTAAATAAGGGTTCTCCTTAATCCTCTGTTTAATTTTTGCAAAAATTAAAAAAATGAATAAGTAGATAATCTGTGAGAAGAAATGCTACTGTTTCATATTTACTAAGATAGTAATGAAAAAATTCAATTAAACTATCGAAGTCGAAGATCGAGAGAAATGATTATTTTATTCCTCCTAAGAAATTCATATTTTAGAAATCTGTAAGCAAATATTCGTCGAACGAAATTTAGAAAAAGAGAAATTGAAATAGTACCTTTCGAGAAAGATAGTTTAGGAAGAACCTTTCCAGACCCAAACTCTGATTCAGACTATTGACCAAGACCTAATTCCTTCGTCAATTTCAATCAATGACGATGTGCCGAGTTCAAGAAAAAGTTCAGGAAAAATGTACTCAAATCCCCCACCGAATCTGAAACTAAGTTAAGACTTTTGATTTTGATCTGAGGATCAAGTTAACAAAATTCGAGGAATTCTGTTTGGAATTCAGACCTAGATCTAGAAGTATTGAGATACGGAATTAAGATTATTCATGGTTTTCAAACAAAATCAAAATTGAAAACTTGCGTAGAAACCCTGTTTTCTTAAAGGACTATCTTACGCCAGAATGCTGGAGGGAGCATTTGGCATGTATGTTTATCTAAAAGAAGTTCGGTTGCAATAGCTGGTGGGGAGTGTTCGAGGGACAGCTCACACGGCAAAAACCTACCCAGGTCTTGACCAGCCTAGGTATGGTGAAAAATGGTGTGCTTCCGGTACGATGGGCGAGGGCCGACGAAGCGGTCCCTGAGTGAAGTATAAGGACACCTAAGGAGGATCCTGGAGGGTTCTGTGACCAGGCGATGCATGGGTTCACAGTGCTTAGGACACCCATACGTATATTGCGGAAGATATGTATATGTATGTTGATGAGATGATTATTGTAATCTGTTATTACTGGATCTCGTTGGCTGACCAGCTGGTCCCAACGGAGAGTCCAGAGTGGTACTGTTTTTATGAAACAAGGGATTGAATGAAAATTTTGAATTATCAAATCTGTGATCATATCTGTTTTGTGAATGGATTATTTTTATATTAAAGTTTTAAAGAGGAGTGTGTGCGTATCTGTTTTCTAAAGCTAAAGTTAAGAAAGGCATTTCAATTATGGGTGGGTGAGTACTTATTTGGTTCCACCGATTCCAGTGGTAGGGTGGTGGCTATAACCCATGGGCCAGATGGGGTTAGGCTGGAATCAGTGCAGTTTTAATAATCAAACTGAAAAATCTTAAGATTACGCTAGGATTCGAGTAGCTAGTTAATTCCCTGATAAATTTCTCAATTGAGTGGATCAACGGCTGTGCCTAATCTTGATTAGGAAAAAAGCGTTGAAATTACTCAGATGATCAAATTATATCAGTGATAGTTTCCTTCTATCTAGTTTATTCAGGTGAAGGATAGTTTAGAATTGATCTCGTTAGAAAAATTTGTTAGAAAATTCAAAATGGTGGAATCGTCCCCGCTTTCCGGGCATGGGAAATTTTCTCAGTTTCGGTTTTCAGAGTGACCACCAGCCTAGTCTCATGCCCGGACATTCGTGGGCGAGGCCCCGAGTGAGAAACCCTGCCCCGCCCATGAGGGGGCTGCTTCCACTGCTGTCAGCTACCTACCGAGAGTTCGGTGCATGGAGGGGGCAGAGGGATCTCGCAGTTGGTATCAGAGCGAAGTTGAAAGCTAATAAGGATAAACAAATTCTTATCAAAAATTGATAATAGAAACTCAGAAAAAGCATTTTTCATAATGTATTTTCATTCCGTGAGCTTCTTTAATGAAGGATTTTTAAATTGAAGAATTTTTAATCAAAGAAATTATTTTTATAGATGAAAGTTTCCTATTTATCTAGTATTCCTGACCTCACCCAGTCTTAAGATATGACTGCGTTCACCTTCGAGCATCTCATTTCTTCCGCTTCAACTCGAACAAGCCGAGCTAGACTCGCACGCCATTTCGAGGATTTATATTTTTCGAACCCAGTGGAGAAACTATAGCATAAGTGGTTTACAGGGCAGTATGTCCACGCTTCTTGCGACCGTCGTCCGTGCAATGCTGTGGGGGTAGAACCTCTCATTGGCTATGATTAAAACTGAAAATGGTGCGTGGCATCATTCTATATCATTCGACGCCTCGGAATTTCAGACTTTCATGCCAAGTCTACAGACTCCTTAGTTGTTTTATTCCTAAGGAGAAAATAATAGCTCCCTTGTCTCAATAAGTGAACGTTTGTATCAGGGCATGGCTATGGCCCAGTACCGTCATCTTATGTGACTCCCGAGGAGATTTTGAATTTTGGAGCCGAGCTGCTCTATGTACATACCTCTATGTACATATTGCAACTTTTATATAAATAAAGAAATGTTTTCTAGAGAAAAATTCCCTATTGTATAAGTGATTGTTTATGGACGATTTGATAAAGAAAAATCTTTTATCGGACATATGTCATAGATCTCCAATGAGAGCATTGTCTTGTTTAAGAAATTATTTCCCGAACTTCTTAAGTCTTAGGATCTCGTGAATGATATCAATATAAAAATTCAATAATATATAAAATTTTGGCAGAATCATGAGACGAGGAAACCGTGGCCGTCAGCCAGACCCTCTCTCTGAAGATGATGAGCTTGACCCTGATGTTCGCAAGGCTCTTCATAGGACTCAGTTAGGACCCTTCAAGGGAGAAGGGGAGAACCTGTAGTGGGCGAGGCTGAGGAGAAATGGGTGGAAGCCATGGAAGAATATTTTGACATCACAGGCTACAATGAGCGGAGCAAAATGGCTCTTGCTCGGCTGAAAATAGTGGAAACAGCCAGGGTAGCATAGAGGAACCACTGTGACACCAACCATCTAGACAGAAATACTCAGTCCTAGAATGACCTAAAAACCTATCTAAGAAAGAGATTTTGTCCCCCTAGATTTTTGGAAATCAAAATGAACGAATTCTTAAAGCTAAAGCAAGAGAGCAAAACCATCGAGGAATATCACCAGGCCTTTGCTCTTCTACTCAAATATTCACCACCTCTAGATGAGGAACAACTCATGGCCAGGTTCATTCGGGGAATGAACCAACCCTTGGACACACTGGTCAAAAATGCCAAGCCAGTGTCCATGGCTGAAGCAGTAAGGATGGAAAAGGATTTTGCCAAAGCCTTTGTAGTAAAGGTCTCGCCAAAGCCTGCACCCTCTAACTTTAAAAGATTCCAAGCCCAGGGAAGTACTTCAAACTTTCCACTCCCGAAGAGGCAGCAAGGCCCGAATCAGAATCAGGATGCAGGAAGATTTTGAAGTGAAGGAAGACTCTTGCCCTAGAATACTTTTTGAAGTGAAGGAAGACCCTTGCCCTAGAATACTTTCTCACGAGCCCCACCTCTTTCAAGAAATCAGAGGGATGATCTTAGAAGTGAAAACCGATGTTTTGGATGCCAAGGTTTTGGTCACTAACTAAAAGACTGCTCGACTCCTGCCATGTCAAGGGGCAGGGAAGTCAAGGATCTCGAGTTCAGAGACCAACCCCTTCATACCAGTCTAATCAGGGTCCATCTCGCCCAAGCCAGGGAAACCCCAGAAGAACTCCAGCTCAGCTATCTACCTCTGTCTAGAGTAACCTCAGAACTCCTTCCCAGAATTGGGCCAACCAAAGAGAAAGAGTTCTGCCTCAGATTGCAGCAGCCAGAGCAGTTACAATTTTAGATGTAGGACCTAACTGTCAGTTCTCAGTCATCCATACTCCAAAAAAATATCAGGGTAAGCCTTTTAAGCTTTTGATTGATTCAGGTAGTTCTCATTCATTCATTTCCCCTGGGTGGATGCTTGCGTAAGCTAGTCTTAGAACAGAAATTAGGGAAACCTATGCAAGTTGAATTGGCCAGTGGAAGACTCTTTTCACTCACCATGAGACAGATCTTATCCAGTTCAATCTAGATGGTAATGTAATCGACTATCAGTTCAAAGTCTTACCTCTTGGAGTTTTTGACGGGATCCTTGGAATGGATTGGCTCCACAAAAATCAAGCTAGCATACACTGTCACAATGGAACCATTTCCTTCCATGACCTTCACGGGAACAAAGTTCAAGGAATTGGAGTTTCCAGATCCCCAGACCTTCAGTTAGTAAAAGCTTCTAGGTTGCTGAAAGGACTTAGAAAGAAGCAGCAAATTTATGTTGTCAAAATGAACCTAGTAGACTCAAAGCTTAAGGCTAAAGAACCAGAATGGTTAAATGAATTTGATGATCTATTCCCAGCAGAGCTAATTGAAATGCCTCCAATCCGAGAAGTAGATCATGTGATTAAATTGACACTCAGAGCTCAGCCAGTAACCCTGCGCATGTACAAAATACCAGTTCTTGAAGCCATTGAACTCAAGGAACAACTTAGACAGCTGTTAGAACAAGGGTTTGTACGACCTAGTGTTTTACCTTGGGGTGCACCAGTTCTCTTTCAGAAAAAGAAAGATGGAACGCTTAGACTCTGTGTGGACTACAGAGGTCTAAATCAGCTGACAGTTAAGAATAAGTATCCTATCCCAAGAATTGATGAGCTTTCGGACAAGCTAAATGGAGCCCAGATCTTCACAAAGATAGATCTCAAATCCGAGTATTACCAGATCAGGATCAATGATCAAGATATATCGAAAACAACCATCAATAATCGCTATGGGGATTATGAATTTACTGTCATGCCGTTCGGATTAACTAATGCCCCAGCTACATTCAATCGCCTAATGCAGGATATCCTCAGTGAATGATTTTGTTCTAGTTTTCTTCGATGACATTTTGATTTACTGTGAGACTCATGTCCAAAAAGTTCTTGAGATTCTAAGAAAGCACCAACTCTTTGCAAAAAAGAGCAAATGCACTTTCTCTGCCGACCATATTGAATACTTGGGCTTTTTGGTATCCAAAGATGGAATTTCTCGCAAAAGTCCAAGCAGTCATAGATTGGCCTGAACCAAAGACAGTGAAAGAAGTCAGAGGATTCTTGGGATTGACTGGTTGGTATAGAATTTTTATACCAAAGTATGCTCTCATAGCTCCCCCCTGACTAACCTTTTAAAAAAGAATACCCCATTTCAGTGGTTTGCCAGGTGCTAGAGTGCTTTTGATAAGCTGAAGACCGCCTTGGTAACTAGTCCCGTTCTGAAGCTACCAGATTTCTCTCTACTCTTTGAGGTAGTAACTGATACAAGTGGTTTTGCCCTGGGAGGTGCACTCATGCAGGAAGGTCATGCAGTGGCCTATGAATCCCGAAAGCTCAGAACGCATAGAGGAATTATGCTGTTCACGACCTAGAATTACTTTCAGTAGTCTATGCCTTAAAGTTGTGGAGACATTACCTACGGGGAAAAAGATTCACTTTGATGATAGATCATCAGAGCTTAAAGTGGATCTTTACTCGGAAGGACCTCAACATGCGCCAAAGAAGGTGGATGCAAACCTTAGAGGAATTTGATTTTGAAATCAAGTACCACCTAGGCAAAGAAAATGTGGTAGCACATGCCCTCAGCAGAAAAGCCTCCTTGCTTGCAATTACTGTAGTATCAAATCCTTTGATTATTGAAGCAAGAGAGAAGATTATGCAAGATAGATTCTTTGGCCCTATTGCTACCCTACTTATGCAAGAAAGCAAAACTCCTCAGGAGTGGTGTGAAGTTCTTTGGTTTTGAGAGGAGGGGAGCTAAGGTTGAGGGTTGGGTGTGAAGTTCTTTGGTTTTGACTTTGGAAAAAGCTTTTGGAGTGTGTGTATCTGAAGATGGGCTTGATGAGGGGAATGGTCTTGGAAAGCCTTGCTCGGGCCCCACCAGCTTACAGCCTGGATGATGGCATTATGTATTATAATCACAGGCTATGCATTCCTAATGATGAGGGGACCAAGGATCAAATTTTGAATGAAGCCCATGACAGCCTTATAGTAGCAGGACATCCAGGTTTCATCAAAACCTACAGGTCTGTAAAGGAAAGCTTCTTTTGGCTTGGTCTGAAAAAGGATGTACTGAATCATGTACGTCAATGTTTGAGATGCTAGAAAGTCAAAGCTGAAAGAGTAAAAATGCCTGGGAAGTTACATCCATTGGACATCCCCCAGGACATCCCCCAGATGAAGTGGAAATGTATCAGTATGGACTTTATTACTGGATTACCTTCAATGCAATCAGGTTATAACTCCATCGTGGTAGTTGATAGACTAACCAAAGTTGCCCATCTGATCCCAGTAAAAGAAACCTACACTGCAGTGGATGTTGCCAGAGTGTTCCTCAAAGAAATCTTCAGATTGCATGGCCTACCCAGGAGAATAGTAAGTGATCGAGATCCCAAGTTTACTTCAAGATTCTGGACTGCATTTTTCAAAGTAGTGGGAACTTTCTTGGATCTCAGCACAGCTTATCACCAATGACTAAGCTATCTTCACCTAGTCGAGTTCCCCTACAATGCTTCTTATCACCGAAGTATCGGGATGAGCCCTTTTAAAGCTATGTATGGACAAGATTGCTTAACTCCATTAACTTGGTCTAACCCATTGATAGGGTCGAGATGTCTAGACAGATGCTTGATGACATGGAGCAGCAGATGTAGTCAATTTGTAAAGATATTAAAGCTACCCAGGATCGACAGAAGCAGTATGCAAATAAGAAGAGGACAGACAGAAAGTTTGAAGAAGCAGATATGGTCTTCATTAGAGTACGGCCCAAAAGAAGTTCTCTATCTCTTGGGAAGTACAAGAAGTTATCCCCCAGATATTGTGGACCATATCTGATTACAAAGAAAGTAGGTGACTTAGCCTCCTCATCTCAAAGTTCATAATGTATTTCATGTAAGCCTTCTAAAGAAATATGTGCCAAGCCCAAATCATGTACTTGATCCTAACCTCTTCAACCCAAACCTCTTCAACCCAAATCATGTACTTGATCCCAAACCTCTTCAACCCAAGGGCAGATGGAACTCCAACCTGAAGAAATTCTTGATGTTCGAGAAAAGATTCTCAGGAACAGAATTCTCAGAGAATTATTGGTAAAATGGAAGTTCTATCCTTTTGAAGATGCCACATGGGAGAATGAAGCCGATTTGTTGCGGGATTACCCCCAGTTTGCGAGATGAGGACATCTTGCATTTTTCAAGTGGGAGAGAATGTAAGATTCCTCCCCAGCCTCTCAAGATGTCCTACATCTTCCCCTGTAATCAAATCCCTCTTTAGAAATATAAAAGATCTTGTTTCTACCAGTTTTTGACCTAGAGAGAGAAAATATTCTAGAGAGAGGTTATTCAGATTTTGAATATTTTTGGATAGAAAAATTTCTCATCTTATTAAAATAAGTTACCCTGAAACAGAAGTTCAAAAAGATTTCCACAAGGTGCATTAGAAATTAAGTATAATCTGTTCAAGAGGCATTATCCTGAGGGTCAAGATTTTTTTCGAAATTTTAAATGAAGGTTTCTATGGACCAATAAGATTCATCCAAATGTAGGAAGGAGATAAATAGAAGAATAAAAGAAAAATCTCCCAAAAATGAGTAAATACTCACATAAGATGAAGAGTTGATGACTAAAGACAAGGTTAATAGTTAAAAAGAGAGATATTTAGATGAAATGATGCATTTTTGACACCTCAGTATGGGGGAATTCCCCTCATGAAGGAGGCGTCTATTTCACATGCTTGAATGAGTTTTAAACTCCCAAATAATGAGATATTTTATCTCTCCTCTCTCCTGTTTCAACTAGATCCAAAAAGTGAGCAAAACTGACCCAAAATGGTCAAAAATTGACCAAACTGATCTGGAAAATTCTAGAATCAGTTGGCTTGGTTAGAAGCTCACTTTTTCCTATAAATAGAAGCCTTCCCCTTTGTTGAAACTCAATAGTATTTTGCACTACTACCCTGCCTCTCCCAAGTGCCAAAAACAGTTAATTTTACTCATAATTCATTAGTTTTTGACCTTCCCTCTTCTAAAAGATTGGTGGCCACTCTTGTTTCAAACAAGAGTAGAACCCCCAAACCATCAAGCCAAAGGAAAGCTCTCAAATTATCCATGTAAGTTGGAGATTCTTCTCTTTTATATTTCTTTTATGGTTTTTTATGATTTTTGTCTTCTCTAAAATTAAATGATGTTATGCCTCATTGGCATTCCCCTCTCTTCTTTAGTAAATCCAACCATTCTTTATCCTAGATGAATGATTAATGGATAAAATCAAGTTTTCATAATGTTTCTCTTAAATAAGTAGAAAATGTTTACTTTAGAATGATTTAAATACTCTTGGAGAACTTCTAATTAATTTTTGAAAGTTAAAAAATTAAAAAATTAAAAAATGTTTCTCTTAAATAAGTAGAAAATGTTTACTTTAGAATGATTTAAATACTCTTGGAGAACTTCTAATTAATTTTTGAAAGTTAAAAAATTGAAAAATGGTCAGCAATACAAAGGAGGTTATGGCGATTTTTTAAAAAAATTTGGAAATAAGCATTATCTTTTATTATTCTAAAAAGAGTAATCCTTATGGTTTCTATATTCTAAAAGTGTCATTTTCATGCATAGAAGACGCATTTTGATTATTTGCATAAAAGAAATTTATTTTTATTGTAAAAGTGTTATTTTTATCATTATTGATTTCTATGCATAAAAGATTATTTTTTATTATAAAAGTGTTACTTTTATCATTATTGATTTCTATGCATAAAAGTATGCATAAAAGAATAATTTTATAAAAGTGTTACTTTTATCATAAATGATTTTTATGCATAAACATATGCATAAAAGATATTTTTTTAATATTAAAAGTGCGATTTTCATCATAAATGATTTTTATGCATAAACATATGCATAAAAGATAATTTTTTATATTAAAAGTGTGATTTTCATCATAAATGATTTTTATGCATAAACATATGCATAAAAGATATTTTTTTATATTAAAAGTGTGATTTTCATCATAAATGATTTTTATGCATAAAAATATTTTTTTATATTAAAAGTATGATTTTCATCATAAATGATTTTTATGCATAAAAGAGATTCTCTTATATTAAAAGAGTGATTTTTGTCATAAATGATTTATATGCATAAACATATGCGTAAAAGAAATTCATCAAAATTGGATTTTATGCATAATTAGATGCATATAGAATCTTTATAATTAAATAAGGGTTCTCCTTAATCCTCTGTTTAATTTTTGCAAAAAATAAAAAAATAAATAAGTAGATAATCTGTGAGAAGAAATGCTACCGTTTCATATTCACTAAGATGGTAATGAGAAAATTCAATTAAACTATTGAAGTCGGAGATTGAGAGAAATGATTATTTTATTCCTCCTAAGAAATTCATATTTTAGAAATCTGTAAGCAAATATTCGTCGAACAAAATTTAGAAAAATTGAAATTGAAATAGTACCTTTTGAGAAAGATAGTTTAGGAAGAACCTTTCCAGACCCAAACTCTGATTCAGACTATTGACCAAGACCTAATTCCTTCGTCAATTTTAATCAATGACGATGTGCCCAGTTCAGGAAAAATGTACTCAAATCTCCCACCGAATCTGAAACTAAGTTAAGACTTTTGATTTTGATCTGAGGATCAAGTTAACAGAATTCGAGGAATTCTGTTTGGAATTCAGACCTGGATCTAGAAGTATTGAGATACAGAATTAAGATTATTCATGGTTTTCAAACAAAATCAAAACTGAAAACTTACATAGAAACCCTGTTTTCTTAAAGGAGTGTCTTACGCCAGAATGCTGGAGGGAGCATTTGGCATATATGTTTATCTAAGGGAAGTCGGGTTGCAATAGCTGGCGGGGAGTGTTCGAGGGACAGCTGACACGGCAAAAACCTGCCCAGGTCTTGACCAGCCTGGGTATGGTGAAAAATGGTGTGCTTCCGGTAAGATGGGCGAGGGCTGACGAAGCGGTCCCTGAGAGTGAAGTACCAGGACACTTAAGGAGGATCCTGGAGGGTTCTGACCAGGCGATGCACGGGTTCGCGGTGCTTAGGACACCCATACGTATGTCGAGGAAGATATATATATGTATGTTGACGAGATGATTATTGTAATCTGTTACTAGATCTTGTTGCTGACCAGCTGGTCCCAACAGAGAGTCCAGAGTGGTACTATTTTTTTGAAACAAGGGATTGAATGGAAATTTTGAATTATCAAATGTGTGATCATATCTGTTTTGTCAATGGATTATTTTTATATTAAAGTTTTAAAGAGGACTGTGTGCGTATCTGTTTTCTAAAGCTAAAGTTAAGAAAGGCTTTTCAATTATGGGTGGGTGAGTACTTAATTGGTTCCACCGATTCCAGTGGTAGGGTTGTGGCTAACCCATGGGCCGGATGGGGTTAGGGTGGAATCAGTGGAGTTTTAATAATCAAACTGAAAAATCTTAGGATTACGCTAGGATTCAAGTAGCTAGTTAATTCCCTGATAAATTTCTCAATTGAGTGGATCAACGCTGTGCCTAATCTTGATTAGGAAAAAAGCATTGAGATTACTCAGATGATCAAATTATATCAGTGGATAGTTTCCTTCTATTTGGTTTATTCAAGTGAAGGATAGTTTAGAATTGATCTCGTTAGAAAAATTCGTTAAGAAAATTCAAGTGGTGGAATCGTCCCCGCTTTTCGGGCATGGAAAATTTTCCCGGTTTTGGTTTTCGGAGTGACCACCAGCCTAGTCTCGTGTCGGACATTCGTGGGCGAGGCTCCGAGTGAGAAACCCTGCCCCGCGCATGAGGGGGCTGCTTCCGCTATCGGGGTAGAGGGATCTCACATAAAAGATGTAATGAGAACTTTGTGAAAAGGCTAATTTTTAATTGCTATTGCCTCTTGCTAGAGGTTATATATTTCTCTGTGTGAATCAAAGAAGATTGTTCTATATTTTCTATGTACTTTTGTCATTTTTCTACCTAGTTTGTATAATCCATCTTGTCTATTATTTCTTGTGAATACATCTGTTAAATCTTTTGTATCCTTTTGTTGCAATCTGGATCATGCACACGAGTCGATCAGTCTTAAGTAATCATTTCTGTTGTGTAGTTGCTTGTAACCGATAAACTGTTTCTACATCGTCTTGTGAATGTTCCTTATCAAATTGGTGTATTGCTATATGCATAGCTAGAGACACTCAGTAGGTTGATCAGGGTAGCAGGCAATCCCGACAACACCATGGCAACTACAAAGTTTCTCTCTATAAGAACATTATTACATGCTTTGGATGTCCATTTGATCTAGTGAGTGATCAAAGTAAGCATTTCATCAATGATGTAATAAAAAATCTCACTAACACATTCATGATCGCTCATCGTAAGCCAATCCCATATTACCCACAGGAAAATGGGTAATATGGCCAATCCCATATTACCCACAGGAAAATGGCCAATCCCATATTACCCACAGGAAAATGGCCAAGTAGAGAGCACAAAAAAAGGTCCTTATTTCAATACTGACAAAGACTGTTAAAGCTTGATGCACTCACTAGGAGTCTAAGCTCACATCAACTTTATGGGCCTATTGCACATCATACAAAGTTACAATTGGTTGCATGCCTTTTAAGATGATGTATGGACTTGAAGCACTAATGCCTTAGGAGTTCATGATCCCTAGCTTAAGGGCAGCTGTAAGTGAAAAGCTTGATGGTAATGAATTGGTTGATTATATATTTGTTTTAGAACAACTCACCCAGGAGAGACAAATTGTAGTGCAAAATATGCTGACAGAAAAGAACTGAATAAAGAAGTGGAAATCTCAAGGACAAGGAGATTGAGTTAGGAGAACTTGTTACTTATGTATGGGGTCCACACTGAAAAGAAAAAGCTTAAAGATACTGGAAAGGAACCATTTAGGGTTTGTAAAGTTAGTCCACAAGGTACTATATGTGTTGAGACTCTTGACAGAGTTGAAACTATTAGTTTTCTCAATGATAATAAGTTTAAAAAATACTATGGACCTCTTATATCGAAGAATCCTTACGCGCATCTCATGACAAGAAAGCCACCAAGGGAAGGCTTGTTTAAAAGGAGACCCAAGCCCAAGAGGAGGCAAGGAAAAGATGAGCCAAATTGCAACAATGTCGAGAAGGAAATCTTTGACTTGGTGCACAAGCCTTTATGGAAGAGGTTGAAGGGGACATAGAGGACCACATAGCACCTCTACAAACATCCATTCAATTTCCTAGCCCTTATGGTAAAGTGATTTATAATGCATTACTTGATATGAGGGCTAGGCACAATCTAATTTCCTTCAATACATGGAACCACTTGGAAAAACCCCAACTCATAGATACCTCCTCAAAGGTGAAAGGTATCCATGGTAGAAATACTAAGATTCTTGGGTTATTACAAATAGAGATGCTATGATGGCAGTCCTCACGCTTCATGTTTGTTGGTTATGCCTTCCAGAACATTACCTGAACTAATAATACTTGGTCATACATGGATGAAGGCTGCATGATGTATGATTAATTGGTCGGCAGGGTGTGTATGTGGGTGAGACCACAACTAAACAATCTACTCATAAATCCCTACCCTCACACTATTATCAAGAGTCGCAAAGAGGAGAAAGCTTCAACATCTACAAAATCTATGGAAACCCCCTCCACTTTAGCATCTAATATTCAAAAAACTCTTGATTCTTCTACCTCCACATAGCAAACAAACTCTCAATTCTTCTACCTCCACATAGTAGACAAACTCTCGATTCTTCTACCTCCACATAGTAGATATCTGCATATCAAAAGAATGAACAGATATGACGAGCTACAAAGTGGTAACTGAAATCTACCTCGAAATGGGTTCCCAAGATTTCTCAACCCATACCACCTCAATCGACCAAGAAAGGAGGACCTCAACACAAGAATCGGTGTAGGAAGTCCAAGTTACAAGTTACCCCAAAATGGATCCCCAAACGCTTATTAAAATCTCAAGGCTACTACGAGGGTAACCATTGTATTTGGATACCAAAGCATAAAAATATACCACTAGTCTCACTACCGCCACTTACAAATTCCCAAATCTCCTCATTAATGATGGTGGATAAAGGCTTAAATAGCTCAAATGCCAACAAAAGGAGAAGCTATTGTAAGAGAACCGTCACCACCACCCATGCCCAGAAAAGTCTGGATCCCAAAGAGAAACCGTATCACACGAGACATGGTGATTGATGGTGAAGCCTCTACATCACTAATGGTTACAAAACCATTTTTATCAAAGCCCTAAGCCCATTGATCTCCTTAGAGCAACCCACTATGCAAGTTTCAACTCCATTATTCATCTATAAGGGTGAACCCATAAGCTCTATCCAATCTTATGAGAGCCTTTTGCCCATCATTAAAGCTAGAAGTTTACCTACCACAACAAGGAACAAAGAGTGCTTCTAGCCAACAAACATTGATGGAGAAAAGTTGGAAGGGATGGTTACAAAAAACCTACAATACCTTCCATGAGGTCAAGGTATGATAGAAAGGAGGAAGGGGGGATTTATGCTAATATCATTACTTTTACCCTCCACATTTTGCTCCTCGACAAAGTTCATGTCTATATCAAGTGGGAGCCTGTTTGAAAAAAGGCTAACCCATGACAATATAGCTTGAACCAACAAGGTATGATAGAAAGGAGGAAGGGGGGAATTATGCTAATATCATTACTTTTACCCTCCACATTTTGCTCCTCGACAAAGTTCATGTCTATATCAAGTGGGAGCCTGTTTGAAAAAAGGCTAACCCATGACAATATAGCTTGAACCAACAATGTATAGCAATATAGCAACTATACACATACTAAAAGTCCAACTAACCATACAAATAAACTTTTATTATAAAAAAGATGATGAGAAGGAGCACATATCAAATAAAAGAATGAGTACAAATCTATTGTGACTACATGCCATGAGCATGGACTTTTCACGGACCGACATGAGTTAACCTATCTTGGACTTGGATTGCCAGGAATGGTACTATTGAGGGCAGCTAAGTATTCCTCCTTTTCCAGACCCACATGCTATTTTTTTGCACCACTAGGGTAGAGATGTTGTGGAGCCACCTTTGTGGACCTGTTCTATTTATAGTTCCATCCCCATGCACCATGCCTTACCTATAGGCATCACATATTGTTCACAACTTCCTACTTATGTTGGCAGCGTAGAAAGTTTTTTAGGCGCTATGGGATAGGACTATCACAGTCCATGGTAGGAGAGATACCACAATGACTCAATTACGTGTGTGTATGCTACCTAGTGGGAGGACCCTATCAAAATAGAACTGCACACGAACAGCTTGTAGATTAGTGGAGGAGGGCAAGAACTTATGGACTTACACTGTCATTTTTTGGAATAATATGTACGACTCATTGTCCCTTCTGGAGCATGGTGGGTGAGCTCACAGTCTCTACTTAGCTCTCTACTTAGCTCAGCTACCTATAGTACCCATGCCATTTCAGAGTGAGCTCAGACTGTTGCCTAGTATACTAGAGGACACATATATATATGAACCACACCTAAGTGAGGAGGAAAATCAACCTAATGATGAAGAATCAAAGCATGCTTACGAACTATGGTTATCTAACGACGATGAGCTTGCTAGATGAGTATTGAATTACAAGTTATTGAGGTGTAGTCATGTAGAACATATCCAAAATTACAACATGCGGTGGGTGTGCAACCTTGATATGGACATGATTTTCCTTATTGCCTAGGTGTATTCTAACCCATTCTCACCTTTTGCTATTTGTTTCAATCTTTTTATGATTCTCCATTTAGTGTTTGTTTGAGTGCTTGCTTGCATTGTTAGGTATTTGGTCTATCAATTTTCTAGTTATTACTTGGATAACCATTTAGGCTTTGGTCCTAGTTCAATCTTCCCTGAGATCGACCTTAGAGTATGCCAAGTACTCCACCTTCCTTAGTGTGCCCTCTTTAGTTAGAGTAGAGCCTGCCAAAGTGATAATGTGTCGAATAAGGTCATAACCCAAGGCATGCTTTTTGCTCCATCTTAGTTTAGATCAAATTTGGATCAACCTTAATTTACCCTTGTCTTAACTTCAAAATTTTACCAGTCTCATAAATATCATTCCTCAAACTGCTTGATTGGTGTTTGCATAATTCTTAAATGCACCTTGCTCATGGTACCATGTTGCCTTGCAGACCTTTGACATTTCATGCATCCAATAATAGCCTTGACAAATCTTCATCAACATATTTCAAGGATGAAATCTGCATCCGGAAGGAGGGCATGTTAACCCTCATTGGACACCTCTCAAGAATCATTGTATATTTTATGTGTGTGATTTTGCTACTTGTCTATGAAAGGCATACTACGGGATTAATTATGGGGATTGTATTCTTAGATTAAGTGTTTGCACAATCCTAGGTGGATAGAGCTTCCATTAGAGTGTAGCGAGCGATGTTGGAGTGGAGCTTGGAGTGTGGCTGTGCGGCAACATCATCTCCTCTACGAGAATCCAAGCACAAGCATTCATGAAGTGAGTGACACATCTTGCTTATGTAATTGTGGGCTAGGTTATGGTAGATTCAGTTTGAGTTATTTTATGCTCCCAAGTGCAGTTAGGCAAAGCCCCATGACCTTGGCTAGTTCCTCCACTCTTTCTATGGTGCAAGGCCTTTCGAGAGTTTGAGTATGGTGGCAGGGTTCTAGGGAGGGTAGGTTAGGGTAAGGATCTCAATGGTATCATCCATTAAAATATCAACCTTGTGTTCTGTTATGGCTGATGTTTGCCCCTGAGCTACTCTGGCTGCTATCGCCTTGCTCTCTCTTCTAAGGCCCGCAGTTGCTCCTCCTTCTACACTAGTGTTTGTTCTATGACTTAATTATATTTTTGGAAGGTGGCGCAGATGTCTCAACTATCCTGGGCAAGCTTAGCAATTTTTTGCATTTCTCTGGCTTCCCTTTGAGCTATGGATAATTCTTCCTTAGTTGACCTGCACTCTTTGTTAGCTTCTAACAATTCAACTCCCAGTTGATCAATTGCATTCAGGTCTTTCAATAGGCTAGCTTCTTGGTCTGTGGAGTGAGGCTTGTAGCTTGTCATTTGCACTCAAAGTAGCATGGTCTTGTTGACATTATATGGGGTGGGCTTTCACTAGGATCATGGCTAATTAGGAAGCCGTGACCTACCCATTTTGCCTCTGCATATACTGTGTAATAGAACCCACCAACTCCTTTGCTAAATTCTTGGATAGAGCTTGATAATTTATAAAACTCTTACGCAAGTCAGTTTGAAAGAGTAATCAAGACATATGTGGAAACAATTGTAGCTGCCTGGGGGAAAAAGGACAAACCTTCTACCTAGTAAGAGTTTTTGCTTCATGTAATTTGTACATTGACTAATTAATATGATATAAAATTATTATTAATATGTTTTTTTATATGTGAAGCATAGTTTGTTTGCACATGGCCCATACTTTGTGAGGAACCAAGGGCCTCTTGCTACATGGAATACTTAAGGCATGGAAAAATCACACTATGCCACACGTATCAACTATTTTTGTACAACTCGACATGGTGGCGGAAAACAAAAACAAATGCACTACAAGAGCTTTTCAACACATTCTACCGAAGGCAAATGCAACGATACAATGAAATTCTTAAAAATCACGTTAGTTTATATAACACAAAAATAGTTATTGCTATTAACATCAATAGGAGGAAGGACCTTCACTTGCCACCACAACTGTGGAAAGCCAGGACACATGGCAAGAGACTGCTACAGCAGCAAACCCAGTGGAGAAGCAACGACATCGGCAAACTTCATGGAGGCTCCTAAGGAAGTGGAGTCAGATCATCTTTTCTGAGAGAGAGAGAGAGAGAGAGAGAGAGAGAGAGAGAGAGAGAGAGAGAGAGAGAGAGAGAGAGAGAGAGAGAGAACCCCACAACCCAATGTAACCTGTCCCAACAAAGTAAAACCACCTCTGAGCCATCGATGATGTAGGCCATGTGGTAGATGTATGTGTGAGCACTTTAGTCAAGGTCACGGGCACTTATAGTAGCCTTAGACACATAGAGAGAGAGAGTGTCAAGGACTATGAGTTTAGGGACTTGAGGCACTGGTCGCGGACTATCAAGTAAGAAGGAAACTTGGTATAGGGTCCAGGTGTGCTAGGATTGTTCACTTGAGGGGAGGTGTGCTAGAGGCACTGGTCGCAGACTATCAAGTAAGAGGGAAACTTGGTAAAAGGTCCAGGTGTGCTAGGAGTATTCACTTGAGGGGAGGGGTTGAAATATACAAGTGAATAGGGTGTGTGCGGGAACAAGCCCTTGGCTAGAGGCTGTAAAAGAGAATCTGTAAATGTGAGAGAACCTGTGAAAAGGTGAGAAGAATCTACTGGGAGAGAATAAAGGGTAGCTTGAGGGGAGGTGTTGAAATATACAAGTGAATAGGGTGTGTGCGGGAACAAGCCCTTGGCTAGAGGCTGTAAAAGAGAATCTGTCTGTGAAAAGGTGAGAAGAATCTACTGGGAGAGAATAAAGGGTAGCATGAGGAGATTCAGGAGGTGTGGAGATATTTTGGGAGAGGTGGAGAGAATCAAGCAAACGAGGTGGAGTGAATCAAGGAGAAATCAGTGGGATTAGATGATGTAAACTCTATAAATTGAGGCATTGGCCTAATGAGAGTTTGCTGGTTTTTGATTATCTATGCCTACATTGAGCTATCAGATAATTGCACTAATCACATCCTAATTATCATCTAATCTCTTTGTTAATGATGTTGATTCTAGCATTTGATCCACCATAGCTCATCACATTGCTGTAATTTTAACATGTGCCTGACTTTGGTTAAGAAAAAAGCGTTGATTTTCTCAAATGATTAGATCAATGGCTGTGCCTGATTTTGGTTAAGAAAAAAGCGTTGATTTCTTCAAACTAAGTCAGTGATAGTTTGATTTCTTCAAACTAAGTCAGTGATAGTTTTCCTTCTATCTGGTTTAATCAGGTGAAGGATAGTTTAGTCTCTTAACCCCGTTAGAAAATTCGTTTATGAAAATCAAAAAGGTGGAATCATACCCGTTTTTCGGGCAAGGGAAATTTTCCCAATTTTGGTTTCGGAATGACCACCAGATTAGTCTCATGTCCAGACATTCCGAGGGCGAGGCCCCGAGTGTGGGAAACCCTGCCTCGCGTAAGAGGAAGCTACTTCCGCTGCTAGCAACTGGAAATCCGGTGCGCGGAGGGAGCAAGGGGTTCTCACAACTCTTCCCGCAACAATCACTCCATTCATTAAAAGAAATTTGGACTCAACTTTGGGCCCTCTAAGAAGTGCTAACTAAGCTTAGAGAGAGATAATCCAAAAAGCCTAAAAAATAAGGTGAAATTGATTTTGGCGTATTTTCTCTTGGCATTTTCTTGAGATATAGAAGATATGTTTCTATTCTTAAATGTAAATAAAAATGATAGAATATTGCCAGTTCTCAAAGTCTTCAATCTGTTCATGTACTATATGTACTACGTGAACAATGATTTGGTCAATTCTCCAAGTTTAATGGCTTATATCTCAAAATCTCTACGTACAAGCCGAAATAGAATATTTCTTGAAATTTGAACAAAGGATCATCCAAAAATAGTTCAAGTTCCCTCCCTTCAAGAAATTTCACCTCAAATTTCAAAGGTTTTTGACTTCCCTCCCTACTGAAAACTTTACCTCAAATTTCAAAGTTATTACATATCAAAGTTTGCAGGTATTGGTACCTTTAAAATCAAGGTTTTTCTTGCAAATTAGTTGGACTCTTTACTTCTTTTTACTATTTTGGCACCTTTCTCTTTCCATTCAAATTTTTCTACTAATCAAGAGCAAGGAGGAACACAGAGAGAATCAAGAGGATGACAGAGGGATCAAGAGCAAGGAGGAATACAAAGAAAAGAGCAAGGAGGAATACAAAGAAAAGAGACATTTACAGCCTACACATCGAGCTTGAACATGAATATGAACCTCTAAGTAAGATAAATAAACCTAATACTTTGTGTACTGCTTCTAAAGAAATGTTGAGGATGCAAGGGAAGAAAAACATAGATTTATGGATTGATGGGAGGTTATATCCAAAAGACCCTTTTAGAAACTCCACCCCCCATTTAGGAATACGACATCTCTGCTTAACTTTGTTGATGGCTATAATGGGCTCCTAGGATATACACATCATTTGGAAGCAACAAGCAATGTTCTTAAATTAGAAAGAGATTTGTTTGAGAAGGAGAACATTCATTTGAAGAAAACCATGGAGCATTGTGTGTAGAAGTTATTAAGCAATAAGGAAACCATTTCAGGGCTTGAAAAATAAATGTCTGAATTAAGACATAAGCAGACATTATTAGGTCTCCGTAAACGACAAAAAAAACTAAGGAATATTGAGCAAATGAAGCTAGGAGGTGGTGGCATCAAGAAGAGAATACATGCAATCAAGTAAGCTTCTTTCTATAACTAGTTTATTGTTTCTATTGTGATATTTTATGAATAGCAATCATTATTGCATATTTTTATGTATATCAATTTTTGCATTTCAATATGATATCAAATCATTACTGCACCCTGATGATAAAGAATCAACGAGACAGAACCTTGTGGCGCACATTTAAGTCTTCTTTTAGATCACCAGTATATGCAGAAGCATTGATGAACGAGAAGAAATATAAGAAGGTCTCAGAAAAGCAAATAGATAACTTTTTCAAAGATAATCAACTCAATCCACAGGACATCCAGGCAATACTTGATGAGGTTGGTATATAACATAGAGGGTACTCAGCCATTTATAAGACTTTGCAGGAAAAGATGAAGGATTCTAGTATGAAAGGATCATTATTGCCAAATCCTTCTATGGTAAAAAAAAATACGTAAACAAGTGAACGAAGAGGTACTGCAAAGCACTAGGAACCCCATTTCATATTGAAGACATCTATGCTACACCAATAGGAGATGTGGTCTACAATAGATACAATAATATTTTCTACGACTTGGAGGCCTTACAATCATATGCTGTTCGGTTGTTTGAAGTTACTCCAGAAGAATGTGATGGTGTCCTCAAATTTGTGCTAAAGCTTGATGAGTGTCAAATTGTGAAGGAGAGAGTTAGAAAGGGTTACCACCACCATCACACTAATGAACCGTGGCACTTGATACATCTATTCTAAAAGATGATCCTAGATGGTTTAGTGTTCAATCTGAAAACAATATATTCTCGTTAGGATCATTTGAGGTAAAATTTATTAGACTCGGATACGTTTGTGAAAAAAGAATTACATATAAAAGACACTAATGGGTGTTGCATTCCTATGTTTCTTATGTATTGTAGGTAGAATCAAAGAATTTTGATGTTCTGCATTGGGTCTTTCATAAGACATCGATACCCGAGATCATCAGTGCGAGCAGAGAAATGGTAAGATCTTGGATGTAGAAGGCATGGGACAATATAAGGTGGAGTGGCATATGGTAGGTGATCTTAAAACTCTGAAATGTATGCATAATGTTTCAAAGGGTGCAAATTCAAAAAGTTCCTGCTTATATTGCATGTGCAGTACAAAGGTGTTTGATAAGAGGTATTGGAAGAAGGCACCGGATAGGCTCTTGAAAGACCCAAACTTCAAGCCAATTCTCGATATTCCATTATCAAGTGTCCACATTTGTACAATGCATGCTCTTTGCAAAATCATTGAAAAACTCTTATTTTTATACATATGTTTTGCATGGACTCTACAACCCAATACAGCAAAGGTTACATCCATCAAAGCACTAGAGAAAGTTCTATCAGACATTGGTTTGCATGGTGGACATGCAAAAATTGAACAAGATGAAAAAAGGTCTAAGGATGGGAAGAATGTACCTAAGAAACCTTCCATTGGGGGTGTTAAAGCAAGAAGGTTTCTATTTGAACCAACACCAGAAGGTCGTAGAAGAAGAGGATCAGTGCAGATCATAAAATATAACAGATGGAAGTGCATTCACAATGCAGTAGTAGACCATGCAGACAATGGTCAAGCAAGAACACGGAAAGCCAAGGTGTGAAAATCTCTAGACACTATGTTTAAGTTCTATGACAAGAAAGTGTGGACGAAGGACCATGAGATATTTCAAACAGTGCTAGATGAGTTCAAGAGATCAATGATTGATGCATGGATGGATCAACACATCACCCACTATATGGTATTAGATTGATTATGCATTGAGCTAGTTTTTATATTGTATATTAAAAAATATACTAATTAATGTATTCTTTTATTCTCTTGAAGCATATTATATACCATCATACCCCTTGGTTTACAAAAAGAAGTATGGTAGTTTATCAATTTGGTTAACCTAGGGAATGGAGAAAACATACCTGACATAGTGGAGGAGCAGAAAAAGCTAACAGTTTTAGAGGAATCACATCAGTGGACATATAGGAAGCTTGTACACAAAGCCAAAAAGAAGCTTGTACACAAAGCCAAAAAGAAGCAGCAGTTCAAAGCATCCCAAATTAATCAAGCAGTAAAACTTGTGAATAAAGAAAGAAAACAAGATATATGGAGGAGATCTAATGCAAGTATTAAGCATGCAGAATGGCGAGTAACAAAACAAAGAAATGGGAAGATTTGGATACCCATAGATCCATGATTAACATTTCAAATTCTAGACACTATGCACCCTTTGACACATTGTGCATACATTTCATAGACCATGGCTCTTCAACATCCTGTAACTGGCAAACTGGAGAAACCCTGGATTTTGTGAATCTTAGAAGCTCCCTTTTGCCATAATCACTTATTAGCATATTGGGATCCTTAATCCCACACATAGCAATCCATAAGCAGTATAGGCTAAGTAATATTTACTCCTTAGTGCATAGACTCCACGGCCCTGCCCAAAGATTCGCAATGCTAACTGCTTCTCCAAAAGCATGACTTTGTCTGCATTCCACCTGACGAGATATGCCCCAAGGTATCTGGATAATGTCTTGATTGCAAACAAAGGAAATTTTGCATTGTCTTTCGAGAATTTCTTGTGGAATATAATGAATTGTGGAAACTTCAATCGGTTTATGTACTCTCCCAGTGCTGAGTCCATTCCGAGTCCTCCCACGCATTTGCCTACTCCGCGACTGAGAAACTCATCCTCAAACACAACCAGCTGCAAAACAATATTGTCGATGAGCCAACACAACAAATAGAATAAGCTACTCATCAGCATAATAAAAAGTAATTAACAAGTAAACACACCTTCTGATTTTCATCATTAATAAGTAAATCATTTGACCATATATTGATTGTTGAGTTAGTGTCTTGGACCGTCGATGAGGATGCCCCTTCCCTTCCCATGTGTGAAATATTAAGTCTTTGTTGAATAGCTTGAAATTCCCCTTCAGTGGTGGGAAGGTTGGATTCATAGCTTTTTGCATCCTTGTACATCATGGATAATGTGTCGGTAGCAGAATGGAACTCACTATCCTTGACATTTGAATCCAATAAGAGATACTTATCCAAATCTGGATCCACAAAATCTTCATCTTCCTCAAGATTCTGTGCAATGATGGCCAGACAGTAGTCTTCCTCCCTTATGTCAAAGAGAGCTTGAATATCTGTAATTAACAAATATTCTTTGTTACCAATAGGAAATGTGGAGAGTAGCGGGGTTGGAATGTCCCTTGCTTCCTCTATCATAGAGGGCTGCTCCTCACCTGTAACTAAGGTGTCTTCTCTTTTGAGCGCATCAATATCCAACTGCTCACTTAAGTCCCTGTCTGCAACCAAGTTTATCTCCTCTGCAATCTCTTGAACTTCATCTTCTGCTCTTGGAGGTTCCTCTGGCTTCTCCTCAATTTTTTCATTTGCAACTTCTTCATCCTCAAGCAGCACATGCAGGTAGTAGATAAATCCATAGTGGTAAGTAACGAGATGACACTTGCGATTGTGAATGGGGCACTTACTATGTGTCTTCTTCTTATCATCTGGCACCTTTAAAACATCCCTGTTCAACTTTTGTCTCAGGGTTGTTGAAGGCATGATATCATTCACATACACGTACTGGACGCCGTCAAACATGACTGTACCACTCAAAGTGGTCTGTTGAAATTGCTGCCCTTTCTCCTCAAGATACGAACGAGCAGAAACGATCATGTCTTCGATGGAGAAATTGAAATTAAACATGCGTGAGATTTCAGAATGGCGATGATGCTGTCGAACTTTATACAGGAAGTCGACGAACAACTTTTCATCTGGGGTTTCTTGAAGGCCAGCATCAGACTCAACCTCAATCCCGAAAGGTTCCATCTACAAGGCAGGAAATATGTTAGGACGACGAAAGTTCTGTGTAAGATAATAAAGGATTAGCCAAGATCAGTATAACGTGATAAGCGTTGGAGAAATCTCACCGACATCTCTAGTTGCGTTGTAGTAATTTGATGAAATATTAATGAGAAAATGAAATTGCAAGGAAAAATGTGCCAAAATCACTGCAACACGATACGTGTGGGAGAATTCCCAAGGAGCCCTCTCTTCACGTTATAGTGATTTGATGCAATATTTCAAAGGCAATGACGATTGTAAGAAAAATCACTACAAGAATGACAGTAGGACAAATCACTATAATGCGATATGGGTGGGAGAGTTCTCACTGACTCCCCTCTTCGCGCTGTAGTAATTTGATTAATTATTTGTAAGGAAAAAATTAATTTCTTAAAAATCTAAACGATAAAATCTTTGAAAAAGTAAAAAAAAGAATGACAGTAGGACAAATCACTATAACGCGATATGCTTGAGAGAGTTCGCACCAAGACCTCTTCTCGCATTGTAGTGCTTTCAAGAAATTTATGCAAGCAAATTACCATTGTGGGAAAAATCACTACAACGCGATATGGGTACGTTAGTTCTCACCGAGATCCCTCTTCGCGTTGTAGTGATTTGATGACATATTTCGGAGAAATAAATTAAGTTCTTAAAAATCTAAAAGCAGCAATCTTTGATGGAATATTTATAAAACAATTATACAACTTCGGCCAAATTGAAACACGGAAATATTTGTTTGAAAACATACCGCGAAATTCACTAGGAGAGCAAGAAGCGACCAACGAAGTTGACTATAGGAGAGCAAGAAGCAGGGTGAAGGTGATGACTGTGAGAAAAATTGCACGAGATGACTACGAGAAAAATTGCATGAGAGCAAGCAGCAAAGAATAATGAATGTTGGTCAGCTTTATCCATGGAAACTAACGTTATGTACATGTGGCAGACATGCATGATGGCACACCATGTACTTTGCGCACATATGATGACACGTGTCAAAATTTGATTGATCGTAATCATCATGAGTACGGGCCCATGTCCTCCTTGGCACGTGTGGACTTGCTCTTTCGCACGTGTGCCTCGGTAAATGTGGTACTCATTCTCGATAAATGTCAAGTGTCCTTGTCTTTTTTTGCCATTTCATTCTGCCTCCTCAGCTACGTGTATTCCTCTGCCGTGCTGCCTCATCTATGCCATCTCTGTAATTTATCAAGCAAGTGTCATCACTTCAACATTTTCCCTGCATAATTCTTTGGTAATGTTGCGTGACGAGCTTATTTAGGGCTCTTGTAAAGAGTTCCAAGTCGTAGATGAGTGTGGAAGTGGGCTTGAGAATAATCCCACATGGGAAGTTTTGGGAGTTTTAGGAGTCTTAGTATAAAAAGTGGCTCATTTGAGAGCTTATGAACACATTGGGCTAAACTCATGTGTTTGAGCTCTCTTGAGACTAGCTCTCCCTCTTTTTCAATAGAGGTGCAAGCTCTTCTCTCTCCCCATCTACATTATTGTATGAGCAATGTTCCTTTTTTAATTCAATGTTGGTAGCTTCAAGGTTTGTGTGCATGCTAGGGAAGTAAGTGCTTGAGAATGAAGTATGCTTTGAGCTTGTGTATGCATTAGCTTAGCTTTCTTCTTGTATTGGATGCATGAATGAGTGGGATGATGAGTGAATGAGTTATGGCAAGATTGAGCTTGTGTATGTGTTAAGTCTATATCAAGGTAGTGGTGTTCTTAGCATTCTCTCCATTTGTGGATAAGCTTTGAGAATGAAGTAAGTGCTTGAGAATGAAGTAAGTGCTTGAGAATGAAGTATGCTTTGAGCTTGTGTATGCATTAGCTTAGCTTTCTTCTTGTATTGGATGCATGAATGAGTGGGATGATGAGTGAATGAGTTATGGCAAGATTGAGCTTGTGTATGTGTTAAGTCTATATCAAGGTAGTGGTGTTCTTAGCATTCTCTCCATTTGTGGATAAGCTTTTGTGCACCGGTACGGGTTGAATCCCTAGCTCCGAAAGGGATGCAAATCCCATTGGATTGAGCTACATGTGGATCATGCTACTCTTGCTACAAGTGAGAGAGTTTTTCGTCTCTCCATTGGCACCGTTGTCGGGGAAGTGTTGCGTGATGTCCTCGAGCGCGGTAGAAGCAGAAGCTGTAAAAAACAATGGATATACAAGTAATGCCTTTTATTAAAAAAAACCAGCAACAATGACAATCTCACACGTGAGCATACAAGTGAATTTAGGCTGATTAGAGTTTTAAAGAGTGCTAGAAGAGGTGAGTAAAGACTAGTCAAAGTGAGACTAAGTGGTAGATAGTGCTATGCAAAGGCAAGTGTGCTTGTACACCTCAGGTTATGACCGCAGTCTCAATGTCCTACAAGTATTTAAGTTATTACTAAGTGGCAAACCTACTCCTAAATATGAGCAATGGTGATTGGATAACTTTTTTTTTTCATTTGGTATGTGTGTAAAAGATGAATAAAGAGGAAGGTTCCATCCCAATGAGACCCAAGTAATGGCAAAGAGACCTCCGCTAAGAGAATCTAAAGGCCATTGCTTGGGTCTCATTGGGATGGAACCTTCCTCTTTATTCATCTTTTACACACACACCAAATGAAAAAAAAAAGATTGTCCAATCACCATTGCTCAGGAGTAGGTTTGCCACTTAGGAATAACTTAAATACTTGTAGGACATTGAGACTACGGTCATAACCTGAGGTGTACAAGCACACTTGCCTTTGCATAGCACTATCTACCACTTAGTCTCACTTTGACTAGTCTTTACTCACCTCTTTTAGCACTCTTTAAAACTCTAATCAGCCTTTCACTTGTATGCTCACGTGTGAGATTGTCATTGCTGGTTTTTTTTTCAATAAAAGGCTTTACTTGTATCCATTATTTTTTGCAGCTTTTGCTTCTACCGCGCTCGAGGACGTGCGCAAAATAGGAAGGGGGGAGTGTTGCGTGACGAGCTTATTTAGGGCTCTTGAGTTCCAAGTTGTAGATGAGTGTGGAAGTGGACTTGAGAATAATCCCACATGGGAAGTTTTGGGAGTTTTAGGAGTCTTAGTATAAAAAGTGGCTCATTTGAGAGCTTATGAACACATTGGGCTAAACTCATGTTTGAGCTCTCTTGAGACTAGCTCTCCCTCTTTTTCCATAGAGGTGCAAGCTCTTCTCTCTCCCCATCTACATTATTGTATGAGCAATGTTCTTTTTTTAATTCAATGCAATGAGATGATGTTTGTCTCTCTTCTCATGTCTATTCTCTTAGTGTGCATGTTTCTTTATTGGTAGCTTCAAGGTTTGTGTGCATGCTAGGGAAGTAAGTGCTTGAGAATGAAGTATGCTTTGAGCTTGTGTATGCATTAGCTTAGCTTTCTTCTTGTATTGGATGCATGAATGAGTGGGATGATGAGTGAATGAGTCATGGCAAGATTGAGCTTGTGTGTGTGTTAAGTCTACGTCAAGGTAGTGGTGTTCTTAGCATTCTCTCCATTTGTGGATAAGCTTTTGTGCACTGGTACGGGTTGAATCCCTAGCTCCGAAAGGGATGCAAATCCCATTGGATTGAGCTACACGTGGATCATGCTACTCTTACTACAAGTGAGAGAGTTTTCCGTCTCTCCAGGTAAGTTATCAAGCAATCACTCTTGGTCTTAAATGTTATATTCAATCATATATATCATGTTTTACCTACGTTCATTAGATATTGGGTCAAACAAAAGGCAATCATATATATCATGTTTTACCTACGTTCATTAGATATTGGGTCAAACAAAAGGTAATGTTTGACAAGTCACCACGACGCGCGAAGAATGAATTATGATTTTTTCTGATGTAGCCATATCACGTTGTAGTGTTTTGGACATACTTTATTGTCCTATACATTGTTCTGTGTCGTGTATGTTATCTACTACTTGTTTCCATGACCTACTTTGTAAAATAAAACACTCTGCGCAACAAATCACTAGCGCGTTGAGGGTATGACGATTAGGTCTGATATGCCTTTATCGCGATGTAGTGATTTGGACCTATTTTATCGTCATAGGTGTTATTAGGTTATATTGGATCAAACGAAAGGCAATGTCTTAATTGTTATATCCAATCATATATATCATGTTTTACCTACGGTCATTAGATATTGGGTCAAACGAAAGGCAATGTCTGACAAGCCACCACGACGCGAAGAATGAATTACGATTTTTTTTTATGTAGCCATATCGCGTTATAGTGTTTTGGACATACTTTCTTGTCCTATACATTGTTTTATGTCGTGTATGTTATCTATTACTTATTTCCATGACCTACTTTGTGAAATGAAATGGTGTGTGCAAGAAATCACTACAGCATGTTGAGAGTATGATGATTAGGTCTAATATGCCTCTATCGCGATGTAGCGATTTGGACCTATTTTATCGTCATAGGTGTTGTTAGGTTACATTGGGTCAAATGAAAGGCAATGTCTTAAATGTTATATTCAATCATATATATCATGTTTTACCTATGTTCATTAGATATTGGGTCAAACGAGAGGCAATGTCTGACAAGTCACCATGACGTGAAGAATGAATTACGATTTTTTTTGATGTAGCCATATCGCGTTATAGTGTTTTGGACATACTTTCTTGTCCTATACATTGTTCTATGTTGTGTATGTTATCTATTACTTATTTCCATGACCTACTTTGTGAAATGAAACGCTCTATGCAAGAAATCACTACAGTGCATTGAATTAGGTCTGATATGCCTCTATCTCGCGCTGTCGTGATTTGGACCTATTTTATCATCATAGGTGTTGTTAGGTGTATTGTTCTTGTGTTATTTTGTCAAATGAAAGGGTCTCTTTGAGAAATCAATACAATGCGAGGAGTTGATGTAGATTTTGTCTGAAGTACCCATATCGCGTTGTATTGATTTGAAGCTAATTCGTTATCCAAGTTAACTTTTTCAGTAGTTTTTGTATTATTGTCCTATATATTTATTGAGAAGCTTATCATGTAACATTATGACTATTTTCAGATGGCGCGTACGAAGAAGACTGCAAGGCTCTCATCTACAGAGATGATCCTCAATTAGGTAGAGAAGCTAGTTCGGGAAAGGAAATTTCTGCACTGCGCTCAATGAGGAGACGCAGATACGACCAACATAGATCTGTCCTTCTTGAACTAAGGAAGGTGGAGAAACATATGCATTACATGGTTCCAAAGAAGTTGCCATTCCAGCGTATAGTCCGGTCTATATGCAAGAATTTTGGCATTAATATGTGTTGGCAGGCCTCTGCCCTAGGATGTTTGCAAGAGGCTACGGAAGACTGGCTTATCGAGTTTTTTCAAGATAGCTATGTCCTTGCTGTGCATGCACATAGAGTCACTGTGATGCCGAAAGACATGAACTCGCTTCATTTGTTGAGGTTCAGATATGATTGTACACTGGAGCCCGCCCTACTTAGTGACAAGAGAATGAAGGGAATTTTGGAAATCCCACCTTTGACGAAGAAAGTTAAGATCACAGAAGTGACAGAGGCTAGTCATTCACATGACACAAGGCTCAACGCACAAAGGATTGGCGACCAAGCCAGGATGCAGGAGCTCCAAGAATTGCGGTTAAAGAAATCGGCTATTTGGAAAATGCATAAGTCGAATGTCAGAGCTTTGAGTTATTTTGTCCCCTCGTTTCATGTTAGACTTTCGGTGCGAGGCACCACACAATTTTTTCCTTTTGATGTGGAGGAGATTGATGTTTTGTCCAATGTTTTGAGGGAGGTCAACGATAGAATTATCATAACAGTTCTAAGGTTTGCTACGTCCTTTTCATCATCATGATTATAAAGTGGTTGCTCGTCTAAAGTAACTAATATAATGTAATCTTGTGCAGCTTGGTTGTATCAAATCTCCCATTCGATGTTCAAAATCGTATATATATTGTAGATTCCCTTCTTTCCTCGATTCTTACTGCACAACATACTTCATTGGTTGATGTATGTCCGTGGTTTAGTTTGATAAATTTTGATGTAGTGCTCAAATAGTCCTAATGGCATACAATGAAGAGTAAGTGACATGCAATCTCATTTATAGTCTTAGTATTGCGACCTATATTTACTCTATATTTTTTATGTTACTTTTGATACTCCTAATTACATGTTGTAGTTCACACTGGAGTCTGATCCTTTACGATATGGAATCCAAGACTTGTTACTTGGCCAATTCAGGTGAAGAATTCCATGGCACCATGAGACAGTAAGTCCATACATTCAGTATTTATATATCATAATAACGAGTTGGGGAGAGAGAGAGAGAGAGAGAGAGAGAGAGAGAGAGAGAGAGAGAGAGAGAGAGAGAGAAGGAGAAGTAGTTAGAGAACTTTCAGTATTGACAACAGTATTGTTTCATGCAAATTGGTTAGAAAGCTAATAACTGCTCTCGAGGCCATAATCCAGGACACACTACTAGAACACACAAGGACTGTGAGAGATGCAGAGTCCTGCAGCAACAACGGGATGGCCATAGTTGTGGTTGGAGGGTGTGCTACAACGCAAAGTTACTGCTACATTTAGTTCTCTTGTTACCCGCCGCAGAAAATGTAGGCATGCTCCTTTTTTTTAATGATATGTTACTTTCCTTCCTCATTCTTTGACGGCACATGTCTATTTTTTTGGCTTTGTAGAATCCACGATTATCAAAATACTCCGATGTGGATTTAGGGTTGTTCAAGGAAGAGGCCATTGAGCATATTATTGTCAACATTGTAGAATCCACGATTATCAGAATACTCCGATAGAATCCACGATTATCAGAATACTCCGATGTGGATTTAGGGTTGTTCAGGGAAGAGGCCATTGAGCATATTATTCATAGCATGTCGCCTAATATCCCTATTGCGTTTGTGCCCCCTTCACCACGGCCGCGACCAGGACCACCGCCATGGCAGTACCCCCGAACACAAGTCAACAGGTTTGTTGTCGAGCTTCCAGAATCTAATGAATCTGAAGACGTCAATTTGGAAGCTTCAATCTCGCAAGGACAGCAAGCTTCAGTTCCAGAAGTGCAACCACCCCAAGAGCGTCCGGAAGAGTAACTACCCCAAGAGCATCCCGAAGAGCAACCAACCCAAGAGCATCTCAAAGAGAAAGCATCCCCTCAATGACAAGCCTCATTGCCCCAACAACAAGAATCATCCCACACACAATAGCACTCTTCATAGGAAAAAATGAGAACATGCTATCAATGTTTTAAGCATCCAATAAGAAAATGTAGAATATTTGTTTTAGTTTCTATTGCTCTAAGAAATACAAAATGGTATCATGATTGATGTAACTATATGCTGTCAAAAATACATTTATCTCCATTTATCTCTATGTGATGGTCGTTTGCACCAGGAAAACTTGCTTCCTTGTAATGTCTTTACATTGAATGGTCCTTTCTTTTCTCCTTGGTACCTATTTTCAAAAATCAAAGTAATGTATATAAGTAATAATGATTATGGCATAGTTTTGGAATGAATACTTTTTCTGTAAGATTCCTCCCCAGCCTCTCAAGATGTCCATCATCTTCCCCTGTAATCAAATCCCTCTTCAGAAATATAAAAGATCTTGTTTCTACCAGGAAAATCTTCTAGAGAGTGGTAATTCAGTTTTTAAATATTTTTGGATAGAAAAATATCTCATCTTATTAGAATAAGTTCCCCTGAAACAGAAGTTCAAAAAGATTTTCAGAAGGTGCATTAGAAATTAAGTATAATCTGTTCAAGAGGCATTATCCTTGAGGGTCAAGATTTTTTTAAAATTTTAAATTAAGGTTCCTATGGACCAATAAGATTCATCCAAATGAGGAAGGAGATAAATAGAATAATAAAAGGAAAATCCCTCAAAAATGAGTAAATACTCACATAAGATGAAGAGTTGGCTAAGGACAAGGTTAATAGTTAAAAAAGAGAGATATAAATTAGATGAAATGATGCATTTTTGACACCTCAGTATGGGGGAATTCCCCTCATGAAGGAGGCGCCTATTTCACATGCTTGAATGAGTTTTAAACTCCCAAATAATGAGATATTTTTATCTCTCCTCTCTCGTGTTTTAATTAGATCCAAAAAGTGAGCAAAACTGACCCAAAAAAATTGACCAAACTGATCTGGAAAATTCTAGAATCAGTTGGCTTGGTTAGAAGCTCACTTTTTCCTATAAATAGAAGCCTTCTCCTTTGTTGAAACTCAATAGTATTTTGCACTGTTACCCTGCCTCTCCCAAGTGCCAAAAACAGTGAATTTTACTCATAATTCATTAGTTTTTGACCTTCCCTCTTCTAAAAGATTGGTGGCCACTCTTGTTTCAAACAAGAGTAGAACCCTCAAACCGTCAAGCCAAAGGAAAGCTCTCAAATTATCCATGTAAGTTGGAGATTCTTCTCTTTTCTAATTCTTTTATGGTTTTTTATGATTTTTGTCTTCTCTAAAATGAAATGACGTTATACCTCATTGAAAAAAGACATTCCCCTCTCTTCTATTGTAAATTCAACCATTCTTTATCCTGGATGATTGATTATTGGGGATAAAATCAAGTTTTTCATAATGTTTCTCTTAAATAAGTAGAAAATGTTTACAAAGAATGATTTAAATACTCTTGGTGAACTTCTAATTAATTTTAGAAGAGTTAAAATTTGGAAAATGGTCAGCCATACAAAGGAGGTTATGGCAAAATTTTTTGAAAATCTATGGAATAAATTTCATCTTTTATTAATCAAAAAGAGTAATCCCCATCGTTAGAGTATTCTAAAAGTGTCATTTTCATTCATGCATAGAAACATGCATATTGATTAATTTTTATAAAAGAATGATTTTCAATAGAATTAAATTCTATGTATAGAAAGATACATATTGATAATTTTTTTATTAATGAAAGTGTTACTTTCTTCATTATGGATTTTTATGCATAAAATAATGCATAAAAGTATATTTTTTATTATAAAAGAGTTACTTTGATCGTATTGATTTTTATGCATAAAAGAATATTCTTTTATTATAAAAGTGTTACTTTTATCATTATTGAATTTTATGCATAAAAGAATATTTTTTTATTATAAAAGTGTTACTTTTATCATTATTGAATTCTATGAATAAAAGTATGCATAAAAGAATATTTTTTTATTATTAAAGTGTTACTTTTATCATTATTGAATTCTATGCATAAAAGAATATTTTTTTATTGTAAAAGTGTTACTTTTATCATTATTAACTTCTATGCATAAAAGAATATTTTTTTATTATAAAAGTGTTGCTTTTATCATTATTGAATTCTATGCATAAAAGTATGCATAAAAGAATATTTTTTATTATAGAAGTGTTACTTTTATCATTATTGATTTCTATGCATAAAAGTATGCATAAAAGAATATTTTTTTATTGTAAAAGTGTTACTTTTATCATTATTGAATTCTATGCATAAAAGAATATTTTTTAGTATAAAAGTGTTACTTTTATCATTATTGATTTCTATGCATAAAAGTATGAATAAAAGATATTTTTTTATATTAAAAGTGTGATTTTCATCATAAATGATCTTTATGCATGAATGGGTGCATAAAAGATATTTTTTATATTAAAAGTGTGATTTTCATCATAAATGATTTTTATGCATAAAAGATATTTTTTTATATTAAAAGTGTGATTTTCATCATAAATGATTTTTATGCATAAATGGGTGCATAAAAGATATTTTTCATATTAAAAGTGTGATTTTCATCATAAATGATTTTTATGCATAAATGGATGCATAAAAGAGATTCTCTTATATTAAAATAGTGATTTTCATCATAAATGATTTGTATGCATAAAAGATATTTTTTATATTATTAAAAGTGTGATTTTCATCATAAATGATTTTTATGCATCAATGGATGCATAAAAGAAATTCTTTCATATTAAAAGAGTGATTTTCATCATAAATGATTTTTATGATGATAAAGTGCGACTTTCATCAGAATTAGATTTTATGCATAAAAAGATGCATATAGAATGATTATATTTAAATAAGGGTTCTCTTAATCCTCTATTTAATTTTCGCAAAAATTGGAAAAATGAATAAGCAGATAATCTGTGAGAAGAAATGCTATCGTTTCATATTCACTAAGATGGTAATAAGAAAATTCAATTAAACTATCGAAGTCGGAGATCGAGATAAATGATTATTTTATTCCTCATACTACGAAATTCATGTTTTAGAAATCTGTAAACAAATATTCGTCGAACAAAATTTAGAAAAAGAGAAATTGAAATAGTACCTTTCGAGAAAGATAGTTTAGGAAGAACCATTCCAGACCCAAACTTTGATTCAGACTATTGACCAAGACCTAATTCCTTCATCAAATTCAATCAATGACGATGTGCCTAGTTCAGGAAAAATGTACTCCTATCCCCCACCGAATCTGAAACTAAGTTAAGACTTTTGATTTTGATCTGAGGATTAAGTTAACAGAATTCGAAGAATTCTATTTGGAATTCAGACCTGGATCTAGAAGTATTGGGATACAGATTTAAGATTATTCATGGTTTTCAAACAAAATCAAAACTGCAAACTTGCATAGAATCCTTGTTTTCTTAAAGGACTGTCTTATGCCAGAATGCTATTGAGGGAGCATTTGGCATATATGTTTATCTAAGGGAAGTTCGGTTGCAACAGCTGGCGGGGAGTGTTCGAGGGACAGCTCACGTAGCAAAAACCTGCCCAGGTCTTGACCAGCCTAGGTATGGTGAAAAATGGTGTGCTTCCGGTATGATGGGCGAGGGCCGACAAAGCGATCCCTGAGTGAAGTACCAGGACACCTAAGGAGGATCCTGGAGGGTTCTAACCAGGCGATGCACGGGCTCGCGGTGCTTAGGACACCCATAAGTATGTCGAGAAAGATATATATATGTATGTTGACGAAATGATTATTGTAATCTGTTAATTACTGGATCTTGTTTGCTGACCAGCTGGTCCCAACGGAGAGTCTGTTTACGGGATCTCGTTCCTGACAAGCTGGTCCCAACGGAGAGTCTAGAGTGGTACTGTTTTTGTGAAACAAGGGATTGAATGGAAATTTTGAATTAGGAAATCTGTGATCATATCTGTTTTGTCAATGGATTATTTTTATAATAAAGTTTTAAGAGAAGTGTGTGCGTATTTGTTTTCTAAAGCTCAAGTTAAGAAAGGCATTTCAATTATGGGTGGGTGAGTACTTGTCTGGTTCTACCGATTCCAGGGTGGTGGCTAACCCATGGGCTGGATGGGGTTAGGCTGGAATCAGTGGAGTTTTAATAATCAAACTGAAAAAAAATCTTAGTATTTCTCTAGGATTTGAGTAGCTAGTTAATTCCTTGATAAATTTCTCAATTGAGTGGATCAACGGCTGTGCCTGATCTTAATTAGGAAAAAAGCATTGAAATCGCTCAGATGATCAAATTATATTAGTGATAGTTTCCTTCTATCTGGTTTATTCAGGTGAAGGATAGTTTAGATTTGATCTTGTTAGAAAAATTTGTTAAGAAAATTTAAAAAGGTGGAATCGTCCCCGCTTTTTGGGCATGGGAAATTTTCTCAGTTTCGTTTTTTGGAGAGTGACCACCAGCCTAGTCTCGTGCCCGGACATTCGTGGGCGAGGCCCCGAGTGAGAAACCCTGCCCCGTGCATGAGGGGACTGCTTCCGTTCTGCCAGCTACCGGGAGTCCGGTGCGCGGAGGGGACAGAGGGATCTCACAGTTGGTATCAGAGCAGAAATTGCCTAAATTTTTAATAGAAATCTGGGAAAGAAATGTTTTTCACTTGTTAATACTATGTGAATGAACTTCAAAAATTGAAAACTTATAAATCGAATTGGAAATTTATAGATGGACACCTCAAACCTATCTGGAATTCCTAAACTCTCTCAGAGTCAGGATGATATGATAGCTTTTGCATTTGATCACCTCGTCAACTCTGCTACGACCCGAATGAGCAGAGTGAGACTCGCTCGCCATTTTGAGAGTCTTTATTTTCCTGATCCTCTTGAGCGACGTCGATATATGTGGTTTTTGTGGAGGACCGTGTATTAACATCAGTACCAGTCAGCGTTAGAGGCTCAGGCAAAATATTTCCTTGGCCATGATTCTGATAAGACTAGGGCTTGTTCAGCACGTTCTACTTTGTGATCATTCACCTAGGAACTTCAGAACTTCATGCCGATTATTCATGGTTTTCAAAGAAAATCAAAATTGAAAACTTCTTGATTATGAAAAAAGCATTGAAATCGCTCAGATGATCAAATTATATCAGTGATAGTTTCCTTCTATCTGGTTTATTCAGGTGAAGGATAGTTTAGATTTGATCTCGTTAGAAAAATTCGTTAAGAAAATTTAAAAAGGTGGAATCGTCCTCGCTTTCGAAGCATGGAAAATTTTCTCGGTTTCGGTTTTCAGAGTGACCACCAGCCTAGTCTTGTGCCCAGACATTCGTGGGCAAGGCCCCGACGAGTGAGAAACCCTGCCCCGCACATGAGGGGGCTACTTTCGCTGCCAGCTACCGGGAGTCCGCCGGTGCGCGGAGGGGGCAGAGGGATCTCACATTTTTGAGGTTAGATTGAATAACATACCTTATGGCCGTTGCACTTGAACACATAATCATGAGGCACTTGTAGGTCATCCTCATTTGCCAAGTTTGTTCTCACTTGATGCAGTGAGATTTTTTACCTTATATTGAGTACTGTCAAGAGCTCATGCTCAAACCATACCTCTAATAACATAAATGGATTTTCAATGTCATCCTCCAAGTCCTAATCAATTGCTACAAGTTTTCCATTGACATAATGCCATCTCATATAATGAAAGGCCAAAATAAAATTCTGGGAGCCAATTATATATTTACAAATAATAGATTTCCTATGGATTTTGCAGGTAACCGCATTTAATTCTTTCACATCCCAATTTTGACCTAGGAAATCCAAACATTTCTCTGATTTATAGATAAACATTGATAATGTTTTTTTGACCTCCTCGTCATAAAAGAAGTTGACAAAAACATGCAATGGCATAAAGACAATGATTTTCAACTGACCATTTGCTACATTTGGTCTTATACACCTTTGCACGTCTTGGTATATCTTTAATCTAAAGCACTCACTTGTTTCTGCTATTGGTATGGGCCATTCTGGACTATTGAATGAAGGTAGTGGTAATGCTTTCAAAGATCCATAACCTATAACACTATGAGGTGCCGTGTAAAATTCATTATAAAAGAAAACTCCTCTCTTGGCCAAAGACCTGCTAGATATTTCTTTGTATAGCTACTCACCAATAGATGCATGAAAAACATCGAAGATTCCCACAATACTATCTATAAGCTGCCAGTCAACCAAGTTTGAAGGATATATATCTATATAGACGAATACAAGAGAAGCATAAGTATAGAAATGAAACATAATGTAAAAACATTTACTTGCAGTTTGGTCTATGGAGTGGGATTCCATCAGGCAAACGTTGCAGACGCAATTCTAAGTGCATGTAGGCATGTTGTATAAGGACTTCCTTAATGCTCCTACCTGTGTCAGAGAGTTTGAAGTCTTGAACTTTGCCTTTGTAAAGTGTCGATGAACTCATTCTTTGTTTTTTTTCGCTTCCTAGTCTGCAACATAATCCAACTACCAATAGAGATTGTAGTAGGAATCCACCTTTGATTATCCATATCAAAACTGTTGTATACTATATAATAGCTCTAGTAGAGGAGCAGGGATGCCTAGGATGTCTGGTTTCCATGGAAGCAAATAGAAAATAAAAGCAGATGTAAGAAGATGGAAAAAGATGAGATGGCAGAAGAGATAACCTCCAAAACGTGTGAAATTTTTAGAGGGAAATCCATTCATTAAATGACGTAGGAACTTCGAAGAGAACATTTCAAATTTTTATAGGAAAAAAGTACTTTTTTTAAATAAGTTGAACAAGGAAAATTTTTAGATTGAAAACCATTCATTAAATGAGCTGACTGTTGAAAGAACGGTAGAGGGGGAGGAGACACACACACAGGAGCAAACCCTAATGTATATTACAAACCCTAACCATAGAGGGAAGCCATCTCCACTCTCACATAAAGCATAATGCCATAATCCATAATACACACAACACTATGAGTTGTGTCCACACACATCTAATCCTAGCTAATGTCCACACACTATGACCAGCTGGACACGCGGTCATTTATGTCTCACACATGTTCCTACCTAACATGCCAGCACATAGCATAGCTGGCTCACACTGACATCGAGCTTGAATCTCAACAGCCCCTCTCAAGCTCATGATGTACTGCCGATGAAGATGTAGATAAGCTTGGGATCGCGGTCATTTATGTCTCACACATGTTCCTACCTAACATGCCAGCACATAGCATAGCTGGCTCACACTGACATCGAGCTTGAATCTTAACAGCCCCTCTCAAGCTCATGATGTACTGCCGATGAAGATGTAGATGAGCTTGGGATATCAAGACTCTCAACACTCCCCCTCAAGCTCATCCCATGTACTCCCAACATAGTCCGGAAGTACTCAAACTTCTCCCTCTGCTAAGTGGCTTCGTAAAGATATCAGCCACCTGCTCTCATCAGCCTTTACATACTGAAGATCAATTGTACCATCCAGCACCTTCTCTCTGACAAAGTGATAATGGACCTCTATGTGTTTGGTCCTCGCATGAAACACTGGATTCTTGGCCAACTGTATACTGCTCATGTTGTCACAATGAATGACAACTTTGCCATCAATAGGCTCACATAAATCTGCCAAGAGACCCTTTAACCATACTGCCTCACAAGTAGCAATGGCTGCACCCCTATATTCAGCCTTTGTACTGGATAAAGCAACTGTAGGTTGCTTTTTGCTACTCCAACTCACCACGGCACTTCCAAGTGTAAAAGCATATCCACTAGTAGACCTCCTGTCATATGAGCTACCTGCCCAATCAGCATCTGTGTAGCTATGTATGTCCAAGCTTTTACCACTCTCATAAAGTAGACCATAATGTGCAGTGGTCTTCACATATCTCATAATGCGTCTCACTGCATCCAAATGAGGCTTTCTAGGGCTCTGCATAAACTGGCTTACTAGCCCCACAACATAACTCAAATCCGGGCGTGTGATAGTCATGTATATGAAACTACCAACCATCTTTCTGTACATAGATGGATCATCAAGCTCCTCACCATAATCAGCCCGCAACTTCACATTTTGCTCCAAAGGTGTACTCATAGGCTTACACCCTGTCTCATGCCATACTTTGCCAACATATCCAATGCATATTGGCGCTGTACTAACCATGTACCTGCATGATCTTTGACCACTTCAATTCCAAGAAAGTATCTCAACTCATCAAGATCTTTCATGTCAAATTGCCCACTCAATGCTTTCTTGACATGCATCACATTTGCACCATGATCACCTGTGATAATCAAGTCATCCACATAGATGACGAGTAAAACAATCCCATGCTCTGTCTTCTTCACATAGAGTGAAGAATCTACTGTAGAAATCTGAAAACCAAGTGAGATAAGATATCTGCTCATCTTATCACTCCAAGCACGAGGTGCTTCCTTCAACCCATATAATGCCTTTTTCAATCTGCATACGTGAGTGGGATATCTTGGGTGTACATACCCTTCTGGCTGTGCCATATACACTTCCTCTTGTAGATCTCCATTTAGAAATGCATTCTTGATATCCATCTGATGCATTTCCCAGCCATTAGCTGCAGCCATAGCAATGACTGCTCTCACTGTGCCCATCTTAGCCACTGGACTAAAGGTTTCATCATAGTCCAAACCTTGGGTCTGTGCATAACCCTTTGCTACCAATCTTGCTTTATGTCTCTTAATAGAACCATCAGATTTGCACTTCACTTTGTAAACCCATTTATAGCCAATAACATTCTTGTCCTTTGGTAATGCAACCAAGTCCCATGTATCATTATGGACCAATGCGTCCATCTCTACATCCATTGCTTTCTCCCATACATGCTCTCCAATAGCCTCTGTATAGCATGTAGGTTCCACATGCTTCACCATAGATGTCATATATGCATAGTGCATAGCAAAATCTCGATATGTCAATCTGTCAAACTGGATATCTGACTCTCTGGGATCTCCGCAATGCATGCGGGTCACTCTGAACACCTGTAACTCTAGCATGTGGTGACACATATCTATCCTGCCTAGCACCAGGTGTGCGTAAAACAGGTATGCCAAGCTCCTCATCCAAACTCTCTGAAGAACTAGATGACTCATAACCTGTAATTCCAATTCCTTCAACTTTCTTTTTGCCTTTATCCATAGCACTACTCCCAGTGCTCACACTCTCATGCCTCAAACGTCCTGACCATGGACGTACAGTACTACTCTCAGCCTCTGCTCTGCTGGCCCAGACATAGAAGTAGAACTAGAACTTGCTTGTGGCAAGTTCACAGGCACATCAGCCTCAAGTGACTCAATGACACCCTGATCTTTTGCTTTGTAACAACTAGCAAGCTCATCAAACACCACATCTCGTGAGATAATAACTTGCCTAGTTTGTGGATTATAACATTTGTATGCCTTTCGATCCTGTGCATATCCAACAAATACACATTTCTCTGCCTTAGGATCCAACTTCCTTCTTCTTTCATCAGGCACATATACATAAGCTATGCATCCAAAAACTTTGAGGTGTCCAATGTCTGGCCTATAACCTGTAAGCCGCATCTCTGGCGTACTTCCATGAATGGCTGCTGCTGTAGGTGTTTTGTTTAGTATATACACTGCAGTAGCACATGCTTCTGCCCAATAGTAATCTGGCATGCTCTTTTCATTGAGCATCGCCCTAGCCACTTCACATATGACTCTATTCTTTCTCTCAGCCACACCATTTTGCTGAGGTGTATACTTGCAAGTCAATTGTCTTCTTATACCATGCTTCCTCAAAAAATGCTCAAAAGCCTTTGAGGTGAATTCACCACCTCCATCTGTCCTCAAACATTTAATCCAACAGCCATATTGCTTTTCTGCAAAAGCTTTGAAATCCATGAACTTTTCCAATACTTCACTCTTCTCTTTAAGAAAGTATATCCATGTCATCCTACTGAAATCATCAATAAATGTCACATAGTATAAACTGCCTTTGATAGATGGGTTTTGTGCAGGACCCCATACATCACTATGTACTATCTCAAGTGGCCTGCTACTCATATTTCCTTCTCTAGGAAACCGCAACCTTGCCTGCTTTCCAAACTGACAGGCTTCACAAACATGCATATGCCCATCATATTTGAATCTAGGCAATCCACTGACAATGCCTCTTGTTTGCATGTTCTTTAATCTCTGTATATTGATATGTCCAATCCTCTTATGCCACATATCAATGTCCTGTACCACATTTTTACTTTTGGAGAACATGGCTGATTTTAGCTCAGGAATTCCAGCATCCAGCTTAAACAATCTGCCTTCTTTCTTGCCTTTAGCAATGACTCTACATCCATGTTTGAAGTCCTCAATGAAGCAACCATGCTCGTTGAAACGAACCTGTAATCCCTGTTCCACCATTTGACCAACTAAGGCCAAGCTCTTTGTGATAGAAGGCACATACAGTACATCTGACATAGACTTTGTTTGACCATTGTGCATAACCAATGGTACACTTCGGGCCACATGTGTAATGGCATGCTGAGTATCATCTCCTGTTTCCACATAGCCTTTCATATCCATAGGCTTCATATGCTCAAACCATTCACCATGACATGTCATATGGTTTGATGCTCCTGAGTCCATATACCATGTATCATCATTCTCAACATTTGTCATCATCGATCCCACAACATGCTTCATGGCAAATAAATGATTTGTTGTGCCATCATTACTGCTTGATGCATAATTTCCGCCTCCATGTTGTGCATAATTTCCACCATAATGACCACCACGTTGTGCTCTACCCCCTCTCAAATCATTCTGTTTGCGGAAACAATCTCTCGCCATATGACCAAATTTGCCACAATAATGGCATTCCACATCTTGCATAGAATTTTGTTGGCCTTGCCAACGTCCTCTACCACGGGGGTTACCTCTGCCTCTCTGAGGTGTATATCCACGACCACCTCTAGCACCATATGAAGGCTGAAAATTCTGTTGTGGTGACCTGTCCTGCCATCCACGACCATTACCACCACGGCCACGTGATGCGAATCTCCTCCTGCCTCTAAAACCTCTCTGCTAATAGAAAGCCTGATTTCTGCCATTATCATCATGGCTAGTAGATGCATCCAAAAATGAATCACTGAGTTTGATTTCCTCAACAAGTAAGAGTGAAACCAACTCATCAAAGTCTCGTAAACCTGTACTCCGAACCGAGATGGATGTATCAAAAGATTTCAATTCCTTGCCAAGACCACGCAAGGTAATATCTACCAAATCATCATCAGGCATGGGGGCATTTATTGTTGCCGATTTCTTGCACATAATCATGTATGCTCCTTTTATTCCTTTTCACATTATGTATCTGTTGTCGCAACTGAGACTTGCAAGCACTCGTGTCTGTATCAAACATCTTTACCAAAGTATCCCATGCATCTTTGGGATTCTCAGCATCCTGTATGTGTATGAGCATAGCATCAGAAATACATATAGACAGATAATGCAGCACTTTGAATGGTCTTTCTGACCATTGCTTGTGAGCAATAACCTGCTGCTGCTGTGTAGGTTGTCGGGGTAGCTCAGGCTCTGGCTCAGCACCTGTAATGAGATTCAAAAATCCTTTTCCTTTCAAGAAACTTTTGATCTTGTACTTCCATGCCTGGAAGTTCTTCCTATCCAACTTTTCACCAACAATCTGTACTGGATTATCCGACATGTTTGCTCAATGTGCACCTTTCGCACTCTTCCAAATCTATAAATGAGCCTTCCTCAGCTCAACCACACTCCAATGAGTGTTCTAGATACTCCAAAGTCATCAACAAACTCCAAATTTGATGTAGAAAATCAACCTGTATGCATCCAAAATGAACTGGCTCACGCAGTCCGAGATACCATGTTTTGATGCGCCTTCCACGGCTCCAAATCACAATGTAGTGGTGCAATCAAGTATGGGCAACTTGCATTGACACCTAAACAACCTCAATGTAGAGTATCAACACCATCTGCTGACATGTGTACATATCAATTTTTGAAAACCCCTTTCTCTGTTTTGGGAAAAACCAAAAAAACCAGTAGTAAAATGGCTCTAATTTCTTCAATCCTTGTCCAAATTGAGCAACCAGGCATTCATTAGCTTAGCAATAGTGTCCACTAACTCCATGTAAGAGGAATTTATCCAATTGTATAAGACCAAGGATTAATTGCTCAATTAAAATGACCCTGTTTCTCTACAACCAGTGGATAGCCTGTTTAATCAGCTCATTCCTAGCTCAATTAGGCATAATTAATCAAACCAACCATGTAGCCCTCTTCTCAATGTGTGTAGCAACCAATTGCTAAAGCAATTGTGAAATATATCAAGCAACCGAGTAATAATTGACCTCCTCGCTTCAAAAATGATCACAAAACTACCCTGTTTCTCTATTGGAGCTACGTCCCCTGCTCTACAAGGATTTGGGGATGATTATAATGTTAATTGATGAGGTATTTGAGTCCCCAACACACTTGGGTATGTGTGCAACCAGTCAATGGTTGGATTTTTACCAAAAACACACTCCAAATGCATCAATTTGTGACTTCCTTTTCTCTGTTTTGTGAGAGCTCAAAAACCAGTAAATCCCACTCATTCAAATGCATTCAAATTGCTCCAAAATTTGTTTAAGGCTTGCATAGGAGTTGCCAATACATCCCTCCTTGTCAAATACATGTGTCTTTTGCCAGAATCACTTCTATTTCACCATACATCAATGTTTCCAAGCTTTAATGGAAAGCTTCCAAAAACCAAAAATTTGCTTTGCTTTGAGTTGCTCTAAATTGCTTTGTCTTTGCCTGTATCACCTGCAATCTGCTCAAGGATGTTTAGAAGACTTTACCCGGTAGGCCAAGCTCTCAGATCTGATAGTAGTTGGTGTCCTCCAAGCTTCACAGCTCCAATGGCAAGCTTCACAGCTTCTTCTCCCTCTTCTCTCACTCACTCATAAACCCTAATAAACAGTACAAGGCTCTGATACCATGTTGAAAGAATGGTAGAGGGGGAGGAGACACACACACATGAGCAAACCCTAATGTATATTGCAAACCCTAACCATAGAGGGAAGCCATCTCCACTCTCACACAAAGCATAATGCCATAATCCATAATACACACAACACTATGAGTTGTGTCCACACACATCTAACCCTAGCTAATGTCCACACACTATGACCAACTGGACACGCAGTCATTTATGTCTCACACATGTTCCTACCTAACATGCCAGCACATAGCATAGCTGGCTCACACTGACATCGAGCTTGAATCTCAGCACTGACAACACTCTATTTTTCATATATATTAAAGAAATGACATTATAAAGTGTGGTCAAATGCATTTTGTATTTCTTTAATAACAATATATTCATATAAAGAATATATAAAAAACATCTAATTATCAAAAGTTTTGTTACAGTGGCTCTCTTCCTATTGGTCAAAACCCTTTCTCTCTCTAGAGAAAAAAGGCCCAAATTTGAGTCCAAAATTTGCCTAATGTGCCCCTTCATCTTTCTCTGTGGCTACGATCCCTCTCCCCTCTGCCTCTCTAGAGCATCCCGGTCCCACCCCCTGCAGCCCCCAACCCAAAGAGGAGACGGACGGCGAGTACCATTCACCGCCTGATTCATCATTTCTCAGAGCCGGTGGAGATGACCATTGCGGCCTCCCCAGTGAGGGATCTCCCGCCTAAGTCCCCCAGTGGGCCCCCACAAGTGGGCCCCCAAGATCTTGGGGTAGCCTCTGGATTATAGTTTCTTTCGATGTCTTTCGACGGAAGGGACAGACAGGTTCGAGGAGACAATAGCCTCTATTTGGGTATGTGTGGTCTTCCACCACTCCATACCCTCTATGCCAGAGAATGGTGTGATGATCTTCTCTTTCCCCTTGAGCGTAGCCCCCGGGACAGAGTGGGATCCAAAGTCGGTGGCTGCTACCATACAAGATCAGGCAGTTGAGCTATCGCATCATCTGCAGGATCTCCGATGTTCTTACTCATCTATGGCCTTTGGCCAGGATGGAGCTTTGTGGATCTACCCATAGAGACCAAGGAGGGGAGATGGTGACCTCTAGCCTAGAGGTGCTGCTTTTTGTGTTCATGCATACCTCTCTCGTAGTACCTCTCCCCCCTTCGTATAGATACCTCCATTGTGATTGATGGAGCACGGAGTATGCATACTCTCACACTTGGGAGAGTGACAGTACATGGAGGGCAGGATCCATGGGAGCACGGAGTATGCATACTCTCACACTTGGGAGAGTGACAGTACATGGAGGGCAGGATCCATGGGAGCACGGAGTATGCATACTCTCACACTTGGGAGAGTGACAGTACATGGAGGGCAGGATCCATGCCCACTTGGCACGACTCCATACCAGGACAGATTGTGACTATTCCCCATCTAAGTCCGTGCCCAAGTCTCTTTGAGTGGAGGGTGGTTCCGGTAGTTCTTCCTCACACAGAGATTGATATAAGGATTGTCTCATGGAACATTCAGCGCTTAGGGGGGCCTCAGTGATTTCAGAGATGAGGCATCCTTAGAGGAGAGCTGCATCATGCTATGGTGGGGTGATCTATCGACATTGTTTTCCTTTAGGAGCACCATCTTACTGAGGGGTGTACCCATTGCTGCAGGAAGATTCTACTAGTAGGTAGCAGGAGTCATACGTTTTGGTATCCATCCTTAGGCCCTTTAGGGATGTAGGGAGGAGTGTGTCTCTCTATCAATGAGCAACTTCTATCATTTGTAACAGGATCAGGAGTCATAGTTCCAGGACGTCCTCAATGGGTTACCATTCTAATTGGAGAGGATAGCATTGGCTTCCTCAACATTTATGCCCCGAATGCGGCTACAGGTAGAGCTATCTTTTGGAGAAATATCCGACATGCCCTTCCCCAGGCTGATTTTTGGTACATGGGCAGTGACTTCAACATGATAGAGGTAGCAGAGGATAGACATAGAGGTGGCATGGCCACTATCTATGGGGTGGAGTACTCTACATGGGAGGAGATGATACTGATTCTTAGGGGACAGGACCCTTGGCATATTGGACGCAGCCTTGGGAGTCTTAGCTTTTCTTGATTGGATAGGCAGAGCACTAGCCCCAACCTCTCTTGGCTGGATAGGTTTTATGCTGATGAGTGGGCTTGCAGCCGTGGAGGCATGGTTGATATTCTGGTAGGCACTGCATTTTTAGATCATGCCCCAATTATTTTTTCCCTTGAGGACCCATGGAGGCATGACAGACATGCAAGCTCTAGGATTCCAGGTAGCCTCATTCAAGACCCTGAGATTTGTAGCCGGATAGAGCAGATATGGACAGGTCTGTACTTTTCCTTAGGATCTGTAGCATGCACTTTGTTGATGAGGGCCTTGGGGAGGTCAGTATTTTCTTGCAAGAGGCAGCCTAGAGTAGATTGGAGGGATTTGGAGAGCAAGAGAGGAATATGAGGAGGGGCCTAGCCTCTTTACAATGTCTTCAAGAGAGTTCCCCAAATAGCCCATGGATTGAGAGTCAGATCACTACTACCTTTTAAAAGACTAAGGTTATGTAAAAGGGGAGGAGAAGGGTGTGTGTGTGAATGGACTTAAGGTCCACTAGCTCACCTATTTAAAGGTGGAGCTAGAAGGCATTTTATGAGCATGAAGCTTAGTTGTATTTTTTGAGTAGCTTAATAATCAAGAGTCATTCTTGTATTTTGGGTCTCTCTCCTCCACAACTTTTTGATCTAGTATAAGCACCACGAATTCTATCATGGTATCAGAGCTAGGCAACTTGCAAGGTGTAGAATAGGTCAAAAAAGTGGTTTTTAGAGTGCATCCCATCTACCCCCAGCCAGTGGAGGCCTTCCAGCAGCTTGAGGAGGCAGCTTGAGGAGGACAAATCTCGGCATGCTTTCAACTAGGAAGTTTTAGAAGACTCGTGGGTGCTCAGCTTCGTACCATCAATTTCTAGGTTTACTCTCAGGAGGCCGTGGCATTGAGCTCTGAGCAGGCCGGCTGCGTTGATGCTGTCGTACACCAATACGCTACCTGTGGGCACCATAGGCCTAAGGTAAGTTAGGGCTTTTGAAGCCCATGACCTAAGGGCTTAGGATCTCAAATCTCAGCCCTAATGGCGGGCTGAATCGATCGTGGGAGTCGAAAAACTAGGCGCCTACTATTTTTTTCTCCATGAAAGCTTGCTCAAGTTTGTTAATAGTGTTCATAAACACTAATAGTGTTGATTAACACTAATGAGGCTACTAATCCAGCAAAGAGGAGCCATTCCAAAGTGTTTCTAAACGCTAAGTGTGTTCTTAAACACTAATGGTGAATGTAATCACCAATACAAGTGCAAATTGATGCCAAAAATGTGCTCTTAAGCATTAATCATGTTTCTAAACACTAATGGTGATCTTAATCACCAAACAAAGTGTTCTTTGATACTAATAAAGCTAATCTCCATCAGAATTAGTGGTTGGGAACAAACCCTAAGTGCTAAACCATAAGCTTCACCATCTCAATCTCCTTTTTTTATGCAACATCCTTGGCTTGATTAAGGGTTGTTGCACTCTCATTAGCCTTTCTCTTTCTACTTAAGCCAAAACATCACAAACTTTTTGGTTTTCTTCATCATAAATCAGCCCATTATTCTCTTGTAATCTCCCTTCAATACCCAATGTCAAAGGAAAATACCCAAATTAAGAAGTTCTCATGAGAGGGCTTCCACACTTGGCAAGTTCTCACGAGAGGGCTTCCACACTTGGCAAGTTCCTGTCAAAGATGATGTCCAAAGGTTTTTGGCCATTCATCTCTGGCACTAAGATTAATGATTAAACTAAGGCTGAAGATATTGAAGATGATGAGAGGGCACAAGCCATCATCATGCTCCATCATCTTGATGAGGCTCTCATTCACCATGTGGACCAGCTTCCGCTGCAAAGGAGAAATGGGATGAGCTTGACAAGATCTATGGAGCTCGTGGTAAGAATTCCAAGATCTCACTTAAAATTGAATTTTTCAGCTTGGAAATCAAAGAGGGAGACGGCATTGGAGCCTTTATCTCTCACTTGAAGGGCCTTATGGCTCAACTTGCATCAGTGAATGTGAGAATGGATAAAGATGATATAGTGGTTGTTTTGCTAAAAGCAGTCAAGAAGGTGTGCCCCACCTTAGTCACCACCCTGAAGAACATACCTAAGCCCACCCTTGAAGGAGTCATTCAATATTGTCTTGATGAAGAAAAGAGGCCAAAGGGAGGAGTTGAATCTTCAAGTGCAACAACTTCATCGAATATCGAACAAGCTTTGTCACATCAAGTGATGTAAGGTGTGTCCATTACAAAAAGGTGGGTCATTTGGCAAATAATTGTTGGATCAAATATCTCAACAAAATGAAATGTAACAAGTGTAAACAAACGGGACATATCACTTCCAAATTTCCTAACAATAGAGGCTAACTTTGTATCAGCCTCTAACTCCACTAAGAAATTGTTTTAAATCTCAATGTAACCACACCTATATTCCTAACCTTGTACGCCTAATGTTATAAAGGCAACCTATGTCCAATACCACCTATTCCAATTTTTTTTCATAGTTGGTATTGAGGGGGGGTATTAAAAGACTAAGGTTATGTAAAAGGGGAGGAGAAGGGTGTGTGTGTGAATGGACTTAAGGTCCACTAGCTCACCTATTTAAAGGTGGAGCTAGAAGGCATTTTATGAGCATGAAGCTTAGTTGTATTTTTTGAGCAACTCAATAAGCAAGAGTCATTCTTGTATTTTGGGTCTCTCTCCTCCACATCTTTTTGATCTAGTATAAGCACCACGAATTCTATCACTACCCGCATAGAGATTCAATCCATTGAGGAGAGGAGGGTGGACTATAGATACCCATGGCAAATGCCCAAGGGTAGATGGGCTCCTTGCTTCTCACTTTCTTTTCCATTGGGACCTCATGGAAGGTGGCCTTCACGCTGCCTTCAATGAGATTATACTCGTAGGTGCCATGCCAAAGAGGATAATTAGAGGGCTTGATACATTTGATTCCCAAGGAGGGTGGTGATAGATTGGAGATCCGACAATGGAGACCCATCACTCTTATAGGGACGGTCTACAAGATTTTGGCTAAGGTCATCAGCGCGACTTCAACCTTCCCTCCTAGACTTGATCTATGACACTCAGACTGGTTTTGTTTAGGATCGAAGTATTGTGGACAACATCTTTACCTTTTGGGAGGCAACAGCTTCGGCCAGGATGCAACAACAAGACCTTATTGTGCTACTCCTTGACTTTGAGAAAGCTTATAATAGGGTGAATTGGAGCTTTCTAGAGGGCACTATGAGCTAGATGGGATTCCCCATGGAGTGGATTCGCAGAGTCTCAAGACTTTATTCAGCATCTCACAGCCAGGTTCTCATTAAGGGAGCCCGACGCTATGAGTAGTTTTCTCTCCGCGCCCTGGAGACCAAACTTCAAGGATTGCACCTTCCCCTTTGCACACACGAGGAGCTGTTAGACTCAGAGTTTATAGACGACACAGCAGCCTACCTTGCTGGAGATGTTGGGAATTTCCAAAGATTCGCGAAGGTGATAAATATTTTCTACCGTTCATTAGGAGTACAAATCAACTAGCATAAGTTGTGTGGTTTTTGGGTAGGCTCATCACCCACCCCGACTTGGTTGGCGACTAGTTGAGGCAGTTCGATACCTTGGCTGCCAAGTTGGCATTGACATCTCTCTCCCGAGAAGCAGCTCGCTCCGCTTCTTATGAGAGTATTCAAAAGAGTCTTCTCTACTAGAGCTCGACGAGGCTATCCCTAGCATGCAAGAGAGTGGTGGTAGAGAACCAGGTACTACTTGCCACCATGTGGTACAAAACCTCGTGCTGGGCCTTTTCTCTGGCTTGTATTGGCCAGGTACAGCATTTGATCTAGAACTTCTTGCGGGCCAAAAGTTATGGGAGGCTAGCCAGGGCCAAGGTGGAATGGAGAGTGATCATTCAGCCATGTAGTAGAGGGGGGCTATGTCTCATTGATCCAGCTATATAGAGTCGTGCCCTATTGGGCAAGTTGATTGTCAAAGAACTCTAACCCCGTGTGGTGAGCCTTGGAAGGAATTCCTCTTGGCCCGGATTTCAACCCTCGCACTCCAAGCCTTGCAGGCCCGTGGCCATAGAGTACTAGATGGATCTCCACAGAGATGTGAGCTCGTGGTTTTAGTCCTTCCTTTGAGGATAGATTCATAGCCAGTCTACTTCGTGCTTGGGATGATCTCAGGCCAGCCCTCATAGATTGTTCCAATGGCCTCAGAGGAGTAGCTTTGATAGCCTTTGATCTGGAACCCCCTCATCCGCTTACCCAATGGCCACATGCTAGGGGCCCGACTGCACATATCCTTGGGCACCTTGAGCATGGGACCAGCCAGGTCTCTTGGAGATTGGGTTGCACATATGCAGTTACCTCAAGAGGAGCAGAAGAAAGGCCTAACAGTGTAAGATTCCTCCCCAGCATCTCAGGATATCCAGTATCTTCCCCTATAGTCAAATCCCTCTTTAGAAATATAAAAGATCTTGTTTCTACCTGTTTTGGCCTAGAGAGAGAAAATATTCTAGAGAGAGATTATTCAGATTTTGGATATTTTTGGATGGAAAAATATCTCTTCATATTTAAATAAGTTCCCCCGAAACAGAAGTTCAAAAAGATTTTCAGAAGGTGCATTCGAAATAGATTATAATTTGTTGGGGGTCCAGATTTTTTGAAAATTTTAAATTAAGATTTTGAGGGGCCAATCAGATTCATCCAAATGTGTGGAGGAGATAAATGGAAGAAATAAAGAAAACCCCCCCAAAAATGAGTAAATACTCACATAAGATGAAGAGTTGACTAAGGACAAGGATATTAGTTTAAAAAGAAGAGATATTTAGTGAAATAATAAATTTTTGACACCTCAAGATGGGGATTCCCCCTCATGAAGGAGGCGCCTAGTTCACATGTGTGGTGGAGTTTAAAATTATCAAAAATTGAGATATTTCATCTCTCCTCTCTCCAAATTCAAGTCTAGTTCCAAAAAGTAAGCTAAACTGACCTAAAAATGGTCAAAAATTGACCAAACTGATCTGGAAAATTCTAGAATCAGTTTGCTTGGTTAGAGGCTCACTTTTTCCTATCAATAGAAGCCTCCCCCTTTGTTGAAGCTTAATAGTGTTTTTTGCACTGTTACCCTGCTTCTCCCAAGAGCCAAAAACTGTGAATTTACTCATAATTCATTAGTTTTTGACCTTCTCTCTTCTAAAGATTGGTGGCCACTCTTGTTTCAAACAAGAGTAGATCCCTCAAACCATCAAGCCAAAGTAAAGCTCTTAAATTCCTTCGTAAGTTGAAAATTCTCTCTTTTTTCTGTTCATTTTATGGTTTTTATGATTTTTTTCTTCTCTAAAATGAATATGATGTTATGCCTCATTGAAAAAAGGCATTCCCCTCTCTTCTTTAGTAAATCCAACCATTCTTTATCCTAGATGAATGATTAATGGATAAAATCAAGTTTTTCATAATGTTTTCCTTAAATAAGTAGAAAATGTTTACATTAGAATGATTTAAATACTCTTGGTGAAATTCTAATTAATTTTAGAGAGTTAAAAATTTAAAAATGGTCAGCCATACAAATGAGGTTATGGCAAAATTTTCTAAAATTGTGTAAAATAAGTTTTACTTTTTTTTATTCAAAAAGAGTAATTCCCATCGTATATGTATTCTTAAAGTGTGTGTGTGTGTGTGTGTGTATATATATATATATATATATATATATATATATATATAGAGAGAGAGAGAGAGAGAGAGAGAGATCCATTCCCCTCCACCTTATCTTCCAAGATTTTAAAAAGTTTTTTTCATTTTTTGCAAACGAGCGAAGAACCCAGATTAAAAAACTTCTTTCTTCTCACACGTAGCTCAAAAAACTTCTTTCTTCTCACACGTAGCTCAAATCTACATAACAAACAACCTTGGAAAACAGAAATTGAGATAAGGCTTATCTCTTTCAAAGCTGATTCATGTGCGAGAAGCGAGAGAGACAGAGGACTATGTTAGCTCTAATACCAATGTTATGTCACTGTGTATGCCACCATATCTAAGGAGGGCTTTGAGCTCATGGTCACCACCCAGCCATAGAGGAATGCGGATAAGTGTCCACACTACCGGGCTTATTTTTTGTTCACCTGCCCACACTAGCTTGACCGTTCATAGTCCTCTAACTTAGGCAACTCACCCCTGAACCTTGAATACACTCGCCACATGCGCTTTGTTATTTTTCATCCTAGGTATAGAAAAATGCATACTAAAAATATTTTATTAAAAAAGTATTACTTTCTTTAGAATTAAATTCTATGCATAGAAGGAAGCATATTGAAATTGTTATTTTGATTATAAAAGTGTTATTTTCATCATAAATGATTTTTATGCATAAATGGATGCATAAAAGAAATTCTTTTATATTAAAAGAGTGATTTTCATCATAAATGATTTGTATGCATAAAAGATTTTTTTATATTAAAAGTGTTATTTTCATCATAAATGATTTTTATGCATAAATGGATGCATAAAACTAAAAGAGTGATTTTCATCATAAATGATTTGTATGCATAAAAGATATTTTTATATATTAAAAGTGTTATTTTCATCCTAAATGATTTTTATGCATAAATGGATGCATAAAAGAAATTCTTTTATATTAAAAGAGTGATTTCCATCATAAATGATTTGTATGCATAAATATATGCATAAAAGATTTTTTTATATTAAAAGTGTGATTTTCATAAATGGATTTTATGCATAAATTAGATGCATAAGAGAAATTCTTTTATTCTAAAAGTGTAATTCCTACTAAATTTGATTTTATGCATAGAAAGATGCATAAAGAAATGAATTTTTATTTCAAAAGAGTTATTTTCATCAATTTTGATTTTATGCATAAAATGATGCATAAAGAAATCTATTTTTAGTTCAAAAGAGTTATTTTCATCAATTTTGATTTTATGCATAGGAGGATGGATAAAAGATTGATTTTTAATTCAAAAGTGTCATTCTCATTTAAAATGAATTTATGCATAGGAAGATGCATAAAAGATTGGTTTTTATTTCGAAAGTGTTATTCTCCTTAAAATGGAATTTATACATAAATAGATGCGTAAAGAAATCTTATATCAAAAATAAGAATTCTCTTGTATTCTATAAATAGATATGATGATGTGAAATGAATCAGATAGATGAAAATGAACGAAGAATGGATGGAGATGTATGTATGTGAAAGAATGGATGTAGATATATGTATGTGAAAGAATGGATGTAGATGCATGCATGTGAAGGATGGATGTGAATGCATGTGAAGAATGGATGTGGATGTATATGAAGGATGTATGTGAAAGGAAAGATGTATGTGTATGTGATAAGTATGGATGTGGATGTATGTGGAAGAATATATGTGGATGTGAATGTGATAGATACGAACGAGAATAGAGGCAATGAGATGTGATGTAAATTGGATAGATATGAATGATAGGGGAAGTATATGGTCATTGTTCTCTATCTAGATGACCTTATCTTGATAAGGGAAAAGATCTCACAAACACAATAGATGCTTAGTGCAAAGTTTGAGATGACAAATCTTAGGCTCATACATTATTATTTGGGGATTGAGGTTTGGTAGAAGCTAGATAACATTTTCATCTCTCAAAATAGAAATATATAAGTGAGATACTCTTGGTATTTGTCATGACTAAATGCAAGGTAGTTAGTACCCAAATAGAGGTTGGTATGAATCTATCTGTCAAAGACACCTAAACCTTTTGGATGAGACCTTATCCAAGAAACTGGTTGGTAGTCTTATCTTCTTATGCAATACTAGACTAGACGTTAGTTTTTTTATTAGTGTTTAAGTAAGTTCTCTCTAACAAGCCTCGAGAGAAACATTGGAATGTAAATATGTGGGGAGTGTTGTGATACATCTCAAGAGTACGGCATCACCTATGCTACGGGAAAGACCCTCAGTGGCTTTTATGACTCAAACCAGACAAGTCATTTTGACACCTTAGTAATTGGGTATTATTTTTCTCTTAGTTCGAGATGTATTAGATGACCTCATCTTGATAAGGGAAAAGATCTCACAAACACAGGGTGGTTGCAAGATGAGGGTACTCACTTTCGTTCACTCTCTCCAAAATTGGGACATCCATCCATCTCGGGCGGAGTACCTCGATCGTGATAGTCCCGCCAATCAAAAGACGACACGTGGTTCCCGAGCCTAAATCGACATATCTCGATCGAGATGCCAACTAATGCCACGCTAGCAGGTCCGGCTTTCCAGGCGTCATCCATGTCACCAATACATGTCACCGCCACCACAATATCTCGATCGAGATATCTATGCCACTCGGATCCACATCAGGGCCACGCTGTATCCCCGTAGGCATATTTGACTAGCACATCTCCATCGTCCACGTATCTCGAACGAGAAATATACATCCAATCGCGACCATTCATTGTTCGAGGTAATCGGATACAATCTCCACCGTCCCCATATCTCGATCGAGATACTGAGTTCAAATCTCAGCCGTCCGAATATCTCGATCGTGATATAGAGATTCAATCTACACCGTCCGAATATCTCGATCGAGATACGTAGATGCAATATCCACCGTCCAATTATCTCGATCGAGATAAGGAAACGCAATCTATACCGTCCATTCACGTACGCTGGAAGATGCGATCTCGGCCGTTTAAATATCTCGATCGAGGTATATAATGAATCTTGACCGTCGAGATACCTTTTCGTGGTAATGCCTCTAAATCGTGGCCGTCCAATTACCTCGATCGAGATATTAATATCAAATCTCAGCCGTCGATCCTTCCCCAACCCTAGAATTAGGTGTGTATCTTGGCCGTATGTTGCACTAACCCTAATATCCAGAGCGTTAATCTTGCAAACCCTAAATTGCATGATGTTACCGAACCTCGATCGAGGTTATAAAACCGGAAAACTTTTTTTTTTGGCTCATTTTCACAAGTCGTTTTCACTCCCTTGCTCTCTCTTGATTTGGATTAGTGTTAGTGAGCCCATTAGCTTTGTTTTTAGCTTCATTAGTGCTACTTAGCACTAAGCATTAGACCTTTCACATTAGACCCTTCACATTGGACCCTTCACATTGGGCTTAGGTTTTAGCATGGAGGGCCACGAGGAGGGCCACGAGGAGGGCCGCTCATCTATTGCGGACCTCATCGCGGAGATAGACCGTGAGCTAGCGGCTATCCGTAGGAGTGCTAGAGACACTCCGTCTACATTACATATCGTGGCAGACTTGGAGGCGATGCTTGCGTCCCTTCGTAGCCTTCACGATATTGTTTATGTAGATGAGTGGATAGCCCACCATCGCGCTGCTCCGGTGTCACATGGCCTGACATATCGTCAGGTCTGTGATCTTGCTCCTATTAGGGATGGGGCTTTCCTAGATCTTTTCCTCGATAGTCGTGGGATGAGGCCCGGGGCGGGGAAGCCCCTCACTATTTCGCGGTGTTCGCATCCTCGTATGGCGGCACATATCTATAGTCGATATGTTGCCGCATATGGGAGGATGCCGAACAACCGCCAGATCCCCATATACTTCGCAAAGCAGTTATATGCGGAGTTTGTCTTAGGGGAGGAGGTCGATTACACCAGCCATCGTCCGGGTGGTGGTGCTGGCCGAGGCCGTCTCCAGGACCAGGGTAGGCGGCCTCCACCAGCACTTCGTGTAGCACCTGCCGCCACAGATCCTTCCTTTGTGCCATTGTCGACAGTAGAGGCTCTTGGCACGCAGGTCGGCATTGACGTACGGAGTACCACGGAGAGCATCCAGCACGTGGTGCGCCTATTCTCACGAGCTATACCGACGACAGATGTGGAGGTATTTACATATATATTACGTCTTAAGTTTTTTTGGTCATTTATCTTTATGTTTATATGTACTTTTCTATATTTTTACATGAGCAGCATGGTTGATTGTGTCACGCAGGTTCCCACACCTGCCACTCAGAGGCTCACTCAGGAGTTGGTAGAGGCGAGAGCGGAGATAGACCGCCTCCGAGCTGCATTACAGATGGCAGAGGCAGCTACTGCAGAGGCACAGCATCTGAGAGAGTCCGACATCCAGCAGGTAGGTTTCTCTTGCACGTTTAAGTTACAAATTTCTTTAAGTAATACCTAATGAGAGACTAACCAAATATTTTAATGCTTTACTTTTTTGCGTAGGCTCGGACCGAGGTAGAGAGCTCCAGAGCTGAGGCACAGCATCATCAGATCATGGAGCAGATTGCCCAGCACAGGGCAGAGCAGCTGATGCTGCATGTTCGAGAGTATCGTAGATCATCCGATGTGACAGTGCCTTACCTACCGTTATATCCACGGCCTATCACAGAGGTTTTTCGACGACCTCTCCCTCAGGATGCACCTCCCTTCCTACGGGATGCGTGCTGCTGTTTATGTATCGAGGACATTGACAGTACAGGAGGATATGCCCTGGGATGTGGACATATTTTCCACTTGTCTTGCATCACCCAGGAGCTCGTCCGGTTCTCAGCATGCCCATCCTGCCGTGCACGCGTCGACTTAGCGACGTACAGGGTATTGGGCATCGATGATCTTCACCCAGGCCTTGTACGAGTAGATGCCAGGACTGGGAGGCCTGTCGACTTTACATCAGCTATGGACTTGGGACTCGACGCCTTCGACGATAGAGCCCAGGAGCCTGAGGTGCCTCCTGAGATAGAGTGGAGCTCACATGAGTTCGACGCTTACCAGAGAGTGCTACATGAGAGCCAGGTGACAGCATTTGAGCGCGTGGGTGGTGCTGGCCCTAGTGGCACAGCGGGTGATGGTGCTAGCAGCAGTGCTGCTTCTCATGAGCAGCGTGTCCTTACAGCAGAGGAGCTTACACGAGCAGAGTGGCAGACACGCACCATTGCAGATTATAGATTTTGGGTGTACAGACAGAGGCGTCTTGCATTAGCACGACGCAGAGAGAGAGAGAGGGCCATAGCAGCTTTTGGGACTCGTGAGCTCCCGAGTATACCGGCACCAGCTCACGATCCTTCATTTGAGGCAGACCTCCCCGCAGACATTCGACGACCCCCGCAGCCGGCACAGCCGCCTCGACGTGCACAGCAGCCTCGACGCGCACGTCGACCGGCAGTTAGAGATGACGATTTTGATTGGGTTGCTGTTGATAGTGACTAAACTCAGACTAGCTGGGTTAGCTCACTTACATTGTACTTAGATTTTTGGGCAGTGACTAACCTCAGGCTAGCTGGGGTAGCTCATTTTCATTCTGATGTACTTATTTGATGTTTATATCATTATGAGTTTTCTCATTATTGAGTATCATTACATTTTAGTTGATGTTCTTGATTTTATTATATTTCTTAACACTTTTGCTATCATATTGTTTGTTGAAAATCTCCATGCCATCGTACCCAAACATGCTCCGATGGGGACCAAACTTTGCAAGCATGTGGGGGTGGGCCCCCCCCACATGCTTGCAAAGTTTGGTCCCCATCGGAGCATGTTTGGGTTGGCAATGGGCGCCCAGTGTGGTTTTTTCAAGTCTCTTGGTGCTTAAGAGGCCATGGAAAATCCGGGCCTTCCCCATACCATCGTACCCAAACATGCTCCGATGGGGACCAAACTTTGCAAGCGTGTGGGGGTGGGCCCCCCCCACATGCTTGCAAAGTTTGGTCACAATCAAAGCATGTTTGGGTTGGCAATCGGCGCCCAGTGCGGGTTTTTCAAGTCTCTTGGTGCTTAAGAGGCCATGGAAAATCCGGGCCTTCCCCATACCATCGTACCCAAACATGCTCCGATGGGGACCAAACTTTGCAAGCGTGTGGGGGTGGACCCCCCCCACATGCTTGCAAAGTTTGGTCACAATCAAAGCATGTTTGGGTTGGCAATCGGCGCCCAGTGCGGGTTTTTCAAGTCTCTTGGTGCTTAAGAGGCCATGGAAAATCCGGGCCTTCCCCATACCATCGTACCCAAACATGCTCCGATGGGGACCAAACTTTGCAAGCATGTGGGGGTGGGCCCCCCCCACATGCTTGCAAAGTTTGGTCCCCATCGGAGCATGTTTGGATTGGCAATGGGCGCCCAGTGCGGGTTTTTCAAGTCTCTTGGTGCTTAAGAGGCCATGGAAAATCCGGGCCTTCCCCATACCATCGTACCCAAACATGCTCCGATGGGGACCAAACTTTGCAAGCATGTGGGGGTGGGCCCCCCCCACATGCTTGCAAAGTTTGGTCCCCATCGGAGCATGTTTGGATTGGCAATGGGCGCCCAGTGCGGTTTTTTCAAGTCTCTTGGTGCTTAAGAGGCCATGGAAAATCCGGGCCTTCCCCATACCATCGTACCCAAACATGCTCCGATGGGGACCAAACTTTGCAAGCGTGTGGGGGTGGGCCCCCCCCACATGCTTGCAAAGTTTGGTCACAATCAAAGCATGTTTGGGTTGGCAATCGGCGCCCAGTGCGGGTTTTTCAAGTCTCTTGGTGCTTAAGAGGCCATGGAAAATCCGGGCCTTCCCCATACCATCGTACCCAAACATGCTCCGATGGGGACCAAACTTTGCAAGCATGTGGGGGTGGGCCCCCCCCACATGCTTGCAAAGTTTGGTCCCCATCGGAGCATGTTTGGATTGGCAATGGGCGCCCAGTGCGGGTTTTTCAAGTCTCTTGGTGCTTAAGAGGCCATGGAAAATCCGGGCCTTCCCCATACCATCGTACCCAAACATGCTCCGATGGGGACCAAACTTTGCAAGCATGTGGGGGTGGGCCCCCCCCACATGCTTGCAAAGTTTGGTCCCCATCGGAGCATGTTTGGGTTGGCAATGGCCGCCCAGTGCGGTTTTTTCAAGTCTCTTGGTGCTTAAGAGGCCATGGAAAATCCGGGCCTTCCCCATACCATCGTACCCAAACATGCTCCGATGGGGACCAAACTTTGCAAGCATGTGGGGGGGGCCCCCCCCCACATGCTTGCAAAGTTTGGTCCCCATCGGAGCATGTTTGGGTTGGCAATCGGCGCCCAGTGCGGGTTTTTCAAGTCTCTTGGTGCTTAAGAGGCCATGGAAAATCCGGGCCTTCCCCATACCATCGTACCCAAACATGCTCCGATGGGGACCAAACTTTGCAAGCATGTGGGGGTGGGCCCCCCCCACACGCTTGCAAAGTTTGGTCCCCATCGGAGCATGTTTGGGTTGGCAATGGCCGCCCAGTGCGGTTTTTTCAAGTCTCTTGGTGCTTAAGAGGCCATGGAAAATCCGGGCCTTCCCCATACCATCGTACCCAAACATGCTCCGATGGGGACCAAACTTTGCAAGCATGTGGGGGTGGGCCCCCCCCCACATGCTTGCAAAGTTTGGTCCCCATCGGAGCATGTTTGGGTTGGCAATCGGCGCCCAGTGCGGGTTTTTCAAGTCTCTTGGTGCTTAAGAGGCCATGGAAAATCCGGGCCTTCCCCATACCATCGTACCCAAACATGCTCCGATGGGGACCAAACTTTGCAAGCATGTGGGGGTGGGCCCCCCCCACATGCTTGCAAAGTTTGGTCCCCATCGGAGCATGTTTGGGTTGGCAATGGCCGCCCAGTGCGGTTTTTTCAAGTCTCTTGGTGCTTAAGAGGCCATGGAAAATCCGGGCCTTCCCCATACCATCGTACCCAAACATGCTCCGATGGGGACCAAACTTTGCAAGCATGTGGGGGGGGGCCCCCCCCACATGCTTGCAAAGTTTGGTCCCCATCGGAGCATGTTTGGATTGGCAATGGGCGCCCAGTGCGGGTTTTTCAAGTCTCTTGGTGCTTAAGAGGCCATGGAAAATCCGGGCCTTCCCCATACCATCGTACCCAAACATGCTCCGATGGGGACCAAACTTTGCAAGCATGTGGGGGGGGCCCCCCCCACATGCTTGCAAAGTTTGGTCCCCATCGGAGCATGTTTGGGTTGGCAATGGGCGCCCAGTGCGGGTTTTTCAAGTCTCTTGGTGCTTAAGAGGCCATGGAAAATCCGGGCCTTCCCCATACCATCGTACCCAAACATGCTCCGATGGGGACCAAACTTTGCAAGCATGTGGGGGGGGCCCCCCCCCACATGCTTGCAAAGTTTGGTCCCCATCGGAGCATGTTTGGGTTGGCAATCGGCGCCCAGTGCGGGTTTTTCAAGTCTCTTGGTGCTTAAGAGGCCATGGAAAATCCGGGCCTTCCCCATACCATCGTACCCAAACATGCTCCGATGGGGACCAAACTTTGCAAGCATGTGGGGGTGGGCCCCCCCCACATGCTTGCAAAGTTTGGTCCCCATCGGAGCATGTTTGGATTGGCAATGGGCGCCCAGTGCGGGTTTTTCAAGTCTCTTGGTGCTTAAGAGGCCATGGAAAATCCGGGCCTTCCCCATACCATCGTACCCAAACATGCTCCGATGGGGACCAAACTTTGCAAGCATGTGGGGGGGGCCCACCCCCACACGCTTGCAAAGTTTGGTCCCCATCGGAGCATGTTTGGGTACGATGGCATGGAGATTTTCAACAAACAATATGATAGCCAAAGTGTTAAAAAATATAATAAAATCAAGAACATCAACTAAAATGTAATGATACTCAATAATGAGAAAACTCATAATGATATAAACATCAAATAAGTACATCAGAATGAAAATGAGCTACCCCAGCTAGTCTGAGGTTAGTCACTGCCCAAAAATCTAAGTACAATGTAAGTGAGCTAACCCAGCTAGTCTGAGTTTAGTCACTATCAAGATAGAGATCTAGTCAGCAGCACCCTCTCTAGCTCTCAACTGCTCTAGAATGCTCTCATGGTCATCCACTCGAAGCCGAAAACGAGGGTGAGAACTGTGTTTTCGGCTCTGTACTCGAACAAGAGTGAGCCTGGTAGCAACCACTAGATGAGAGAACTGAAATGCCTCTAACTCCCACTTCCACTGCTGGAACTCAAGACTCCCCCGATGAAGTCGAATCTGTTGGTAGAACCGGCCTGCCACAATCATGCTATGGGCGTCATAAGAAAACCCATGATCATCCACTGTATCCTGGTCAAGCATGCACTTTGGCCTAGTGCAACTCATCAGATAGTAGTCTACTCCCTCGCTGTTTCCCTCACTGGCAATAACAGCAAATACATCACCCTCCTGTAGCAAATCTGTCAGGTCATCATAACTGACCATGAACGCAGGACCTGTGTGCTCAACAGACACCACTGGATGTGAAGGATGCTCGGGGGAGAGGAATGTCTGTATCCATGCATCTGCCCATCCTCTCGAGGCACAATGTGACCAATCGCCATCCATACATGCTCCACAGAAGCATGCAAACCGTCGTGTGTAAATCGTGGGGGCCGCCATGCACGTGCTCCTGATGGAATGTAAGCCCAAGGTGCCAGGTACTGTGTCACAATCATGGGAGGCACTGCGGTCAATCGTGCCACCATCCACATGCCAAAAAAATCTCCTGACAATCCGAGCATCACGTCTGGGGTACGATGATGCTGCACTCCCACACAAATGTTGGGAGCACCACTCGACTACGTGGCCCGCATCTCTGAACCGCTGAGCATCCTGTCGCAGCTGATGACGCCTCAAGGCACGTTTCACACACGCGCCTGCACCATCATGCTCACCCTTCCCGTGACCAGTCTCAAAGAATGACCAAATCACTGGGATACTAGACTGCACATGCCACCTATAAATCCATAAAAGATAGTCTTAGTTATTGTTTTCTTTAAGATGTTCTAGTGAATTTAGTTTAATTGAAAATGTAAGAAAGCCATAAGTACAACCTGTAGAGCCAATAGAATTGACGTGATGACTTGAACTGTGCGCCACAACCATCCGACCAAACCCATCGCTGGACATGTCTGATCCCACAATCTCCTAAAAAATCGTCATGGAGACGAAAGCAGTGTTGCACAAAATGTGCATCATGTGAACGATCATCACTGATATAGAAATGATACTCTCGAATAATGACACGGGTCTCGGGGGTACTCGCTATCCCATCTACATGAGCCTCTGCATGTCGATAGCTAATGTGGACCAAAATAGCAACCTGGTGAGGGAAGCAATACATACGTTTAGGACACAAAAAATCAATTAAGTAATGAAGCTCAAACATAAAACAAATAGTACAAAATATAACCATTACCTGCTCTGAGAAGTAATACTCAGATTGTATCTCCTGAAAAGGTGTGAAAGTGTAGTTCTCTGCAAAATCAATCACAGAGACGACCACACCAATAGGAAACTCTGCTAGGCATGCTCGGAACTGACGATCCTGCCACTTGGCACAATGACTGTGCCGTATGTAGGGGTAGATCTGCTCCCTAAATGTGGCTGTGAAGTGGCAACGTGGTGTATGTTTGTCCACGAGCTGCAACTTCCTGGACTGTCCACCACTCTGGAGCTGGTGTGTCACATACTCATAACGTTGCCATGCCACTATCTCTTGGTCACTTGCATCAAGATCTACCATCTGTAGATGTGCAAGTGAACCACATGATGTGCAATTGCTCTCCACACAAGGCATCCTATGGAACTGGGCATCCTCCGTGCGTGCACACAAAAGAGAGTGGATGAAATCACGTGGACTACGAGGCAACTCTCTATGCCCACTAAGAGAACGGAACACATCATAAAAAAGATTGAACTCAACATGGTAGCGACAACAACATGTGTCACGCTGACGTGAGTACCTCACAAACCAAGGCTTACACCCCTCAAATGACCTTTGCCCAATTTTAAGCTCTGGATACGAAGCTACAAACTGAGAATACAACTCAGTTTGGGACATTTCAAGAAAGCAAGCACCGTGCTCAATGAACACTCCTCTTGTCACTCTCTTACGCAAAGCTTTCTTGAAAACTGGCGATGCACGACAATTCTCCTCCCAAAAACTTTCTATCAAGGTTCTAGTGGTTTCATCTAGTAGGCGATCATGCCTAGCTACACGACCACTACTCGCCCACATAGCACCAACCTCATTGGCATCTAAACTTTGTCGCCTAATAGACCCAACTCTAAGTGCGTGTGGTGCTATGGAAAGGATGCGAGATGTGGCACTAACCTTACCCTTCATTTGGGAGCTACTTATGGCTGCCACAATAGCCCGTCGAGCAGCCAAAGCGTCCGCAGAGTTCCTCTTCTTGTTAACTATATAGGAATGACGAACACTTTGTAGCACCGCCATGCCAGCTCTCCTCTCTCTTCGACCTCCAATGTCGGAAAGCGCCCTGCAGTTGGCCATGTTGGGCAGATCAATCAAAGCATCAAGCACACATGCCTGTGATGAAGATGTGAGGTCTTTGAAATAGGATTGGAAGATTGCATGGGCACGACGATGTGCCCCTGACTTTGATAGTTCTTTCCTATCCACACGAAGGGCGCCCAAAGGAGGGGGGGTGGGTTCTTGTAGAAGAGAGGACTCAAGAAGGGCGGGTTCATGTGGATTATCTAAACTAAGGGGTAGTGGGGGGGAAGAGGGCGAAGGGAGAGGAAGTGGAAGAGGAGGAGCAAGGCTTGGATCATCGCCAACGGAAGGTGTTGCTCGTTGACGTGCTCTCCACTCTCTCTTTCTCTCACGAGCTACCCTTCTCCTCTCCTCCTCTTGAACTTGGTGGATGGGGGGGAGTCTAGTCCTATCACGTTTCCGACTCCTACGGCTTTGAGAACCCATTCTCAAGGAAGCTAAGAGAGAAAATATTATAAGGGCTCAATGATGGGATAGTACTACAGATAAGTGTGGGATAGTACTAGAGATGTGTGATTATATAGGAAAAATAGGTTATCCACTTCAAATCTCACTGGATTTCCTATCTAAGATTGATTGGATAACTAAGATAAACATAAAGATATTTAAAGATAAACTATTATCCACTTAAAAATTAATATTATTTATAATATTTATTAACAAGTCTAAATATTTATCATTACCAGATATATAAATATATATAAATATATCTTTAAAGAAATCTTTTATTTTATAATTATATAACTGCTTTTTTTAAATAAAGTATTTTTTTCATATTTTATTCAAAGGTTTATTCTACATAAAAAATTTTCAAGAAATATAAAAATAAAAAATTTATTTTTTTAAAATTAATAATATGATCTTTAATAATATTTTTATTGATCTAATCCCAAAATATAATCCTTTTAAATTAGTGATTATAAATTCTTTTATTTAATAAGTTACATATATTTTATTATTTAAATTTCTATACTCTATTTCTCTAAATTACTAAATTAACTTTTCCAAAAATATGTTTTTGAAAAAAGAGGGGAGGTGGGAAGGAGATGCCACGTGTCACAAGCGTGCATGACACGTGGCATTCTCTTGACATGTGGCACTATTATGGTTGATGTGGCAATTCCATGATGTGGCATGCCATGTCACCATGTGCGAGGTGGCATGCAAAGGTGGCAAGATGATGTGGCATTAATGATGACTAGGATGATGAGGTGGGGAGTCAACTAGGTTGACCATGTTGACATGGAAGGTGGAGGTGGCAAGCTGAGGTGGCAAGCTGCTTATGTGGATCCTCTCGATGCTCACGTGGACATAAAGTGGCATGCATGTATAAGGTTTGGGCCTACCCAAGCCTCACACATGGAATGAAACCTAAGCTGTGAAGTTTACCAAGCCTAGATTTCCAAACCTAACTAGGATTGGTTTTAGACTTGAAAAGGGGAGAGTGGACACAATATGGGAATTTTCACTTGGGAGGATTGAAAATGGACCTTCCCATACTCAAATCAAGCCAAATTTTTTTTGATAAATTCATGGCAACAAGAGTATTGATCCCATGAGTTTTTAGATTGAAAGATTCAATATTTAATTTTCTAGAATTAAATTACTATTGATTTAATGGGCCTCTGACAGTCATAATAAATTTTCCAAAGTAAATCTACAAAAATCAAACCGTTAGATTTGTAATTTTATCTTATACCCACATTATACTAATCTTTCCCAATCTAATCATCACTAGATCCATACAATTTGAGCATTTTAAATGGTAGATGTGGTGGGAGGATAAAATAGTATGTTTTTTAACAATTCTAATATCTTTTAAATAATATAGAAAATAGTAGAACACATCAAAAATTACTCGATAAATCAAGTTAAGCTCTATGTTATTTGTATTTGTGAAATGCAAAGTGGGAACATCGTATGAGTAATAATGTAAAAGTTATAGGCAATTTACTCACATTCACTATACCTGTCTAAACCTAGGACAGGGCCTGTATACAAACTTGGTTCCCAAAGAAAAGGGGATTTGCAATTATTGGATATTCGATCAGATTATAGTTTTAGGTGCCCAACTTTGCATATGATGTTTCATTAGAAGACCTTGAAGTGAAACTCCTTGGCTAACTATGAGAGATTGGCTATTCTTCTTGAAAAAATGCCTGTTTTTCAGCTAAAGCCAAGGGCGCCCACGCCATGAAACTAGATAACCTCATCTTGCAACCACCCCACAATAGATGCTTAGTGTAAAGTTTGAGATGACAAATCTTAGGCTCATACATTATTATTTGGGGATTGAGGTTTGGTAGAAGCTAGATAACATTTTCATCTCTCAAAATAGAAATATACAAGTGAGATACTCTTGGTATTTGTCATGACTAAATGCAAGGTAGTTAGTACCCAAATAGAGGTTGGTATGAATCTATCTGTCAAAGACACCTAAACCTTTTGGATGAGACCTTATCCAAGAAACTGGTTGGTAGTCTTATCTTCTTATGCAATACTAGACTAGACGTTAGTTTTTTTATTGGTGTTTAAGTAAGTTCTCTAACAAGCCTCGAGAGAAACATTGGAATGTAAATATGTGGGGGGTGTTGTGATATATCTCAAGAGTACGGCATCATCTATGCTACGGGAAAGACCCTCAGTGGCTTTTATGACTCAAACCAGACAAGTCATTTTGGGGTATTATTTTTATCTTAGTTCGAGATGTATTTCTTCGATCAATAAGAAAAAGCATGTTGCACTTTCATCGATAGAGGTTGAGTACAAAGCTGGATGCTTTGCATCATGTCAAGCATTATGGCTTAGGAGGATTCTACAGAATATGGGAGTGGTGTAGAATCAGCCTATAACATTACAATGTGATAATAAATTTGCATGGCCATTACATTGAGATTCACTATCACTACCCGAGAACAAAGAATTGTGCAGACATCTTTACAAAGGCTCTTACACCAGGGATCAGATGGAGCAGCAACTTCATCAACTCCACACTAGACCACCACAAAGGTAGTTCACCTTTTTAAGTGAACATTAAGGGGGGGGTATTGGTATCAATTTTCCACCCTCATGTTGTATTATCTAGGCACTAGGCTAGCTCATGTTTGTACGGCCCCCATTCTTAGGAGTAGCCATGGTTGAGCAAACCAAATGCCCACTGACATCCCCGTATATTCACAACACAGGAAGGTGATAAGGGTAGATGGTTTAGAGACTACTAGATTTAGCACACTATTAAATAGACTATATATTACACTAGACCGTTGCCCCATAATGGTCTACACATGGAGTAGATAGACTTTACTCTTAGCCACACTATCCTGACATTATGAGGCCTGGAAGGGCCCAAGATGATGAGCCCAAATGACCGTGGGAGGTGGGTTCATGTGATGGCCAGTCAACGTATTTACAGGCCAATATAGATACACATCCAACACCTTCTTCACATAATTCATTACTGTGAATTTAGTAGTTTAAATAGATTAATTGAAGCTCCCTTCTTTATAGGAGCACACAAGTGTGGGGATTTGCCATCTATTGTATCACTTCAGTAATATAATATTCTTTTCTATCTCTGTTATTGTGCAATTTGAGTTTTAAAGTTCCGTGATGTGAAAGATTCTACTTCTTATGGATGTTCTCTTGTATACAACGCATGCGGTAATCTCTTACATGGACTTGATCCTGCTCTAAATCATCAACAAAAATAAAATAAAACTCAAACTAAGAGGAATGGGCTCTTTTAGGATCTATGAAATGACTACAAGAGAAGCAATAAGCTTAGAAACATTGAAGGGAGTCTAAATGAAAGGATTCCTCAATGGAGGTAAACTTAGAAATTTCTAGAGACCTCTCTCCTATGAGCAACTCGAAGCCATCCACCTGGCTGAAAAAACAAGAAAGAAGTAAATCAAAAAAAGAAAACAAACTCAACAACACACCATGTCTTATGAGGAAAAAGCTAGACACGAGAGAGGCATCCTGCTTATCCACATGGCTACTGTAAACAATGATGATAGTGATGAAGTAAAGCCTGCAAGACTTTTCCTGGATTTCCCAACATGTGTAAAAAGTATAGCCCAAACTTACTCTATTAGATATAGAAGAAGCTAGAAGAAACCTAATGTCCTATACAAGACTTGGATCTTGTTATTAGGATAAATGAGCCCTTGGGCCTACAAAGGAATTAGTGTTTGGGACTCAGTATAATGAATGTGAAGGTGTTATAAAGCTTGATTTTCCCATAAGCGTATATCCCATGGAAGGTAGTTTCTTTGTCATGACTGTAGGGACTTTGCTAGAAGAAATTATCCTTGGAAGAGGGTGGATTTCCAAACATGACTGCATGGACTATGCTAGAACAAATCATCCTTGGAAGACGGTGGATTGCTAAATGTGATTGTAGCAATGATTGGAGGATAAGGACTGTGACCACCACATTTGAGCAACAACAAACCATGAATGCTCTTCTTGCTAAAGGAGAAGTTATTAGGAGAAGTTCCCTCGAAGATCCAAAAATCACTTGTCTTATTGTAAATAGGTTCAATCTAACTAGTAAGTTCAATAATCTACAAGCTCCAAGCTTCATCAAAATAACCACAAAACTTCGCAACTCTATCTAAAGCAGGGGCCCACAAGATAAAATCAAAACCTAAGGAGAGCCAAAATCTAGAAACTGCAAAAGAAATAGAAAAACAGTGAAAGACACTTCAATCTCTGTGTCACATCCATTCCACCACCAATACCCAAAGGTAAATTTTGGCAAGTATGGGTACCGAAATTCCCTCCTCCTAGCTAATGTACCCTATAATTTGCCTAAAACCAAGGTCAAAAGGACAAAAAGGTGTGGATCCCAAAAGCTAGCATACTAAGCCTATCGCGGAGGACTGCATGTGACAAGCTAGTTTGGATCCCCAAGGAGAGGGAGGAGGAGGATGTAGATGCTAGCCAACTCCTATAGAAAGTGGGCCTCCTGAACTTCTTCACACTACCACCATGGGGCATGGATTAATTGAGATGTTGAACCATGTAATGAGCTCCTACAATTGAACCACAAAAAATTTTTCCTATCTAGGTCCAAGAATGGTAGATGGTCATTCTTAGACTAACCATGGTGGAAGTGTAGAACTCCCTAATACTATCAAGAGTTAGCCATGCATGGATTAAGAGCAATGCATCAAAGGCAAAACAGACAACCATGTTTGGCCACACAATGGCCTCACAAATCCCCCTTAACCAAACACTAGGCTTTAATTTCTTGTTATTGTGAAGCTCTACTACTGGTAAAATCAATTTGCACATAGTTGAAGCCCTACAGCACATGGAAGCCCTCCAATAGTTCTAGAAACCCATGGAGAGACTAGTAGAAGGGTAGACCTCTATTTAAGGACAACTCCCCCACCTACATAATAGGAAGGAAATTGACAAAGTTAAAACTTAGACATTGACTTGATCATGACCTTAGAATCAGATAAAGACTCAGAAATAACACCCTCTCTACATATCCCACAACCACCACAAGGAAAGGGTAAGGGCAAGTACCGTAAGGGCCAATCAGTCAAAACCTAGTGGCATTAAGGAGGGCACTACCAAAAGAACTGGGAGCACAGGGCAAGTACCCTAAGGGCCAATTAGTCAAAACCTAGTGGCATTAAGGAGGGCACTACCAAAAAGAACTGGGAGCACAGTGCTTATGCCAAGTGAGTTCGCTGCTAATAACATAGATGATAGGACCTATGTCCATTAATCCTAAGAAAACGGCCGAGTAGAAAGCAAAAACCGTCGAGTAAAAGGCAAGATATGTGTGATAGCATGGCTTCTTTAAGACACTAGTAAAATAGTAAAGTATAGATGGGTTGGCAAATTTTTTTATATGTTGGCCTAAAACTTTAGGAAACTTGGGCGAATCTTTGAAATTCTTATCTTATATAGAATTTGTCTCCATAACCCACTAAAATAATAAATTTTAGGCAATTTTTCTTAAAAACATTTTTGGTGAAATAGCCCGACAATAAAATAGCCCTTAGGCTAAAAGTAGCCCTTAATTGTTTCCTTGTTTGAAATCCAATGCCTTGCTAATGGACTCAAATATATCCAAGCTGGATGTATTGAGTTGATCCAGCTACACAGCTCTCACACATATGCATATAGTTCAAGTCCCTTCCTAGTATGTGTTAAAAATTCACGAAATAAACCTAAATCAAATTGCACATAAACTAGACAAGCATCAAGGCTAGGAATGGTCCTTTGAAGTAGTACAAGTAACCCATATATGAGCAAATAAACTATACTTGGAAGCATTCAATCAAATGCTAAGTCCTTTTAAACCAAGAGTACAAATATTTGAACTAAGCATGTGAGAATCATCGATTAGATTTCACCATGGCAAGACATTCATCAAGGCTAGGTTCCCGTAATTATTGCACTCAGTAGATCAGAGTTGAAGTAGAGCAACTAAATTCACATTGCAAATCATAAACCAATGCTTATTAATTAGTCACATGTGCTACTATGGTTGCCACATCAAGGCTAGGAACCCATCTTTATTGCCTAGAGCATGCTCTCTTAAACCTTGGTCATATGTATAGATTCACAGCAACCAAATTACCAATGCATCATTTAAGAGGACTTAGCCTAGGCTAGGCTAAGTCCTAGCCTAGCGTACGCTATGCTCGGCTTCTCTTAAACCAAACATTTGTTTATCAATCACATGTAAATTTGCAGGCAACCGATGCATTGCTTCAATGTAGCAATTAAGAGAAATACCAGCCTTATTAGCTATAGTAAAGGGTGAAGTTACATGTATTCACATTGTACATTATATGGGTGTACAAGAGATGTTGCTCTCTCTCTCTCTCTCACACACACACACACACACACTCACACACCGCATAACAAAGTGATGTTTCTCCTTACATAATCTCCAGCATACATGAGGTCTCAAAATATCAAGTGAAAGTACATGACATTTCTCCAGTTTGAAAAAAATATTAGGCATACCCTTAATCTCTCGATATGCTACTAAGAAACATGATGTACCTCAAAAAATAACAAGTGAAAAAACATGGAATTTCTTCACATTTCTGGCAATACCAATGGGAAATTAGCATAATAGTGAATATAAAACTCACAAGCAATTAAGCATAATAGTGAATATAAAACTCACAAGCAATTAAGCATAGATCTCGATGCTATTAATTGCACAACATTTTCAAAATTTTCCTCAGTTAACCCGTCGCTAAAAACCAAAATGACAACATAAAGGACATTGTGATCAGAAGCCAGCTTAGAAATGCAAAAAATATTCCAATCTGATCCCTAATACACATGCCCTCAGCACAGTGGTGTAAGCCTTTATCCAAAAATATTGTAACTCCGGCGGCTGCACATGCTACTGCTAGGGAGTATGTTCCCAAAAACTATAAGCAAGGCATAAGTAAAAACAAGTGTTAAGAAGAAAAGATATCAAGAGAGAAAAACCAACCGCAAAAAGAGAGCTAGCTACTCACCCAATCACCAATCACAAACATGTGCGCTATACGAAAATCCCACGGCCCTCTCCTTGATAGCAAAGCATAAATGTCGAGAATCCCCATGACACAGCTCCATATGCAATCTATTCTCATTCCTTCTACCAAGAAGCTATAAACCACAAACACAAGACAGGAGTTGTGATATTCTCAAAACACGCCCACCCACCCATGCACGAGTCTGAAACATTTGTTCACAGTAGAGAGACGCACAGTAGAGAGAAGCTATCAAAATAAAATAAAACGGATCAATCGTCGGGGTACCTGTAAGCGCTATAATAGACGTAATTTGTGGTCTTGATCGTGACGATGAGCGCAACCATCGCCGACGCCAGCTGCCCAACACGCAAAACCACGCTTCCGACTGTTCCAGGAGTCCCCGGTGGACCCTTCATGCTGGAGCAGCGTCCTCTTACTGTGTTGGTGTTGCTTGAAGAGATGGCCCGCCGTCTTCACGAGACCAAGTTTTGGAAACTTGGGGTTCGATGCATGCCAGTTTACCAAAATAGGCGACACTGCCAGGGGAGCAATTCAGACGCATCCGCCCGGAGGACAAGGATTCCTGGATGAATTTGTCCGCGCTCTCATCATCGATGCCCTTCACACATGTTCTTGAATCTTAGTCACTCTCCTGTATTAATTCATTTGATTTTCTAAGGTGCAACCTTATGAAAGAAGGAATATAAAAGTTAAGTTATCTCAATAGTAAATTCCAAAGATACATAACAACCTTCATCAAGATAAGTATAATATATTGGGGTAAATTGCATAAACATCGTAAAAATTTTCACATTTCATCGAGATTTCATCACACAGACATTATTCAAACAAAAAAAATGTATCCATCATCGCTTCATCTAACAACTCCATAGAAAGGCTTTCTAGTACCAATGATCGCACATGGGCCGTTAGATTAGAAATGATTCTCATCCAAGATGAGTTATGGGATATGGAGATAGATCTATCCTATGTTCGACTCTAACAATACCACCACAAGCCACACCACCCACTAATGTCATGGGCATCGCCACATGGTATCGTAAAAATGATTCCAATGCCCACCTGGATATAATTCTTAGTCTAGGAAATAGATGACTTCATTTAATTCATACCCTACGTACATCCAAAGAAATTTGGGATAAACTTCAGGTCACATATGAATACTCTAATATAGCGTCCCAAATAACCGTCTTCCACAAGAAAATCATGAACACTAAACGAGGCATCAGTTTTGGGTCTTTCTTTCACTAACGCTTAATTAATCACCCTGTTACTTAACGCTTTGCCGTGAATGTGGTGGGCATTTCTTACCGCACAAAGTAGCATTCCACAACTATAATTTTTCACTTTAATTGATAAAATAATTCAAGAAGATATCATGAAAAAGAGTTCTAATAATTCAACCAAGGAGGTTGAATTTACTCCACAACTACAGTAAGTTTCGCTTTAATTGGTAAAATAATTCAAGAAGATATCATGCAAAAGAGTTCTAATAATTCAACCAAGGAGGTTGAATTTACTCCAATGGAGTATGTAGGATCCTCAAGATTGCCAAGAACATTACCTCAAAATTTAAGGAAAGAAGTAAAATGGGACGATCAGTTTACAAGTGTTTATCTGCAAAGTTCACGGACCTTCCTTACACACCACTACACAAGAGAGACATTCAATTCTCCTATTGTGAAAAGGAGGGTCATAATGCTTTTAAATGGTGCAAGAAATCTTATGATGAAAAGCAACAAAAGAGAGGGAAGATGCAATCTAACTTCTCAAATGGAAATGATGATGATATTGATAATGAAAATAATGATGATATTGACATGGATGGCAACAAAAATGATCAAATACTTACATTATTTTGATGGTTAAATATGAATCACGAAACTTGGAGCCTTGAGAGGTGTGTGAAAACTTGATAAAAGGGGCAGTGTACACACAAGAGATCAAGGAAAGACACACAAGAGATCAAGGAAAGACACACAAGAGGAAGGATCCAAGCATGAAGATCTCAATGAATACCATATTATTCCATTCAAAACACTTTAGAAGAAGAATGGGTAGTAAAAAACCTCGATGGACCGATCCTACTTGAATAGAACTGAAAAACTTAGGGTGAAAACCTTGAAAACTTCACAAGATCATTATGATGATTGGGATGAGAGATGTAGGCAATCCAAGGACCCAAGAGATGATCCGGGCTATATTGAAATTGAAGACTTCCTTATGGGGTCGAGAGAAACAAAGTACGAAAAGTAGTGATAGAACAATCCTAATAGATAGAACTGATGAACTCTTAGAAATGGCCAAGAAGAAGGAAATACATTACAAGACAAGATCTAAAGATGATAAACCCCTTCCAAAGAAACTATAAGAATACCCTAACCTAAGAGACAAGATCTCGAGGTCGAACAAAGCATAGGAAGTGGTGTAGCAAATGCAACTAGAAATAGAGGGACCTTGTGAGACCAATCTTGTTGTTTTTGCAAAAAAAAATTCCTATTTCGACACTATAAGAGTCAGTCTTAGAAGCATCTCATGAAGGTAGTGTCTCAAGCAAGGGGTGGACCATTGAATGACCACTCACAAACCATCGGCAAAAACTCATGACAATCATCAGTAGAAAATGATGATATGGATGAGGAAGTGTCAGTAGAACACCATGTACTCCTAAGAGAATTCTTTGAAAGAAGAGAAGTTCTTCGAAAAAAGCTTAAAAAAACCAATCCAAATCAGAACAAGGGACAGACAACTATTTGTAATACATCGAGATTAGTAGACAATGATGATAAGGATGAGGAAGTGTCACTAAAACACCAAGCACTCCTCTGAGAATTCCTTGAAAAAAGAGAAGTTCTTCTAAAAAAGCCAAAAAAAAGCCAATCCAAATCAAAACAAGGGACCCACCTAGCCTCAAGGATGAAGAGCACTATTTGTAATACCTTGATGCTTTAAGATCTATCGAGACGAGGAGTTCTGTTCTAGTTGGAAGTATCTGATGAAGAAGCCAAGCTTTGATGCCTTGAGAATAATTCTTGAGATGGCCAAAACCCGAGAAGATGTACAATAGCCCCTTATATTCAGCCTCAGTCGACTCCGAAAAGACATCCAAGTTTGGACAGAGACGATGAAACAAAGCTATACATGAGGGACTAATCAAAGAAGAATCTCAAAAGGCTAGTTCCGAGGGATAGTGAACCAAGAAGAGGGTGGATGCAAGTCCCCTCACATTTCACGAACTACAAGATCAAAAATATAGAAAGGTGTGTGCACTAAGACCAAGGAGAGAGAGATAGAAAGAGACCAAAAGAACTAGATGTATCTTATGATGGACCTAAGGATGCTGAATAAATTGACCTAGTGCAACCTGGGGCAGAACCTAAAAAGATCTAGATCTCTAATGACTTGACTTGTGAAGAGGAAACTAAATTAATCAAAGAATACAAAGATGTATTTGCTTTGAGTATTCAAATCTGAAGGGAGCCCCTCCAGAAGTCTGCTAGCATATGATTCCACTTGTAAAGACTACAAGACCGGTCAAATAGAGGGCATATACTTGCAATGAAACCTATTCCAGTACCATTAAGGAAGAACTCGACAGACTAATCTTTATAGGTTTCATATATGAGATTGAGCACCACCCTAATTTGAGCATATTAATTGGGTATCACCAATAGTTATAGAAGAATGGCAAGATCCATGTATGCATAAACTTGAAAAAGTTAAATGATACCATAGTATTCATTGCCATACACTAAACAAGTGCTGGAAAGAGTAGCAAAAAAAGATACTCATAGCTTCTTACACGAGTTTTCAAGATACAATGAAGTATCCATAGATCCAAAGGACCAATAAAAGATTGTGTTTCACAACAACACAAAGCAACTATAGACGCGCAAAATAGTGGGCACGTCTATAGGCGTTGCTTGAATAGAGAGATTATGGGTGCATCTAACACTGCGTCTAATAGCGCATGTATTTGCATGTGTATTGACGCATCTATTAGGGCATCTACACTGAGAATCTAACACTGCGTCTAACAGCACGTCTATTTACGCGTGTATTAGCATGTCTATTTACGCGTGTATTAGGGCGTCTATTAGTGCATCTACACTGAGAATTAGACGCGTATTTAGACGCAAGACATAGAGTACAAAAAGTGAGATTTTGGTGTAGGCTGGTAACTATACATCACTGCTTTCCAAAAATTGCCCATGATTACCAAAGCACATAATTTTAACAAAAACATCAATGCTTTTTTGCAAACCCACATATACAAAAAATAAGTGAGGTGAGGAGATAGCTACGGTTCAATCTCATCCTCAATGAGATCAACCCTTGCCAAACTATCTACTTCAAAATCCAAACAAGTGTTTAGATCTACAAATACATTCAACCTACTACTACTTGTGCTACTCATGTGCTCATCGAAATTAGCATCACCAATGGTAGGCTCATCCTCATGCCATAATGGCCTCAATATCTGTATCTCCTATCTCATGATCATCCTCCTCTCTCGTATCACGGTCATCATCACCTCCATGGCCATGATCATCCTCCATACGCTCCATATTCGTAAATGAACTATACATCACTTTGGAACATGGCATAATAGGTATGACATGCCACCATCTGTTATTATCCACCATTGGTTGATAGACAACCTAATTCAAACACAAATACAATCATGTCATTTTCCTTGCATCGAAGGTATCAAATATTTAAAAGTGAGTACTTTTATATGTGTGTACAGTACCTGTTCACATTGTTGCGGTAGTACTAGTGTGTCCTTCTTACTTTGCCAAAACTTTGTGGAGTCAATAGTTACAAAGCCACTTACATGGCGTTTGATTGTTGCATTAGGGCTTCTTTCCACCACATCCTTAAACCACTTTACATCCAAAACATACACAAAGAAGCGTCGAAAGTCAAGCTTAATAATATCTTGGATTATGCCACAATAATCACCCATGGCTACATTGGCTCCCTCAAAGCTAGCAATGATGCTGCAATCTTGTGTGTTTCTCTTATCATCAATCCGTTGTGTTTGAAAATGCTTGCCCTGACACCATATAGCATTGAACATAGTGCACTACACCAAGACAAAATCAATTAAATAAGCAATCTAAATTATTGAAAGCTCCTAACTTATGCATAGCATTCTATATACCGACCTTTCTCATGCATCCCCTAGCATACTCCCATTCTTCCATTGTGATATGCATCCCCTCGTCTTTCTTTGCTTTCTCCATTTCGTCAAGTAGCCAATCCACATGAATATCCTTTGGAAGTGCTCTTAGATACTGAGGGTATGGCACACGAGATCCGTGGTGTGTACAAAAGAGAAGAGGGCCCTTTCTTCTTGTCTTCTTGCCTTTGCATCCTCGTATCTTGTCACCCATCTTTTCATCACATCACTATCAAGCACGCAATAGAGGTTGATATTATTAAGCAACTCCGTGTCTATTACTTTGTTGCGTCCTTTCCCTTGAGGCACAATAGAGGTCATCCTTAGGTCTTCATCATCTCTCCATAGTCGTGGGAGAGAGCTATCCACATCAACAAGAAACTCAGAAATATATACAAGTGACTCTTGTATCAACCAACCCTCGGCCATGCTACCTTTGGGTCTTGCATTTTGTCTCACGAAACCCGTCAAGGTCTTCATGAAGCGCTTGAGGAAGAACAACCATCGTGCATGTATAGTACCGCATATAGCAATCTCATCCACAAATGCACTATGAGATGTAGTTGGCTTGTGAGAATAGAACGTGGAAATGTCTCCTCCACTAAACAAACCACCTCCACTGACATAACTCGAGCATTCTCAAGTGTGGTGGGATCTATTTCCTTTGAGCTCACATACCTAGAAATGAAAAAGTACACCATATTAGCAATATGAACACCTTGCATGGAGCATTGATACGCATCACATTTTGTATCATCTAAAGTACCTCACAAGCTCGCCCATCTTGTAAATACAATCTTTCACGTCCTTCGATGCACTATGAGAAATGCTAGTAGGTAGTATGAACTAAACACACGAGGAATGGTTGATTAGTTGCTTCTAATTCACTTACAAATTTGAAAGGAAAAAGATATTATGCACATAAAATACTTACTTGGAGCATCTTGTGCCAATCATGACATTTCAAGCCATATAATTGCTCTACACCTCTTTTCTTGCTCTTTGTAAAGGCCCCCTTCAAACACCTCATGCATCTAGTGGGAGTACGAATTGTAGTAATAGCATGCTTCACCGCGACCATCTCTAGCTTTGATAACCTCCACGGTGCACGAGGTAAAAAAACACGCCCATTTGGTCTCTCTTATGGCCAAGCTTCACGCATCCTCCCTGTGGTACGTAGATCCTCCCTTATGCCTACGGAATCTCGTGTCCCATTCAAATGTTCCCAAATGGTAGATGCCAAATTCTTGAAGATATGCATGGGATCAAGCAGGTGATTGATCTTGAGGTGGGACCAATGGTAAACGATAAAAGATGGAGTATCTAAACAAAAGCTGGTGTTAGCGGGCAATCTTTATTTCTAGCCAATATAGCACACAATAGTTACAAACCCTTACCGGCTCATGCCAAGTGGTGGTGGAGTCGTGGAACCGTCCCAAATTCTCATCCAATCTCCTGCTGTGAGTGATTGTGGGAGGACTTCATTCCAAGGGGCAACATATCTTGGATGATCAGGTGGGAGAAATCGATGGTGATTCTCATAGATGACCTTATTCAATGCGTCTGTCTATGAGGCAACAAGCAAAGGACCACAAACAGGACATGCATGGTAACCCGATGTAGTGAGACCTGAACAATAGATGCAATTAAGAGTTGAAGGTGGGTTTAGGGTGCCACATCCTTTGCCTACTCATAATTATAAGTGCAATGCTTACCTGAACACTCGCCATAGCCTGGGAAGTCATGCATCATCCACATCAAGATTGCTTTGTAGTTGAAGTCTCGTGAGATGAGGGAGGCCTACTCACATCATGCACCTCTCCAAAGTATCTCTAGCTTGTCAATCAAAGACTCCAAATAAACATCAGGATTTTTGACTTTATGTTTCCCTAAAATTAGAAGGGATAACATAACATGTCCTTTCTTAATCGCTATAGAGGGTGGAAGATTATAATTCACCAATATCACTGGCCATACACTGTAAGAGGTGCTTTTGAGACCAAATGGGTTCACACCGTCCATACCCAATCCAAGTCTCAAGCTCCTAGGTTCTTCCTTGAAGCTTGGCCATGTGTCTTCAATATGCTTCCACGCAAGAGTGTCTGCGGGAGTTCTCCACTTGCCATCGGTTGATCGATGGGAGGAATGCCATGACATGAGCTCTGTAATGGATTTGCACTTGAACATATGTTGGATGCGAGGGATTATGGGAAAATGTCACAGAACCTTACAAGGCACGTCCAAAGATTTGAGATCTGCTCTATATCTTGCCTCTCCACAAGTAGGACACTCTCTTGCATCCTTATGTAGTCCACAAAACAAAACACAATTATTGACGCATGCATGGATGCACTTGTAATCTAATCCTCCAAGAGGTCACATGTTGCCTTGCCATATCTCTTGAGGTCGGTAATTTATTCTCCCTTGGAAGCATTTTACACAATAGCCTGCACATGAAGACCATAAATGAGGAAAAGCATTCGAGTAATTGACCCACTAGCATAATTCACCATGTTTGCAAAATAGACTTTAAAGCTTACTTGCATTGCTCCATCCATAGATGGTTTGCAAGTTTAGTAACTCAAGGGAGGCACGTAGAACAGAGAATGTGCACCCCTCAAACAGTGGAGTCGATGCTGCGGTAAAAAGATCGTCCTGCTCCATGCTATCATCCCTCCCTTCGGATTGATGGACATATAAATCTCACACCATATCATCAAACACCTCCTCCTCCACGGCTTCATGAGGTAATGGCGGAGGGCTACTATCACCATCACTCCATGCATCCGTAACAATCCCTCCTAAAGATCCCAGCTCATATCGCTGATGCTTTGCCTCCTCACAACGAGCATAGGGCTACATATGCGGGTGTGGCACTGCATCCTATATCAAATTAAAACGGGATCATAACTCAAACATATGAACACCCATAGGTATCTCAATCAACCTTAACTCTTTAACACTTACCATGTTTATGGTCGCATCCCATTCTCCATACTTTGAGATGTGATTGAGTGTAATCGTGCGTGCACGATACATGTTTCCTCGACATTGATCACACATTTCTTGAAAGCATACGCCCATGTCCTCATCTAAGCTTATGCACGTACCTTCTTAAAAGCATACAGCCATACCTTCCCACCCAAAAAAAAACAAACAGACAAACTGTCCATAGGGGAGTCCAGCGCTACTATTCCGCACATTCATGCACTTATGCTAAGTTGGTGAGAAACAACCCTCTATTCGATGATATAAATTCTCTTAATGCTCCATCGCTCATAATATCAAACCCATCGGTCAACACAACTTGGAGCCAAATGGTGTTAGTCTTTGATGATAGCACCAGTGAGAGTGAGGAGTATCCTAGCATAGGGCAATTGACCTAGAGACAGGAGGACCAAAGGCTCAGTGCATGGGAAAACCACTTGTCCTAGATCAAAACCCAACATCCTCTACCCATTCACAAGGGAGCCTTGCTTCAAGACTCTGGAGCTTTCTCTTGGGAAACGCACAGTCGGACAATCCACATCCCGCATATAGAGGCATGTAAAACAACCCGAAAGAAGAGAGCCCATGCCACTTCTAGATCATGGAGATAGGGCAAAGTGAAAGTAACCAAACCCAGACTCATCCCCACCAGCCTAGGGGGCCATGCCCCGGAATGGTCAATTCATACCAAGTGTAGAGACCACTGGTAAACCGTGGATAAGAACTAGCTCTCCAAGGGCCCAAAATGTCATATCAGAGAGAAAGGGCCTACCGAGCCCCATCATATTAGTCCGGGGAACCAATGTACTAGCAGTATCCTCCTCGTGGGGCATACCCAGGATACCATATTAATCAGATCTCCAAAGTATTCAGCTATGTGGACGATTAAGTCAAGGTGAGTACCTTTTGCTAGATGGCAAATTGGCCAATGGTTTAGATCCTTGAAGACAAAAGATAAGGCCACTTTTGAGGCCTTGAAAGAGGCCGTCAAAGTTGGATACTCCCGCATCAAGGAACTCGATGGAGTCTCGTTGAGAAATTACACAACGTCAAACAAAAGGATGGCGAAACCATCTGAGACTACATCAGAGGGTAAGGTATCTCCATTCCCGTTGTAGTGCTAGAGACAAGTTCTCCTCACGAAAGTCTAATTGGGAGATTTCTTGAAGTCCTAGATGATTTACCCTTACATAATTCTTTGTATGCCCTTGCCCATACCTCCTTTGAGCAATGTTGTAGGAGTACTATGGACTTTGAGGATAACTTCAAGGGAACACATTCTTTAGAACTTCCTGAGGGCACATCAGAGGCCTCCTTCAAAACAACCAGCACCATATCTGAGGGAAAAAGCAAGGAGTCCACCTTGAGACAACAAGTGTTGGCCATCGCATTAATGTAACAAATGACTCGACACTAGAGAGAACCGACCAAGACTAAGAGCGAGTTGGTCAACCCCATCTCTACCCCAAGAGGGAGCTAGTGTGGTGCCCGATTTTTTGAGCTAACCATACTAGCACGGAGTGTCCACATCTGCAACCCCATCCCACCCTCTACTACACATACTACCAAAGATGGTGCAGTCAAAATTACAAATTGCTATCAGCAAAGGGTTGGTCAAGCTCGAGCCCTGCCTCAAGCCCTGCCCAGCAAACCCCACAAAACCGTTAGCTTTACCAGCACACCTACACCTCATAATGCACCTCAAACATGCCAAGAAGTGGCCCAAAGAGGAATCCTTAGGGTACCAAAGATGCCCTTACCACCCCCTATTCTTCCACCTCAACCCCCATTACCTCGGGTCACCCTTGTTCATTAGCTAACCTTGACAGAAATTTTCAAAGAAGGGGATGAGGGAGAAGTTGCTGAAGGACCCACTTACAAGCCTCTTAAACCAAACAGTCCACCCTCCCAAATTTTAAGTCACTATGTGATGGAGGGTGACCAAATGTACCCTATATACTTAGCCACCCCAACTCCACAGGGAAAGGGCCATAAACACTATGGCTATGTGATGGAGGGTGACCAGATGTACCCTATATACTTAGCCACCCCAACTCCATAGGGATGGGACATAAACACTGTGGCTAAACGACCACCCATGCAATGTTACCATTGCGTAGGCCCTCAACATAGCAGAGTGTCCAATCAAAAAAAGGATGGCAAGTACTTTTGTTGGTGCTTCCACACCAACCCCTTTGACCATATGTTTAAGGATTGCCTGCTGTTGTGCTGCTGCTGAGAGTAGGCACAATAGGAAAAGCTCGTGAATCTAATCCCAACAGCAGCATTAACTTGCTGAGTGTAAGGAGACAACTTCATCCACGTGGTCCCTCTCAACGTAGTCACTAATTTTCATGCACAAAGAAATTCTTTTTATTTTAAAAGTGTTATTCCTATTAAAATTGATTTTATGTATAAAAGGATTTTTTTATAAAAGTGTTATTCCCATTGAAGTTGATTTTTTTGCATAAATAGATGCATAAAGAATTTTTATATCAAAATTAGAATTCTCTTAAATTCTATGTTTAAATTCTATGTTTAAATTCTGTGTTTAAATTCTATGAGTATTTGATAAATGAATAATTGCATACTCTCTAAGAGAGAAGTTTCTATCGTTTTATATTCACACGGATTGTAAAAAGAAAATTCACGAAATCTATCGAGATCAAAACATTCAGATAAATGATTAATTTATTCCTCATTGGAATTCATAAGTAATTTAGAAATCAGTTAAGTGATTATTCAAAGAAAGAAATTTAGTATAAGAGTAACTGAATTCTCAAACTTTTCGAGAAAGATAGTTCAGGAAAAATCTTATCCGACTCGAACCTTGAATCAGACTATGACCAAGACCAAACTCTTTTGTCAGTTTCGAGGAAAGAAGGTGTGACCAGTTTATATGTTAAAGTTTTAAAGGGGAATGTGTGCATATCTGTATTCGAAAGCAAAAGTTAAGAAAGGCATTCAATTATGGGTGGGTGAGTAATTGTCTGGTTCTATCAATTCCAGTGGTTGGGTGGTGGCTAACCCATGGGCCGGATGGGGTTAGGCTGGGATCAGTGGAGTTTTAATAATTAAATTGAAATAATAGAAATACGCTTAGAATTCGAGTAGTTAAATAAAAACCTGAAGAATTTCTCAAATGAGTAGATCAACGGATGTGCCTTATTTCGGTTAGGAAAAAAGCGTTGATTTTCTCAAATAATTAGATCAATGGCTATGCCTGATTTCGGTTAGGAAAGAGCGTTGATTTCCTCAAATTAAGTCAGTGATGGTTTTCTTTCTATCTGGTTTAATCAGGTGAAGGATAGTTTAGTCTCTTGACCCCGTTAGAAAATTCGTTAAGAAAATCAAAAAGGTGGAATCGTCCTCGTTTTCCAGGCAAGGAAAATTTTTTCGGTTTCGGTTTCGGAATGACCACCAGATTAGTCTCATGCTTGGATATTTGAGAGTGAGGCCCCGAGTGGGAAACCTTGCCTTGCGCAAGAGGAAGATACTTCCACTGCTAGCAACCGAGAATCTAATGCGCGGAGGGGGCAGAGGGGTCTCACAGCTGGTATCAGAGCGCTATTGTAAACTTATGAAATAGCAGCAGAAATTGCCTAAAATTTTAAAGTAAATCTAGGAAATAATGTTTTCACTTGATTATGTTTGAAATGAACATAAATTGAATTGGATTTTCAGATGGATACCCCAAATCTGTCTAGCATTTTTGGACTCTCCTAGAGTCAGGATATGATCGTCTTTGCCTTCGAAAATCTCATCAACTCTACTACAACCCGAGAAAGCAGAGTGAGACTCGCTCGTCACTTTGAGGATCTATACTTTCCTGATCCAATAGAACGATGTCAGCTTATGTGGTTCTCTGGAGGGTGAAGTATTCGCATCAATACCAATCAACGTCAGAGACTCAGACAGAATATCTCGCTAGCCATGATCTTGATAAGGCTAGGAGTTTTTCATTATGTACAATTGTATAATCACTCACCCCAAAATTTTAGAATTTCTTGCCGTATTTTTAGACTTCTTAGCCTCTTTATTCCTAGGAGAAGAATTACAGCACCATTATCAATTAATGAATCGTGTATATCATAGCATGTCTCCATCACAGTATCGCCTTTTTATGCATATGCGATTTAGGCAGTGACTTTTGGAGCCGAGACGCTCTATGTATATATCAAAAACTTTTGATAATAAATGATGTTTTGCAAAAGATTCCAAATTGTTTTCGTGGTTGTGAATATTGGTTAATGAAATTATCAGAGTGAATCTTGTTTTCAAGAATTATGATGGAATATTTATTTGTTTAAGAAATAAATCTCAAAAATTAAATAGTCATTAATCTGATAACAAGGTTAAGTTGACAAAAATATCATTTTATTAGAATCATGAGGCGCACGGACCGCAACCGGATCCTCTTACCGATGAGATGAAGAGTTAGATCCGGACGTTTGTAAAGCCCTGCACCGATCCCAACCTGGTCCCTTCAAGGGTGAAGGGGAACAGTAGGAGAAGCAGTGGAAAAATGGATCGAGGCAATGGAATAGTATTTCGATGTAACCGGTTATAATGAGAGGAGCAAGATGGCTCTCGCCAGATTGAAACTTGTGGAAACGGCCAGGGTCGCATGGAGAAACCATTGCGAGATAAACCATCTCGACTGAAATACCCAGACTTGGTCAGATCTTAAAGCTTACCTCAGGAAGAGGTTCTGTCCTTCGGGCTTCCTAGAACCAAAATGAATGAGTTCTTGGAATTGAAGCAAGATAGCCATATGATTGAATAATACCATCAGGCATTTGCCCTTCTCCTCAAATATTCTCCACATTTGGATGAAGAGCAGTTGATGGCGAGATTCATTCGAGGATGAACAAGCCATTGGACACTTTAGTGAAAAATGCCAAACCAATCTCAATGGCAGAAGCTGTCAGAATGGCAAAGGACTTTGCCAAATTTGTTGTTAAGGTCCCGCCAAAGCCTACACCCTCAAACTTTAAAAGATTCCAAACCCCGGGAAGTGCTTCAAACTTTCCATCCCCAAAGAGGCAGCAAGGCCCTAATCAAAATCAAGATGCTGGGAAATCAGAAGTAAAGGAAGACCCTTCCCTCCTCAGAAAATTTTCTCAAGAGCCCCACCTCTTTCTTCATCAAGAATTCAGAGGGATGAGCTTAGAAGTGAGAACATGTGTTTTGGGTGTCAGGGTTTCGGTCACCAGCTTAAAGACTGCCCGACTCCTTCCATGTCAAGAGGACAGGGAAGTCAAGGGCCCATAGTGCTGCAGAGACAAGCCCCTTCGTAGTATCAGTTAAATCAAGGTGTCTCGCCAAAATCAGGGCAATCCCAAGAAGACTCGAGCTCAACCATCTGCTTCTGTTTAGAGTAATCTTAGAACTCCCTCCTAGAACCGGGGTAACCAAAGAGAAAGAGTTCCGCCCCAATCTATAGAGCAGCCAAAGCAATTACGATAGTAGAAGTAGTGCAAGAGGAAAGAGGTCATATTTATGCCGCAATTGAAAACCAAGGGCCAAATCGTCAATTCTCTGTCATCCATGCTCTAGCTGAGTATAAAGGTAAGCCATTTAAGCTTTTGATTGATTTAAGCAGTACTCATTTGTTTATTTCCCCAGGATGCTTGCGTAAGCTAGTCTTAGAACAGAAATCAGGGAAACCTATGCAAGTTGAATTGGCCAGTGGGAAGATTCTTTTCACTCACCATGAGACAGATCATATTCAATTTAATCTAGATGGCAATGTAACTGACTGCCAGTTCAGAGTCTTACCTTTGGGAGTTTTCAACGGAATCCTTGGAATGGATTGGCTCCACAAAAATCAAGTAACTTGACATTCACTGTTATAATGGAACCATTTCCTTCCGTGACCTTCACGGGAACAAAGTTCAACGAATTGGAATTTTTGGATCCCCACATCTACAATTAGTTGTTGCCATATATATATAGGCAGTGATGTGTGTGAACACACTTAGGACCACCGGGGCACTTTTTCCCTCTTTAGGAGGTTTTTTCCCCCGGCTTGTATATACGCCCATCCTTCTAGGGCTAACTCATCTTTGTACATTGACACAATCTAATACACTTTGTGTTGTGTGCATTCTTGCTTCTTCTTCTCCAAGCTTTGTGTGCTTTCCTGCAACCCTAATTCCAACAATTGGTATCAGAGCAGGCATCGGCTCCCAGGGCTACACCGTCAGCACCCTCCGACTCACGTTCTCCGATTGAGGTGAGTTTTCACGAGTGCTTGCAGGTCCCTATACTCTGCAAATATGCCCAAAGGGCTTTGCGTTCTCAGAATTTGCATCTGAGGTCGTTTCGGGCTCCGTTTTTGCATTTCAAGTTCTGCACAGGTGTTTTCGTCATTTTCTGCAGAAATTTCGACAGTGCAGTTTTCTGTAAAACAGGCATACGTACTCTATTGTGGACCGTGCTACATAGCACGAGTTGTTTTCTATTCAGTCTTTGCTTCATTACAGGCAGCTTTTGCATCAGTTTCAGTCAGTGGCCATGGCTGATAACAGCAATGATGTATTTCGCATGTTGTCTGCTGAAGACAAACTGGATGGAGACAGCAACTACCCACTTTGGGCATACATGATGCAGCATGTTTTGGTTGCAAAAGGAGTGTGGAACATTGTGCAGGGTATGGATGTACGTCCAGGTTCTGTGGATGTAGGATCTGTTGAGGATGTTGCAGGTTCTAGCAGCTCTACTGTTGGTGCTGTTTTACCCACTGCTGAACAAGCTCGTTGGGATGGTAAAGATGCGCAGGCTCATGCCTTGATTGCACTTTCTGTCAAACGTAACATCACCCCACATATTCGTTCAGCTAAAACAGCAAAACAGGCTTGGGATATTCTAGCTGGTTTGTATGCAGGTCGTAACGAGGCAAAAATCGCTTACCTGCGTAAAGAGCTAGAATTGAAGATTATGCAAGAAGATGATGACATGAATGTTTTTCTTGCTGAGATTAAAGATCTCAAAGAACAGTTGATTTCTGCAGGTGAGATTATTCCTGATCATTCTCTTGTGCAGACTGTTCTTGATGCTTTACCTGAGACATATCAGACTTTTGCTTCCACATGGAGACTTCTTAATGAGGATAGACCTGATGCTGTCAAGTATGATACTTTAGTCAACAAGCTCTTGCAAGAAGCGCAGTCCAGGCAAAACAGGGCCAGGCAGCGTGCAGTTGATCAAGCATTTATTGCTGCCCAGCAGCAGAGAAGAAGTGGTAAGGCAGCCCCTTCCACTGTTTCTTCTCCTATTAGTAGGTCTGCAACTTCTTCTCCTTCCACAGGTAGTAACAATAAGTCTGAGAAGGCTCTTGATAAAGGCAAGAAAAAGACCAGGTGCAACTATTGTAAGGCAAATGATCATGTCATTAAGAATTGCCCTAAGCTAAAGGCTAAAGAGGCAAAGAAGAAAGAGTCAAATGCAGCCACAATAGCGGATGCTTCTACAAATGCAGATTCTGCAAATGTTGTGCAGGATACAGAATGGGCGTTTAGCGTGTATTGCCAGTATGACCCATCTGTACATGATGCATGTTTGGCAGTTTCTGTTGACTCTCATGTTTGGTATTTTGACAGTGGTGCTACAAAGCACATTACCTCGCATCGTGATATGTTCACTTCTCTTGAGGCTGTCCCTAATGGGAATACTGTCACATGTGCCAATAATGCTTCTTACCCAGTGAAGGGCGTTGGTAAAATTATGCTTACTGCTGCAAATGGCAGCGCTTTCACACTTTCAGATGCTTTGTATGTGCCAGGGATAAAGAAGAATCTATTGTCTGTCTCTGCGCTTGCTAGACTTGGATTTGTAGTCAAATTTGTGGATGACAGATGTACTGTTCATGATTTGACTTTTGGTGATACGATTATTGCATCTGGAACCTTGTTTCGTGGGCTGTATAGGCTCAATTCTTATGACAAGTGTGTGGAAGATTCAGCAAATGCAGTTTCTGATGAAAAGGCAGTTTCAGATGCAAAACTATGGCATGCTCGTTTTGGTCATCTGAACTTTGCTAGTTTGCTGCGTTTGCAGAAATTTGATATGGTTGCTTCATTGCCCCCTCTTGAGGCACCATTGAAACATGTTTGTGAAGGCTGTATTTTGGGCAAAATGCAGCGTTCTGCGTTTCCAAAGGATGGTTCTGTTCGGGCCACTCGCAAATTGCAGCTTGTACATAGTGATGTATGTGGGCCTATGCAAACTCCGTCATTTGGTAAACACTTGTACTTCGTGACTTTCATTGATGATTACTCAAGGCATGCATGGGTATATCCACTGAAGGCAAAGTCCGAAGTGTTATTGTGCTTCAAACAGTTTTTTCTTATGGTTGAAAATGTATCCAATTGTACTGTGGGCACCCTCCGTACTGATCGAGGGGGGGAGTACATGTCTAAAGAGTTTGATGCATTTCTGGCTAGTCGTGGGATAAAACACCAATGTACAGTGCCATATACCCCTCAGCAAAATGGTGTTGCTGAGAGGAAAAACAGGTCACTTATGGAGATGGCACGATGTATGGTCAAGAGCCAAGCTTTGCCACATGCGTTTTGGCTTGAGGCTGTCATGTGTGCTGCATATGTACTCAACAGGTGTCCCACTAAGGCCTTGCAGTCTATTACTCCATATGAAGCTTGGCATGGCAGGAAGCCTTCTATTGGTCACTTGCGTGTCTTTGGTTGCTTGGCCTATGCTTTAGTGCCTGTGCAACAACGCAGAAAATTGGATGATAAGGCTGTCAAATGCATTTTTGTTGGTTATAGTGCTGAAAGCAAAGGTTACAGATTGTATCATCCACAGTCAAAGCGTATCTTGATTAGTCGAGATGTTGTTTTTGTAGAAGATGCTGTGCAGCCTTTGTTATCATGTACCAAAGAGACAGGTGTGAGCTCACGGGATGTATTTGATACATTGTTGCCTCTGTTTACAGGTGGGAATTCAAATGTAAGTCCTAATGAGGCAAATATTCAGCCTATGCAGATTTCAAACGACATCATAGATCAGCCTATTTCTGATGCAGATTTACAGGATGTAATTCATGAGGATAGGGCTGAAAATGAGCAGGCTAGAGGTATGCCTAAATGGCTGGTGCAAACCTTGCGTGATAGTAAGATTGATGCACCTATGCCTAGTCGTACTCGTTCAGGTTTTCAGCATGCCTCTTATGCATCAGATTGTTATGCTTTGGCTGTGTCTAGTATGTGTGAAGAGGAAGAACCTCTTTCATTTGATGAGGCACAAAATTCAGAAAATTGGTTGGCTGCAATGCAAAGTGAATATGATGCTATAATGAAGAATGGTACATGGTCTTTGTGTGATTTGCCTATTGGTAAAAAGGCCATTGGATGTAAGTGGGTTTTTAAGTTGAAACGAAAGCCAGATGGCAGTGTTGATCGCTATAAGGCTAGACTTGTTGCAAAGGGTTATGCTCAAGAAAAGGGCATTGATTTTGATGAGACCTTTGCTCCCACTTGTCGTATGACTACCATTCGTAGCATTTGTGCATTGGCAGCTCATAATGGTTGGAATGTACATCAGCTGGACATAAAGACTGCGTTCTTAAATGGAGATTTGCATGAGGAGGTGTATGTATCGCAGCCTCGTGGTTTTGTTCAAAGAGGGCAGGAAAACAAAGTGTGCAGGTTAAAAAAGGCTTTATATGGTTTAAAGCAAGCTCCACGAGCTTGGTATGAAAAAATACATGCATATTTGACTGCACATGGGTTTCAGAATAGTCCAACAGAAAGCACTTTGTATGTTAAACGTGTGGATGGTGTACATCTAATCATTGCTCTCTATGTCGATGACATGCTGCTCACAGGACCAAATGAGAGTCATATTGCTGATTTTAAGGCTGATTTGAATGCCTCTTTTGAGATGTCAGATTTGGGGCATTTGCATCATTATTTGGGGATACAATTTAAGCAGTGTGATGGAGGTATTGCTTTGTGTCAGACAAAGTATATTGAGACATTGTTGCGGAGATTTGGCCTTGAAGACTACAAGCCTATTGCTACTCCAATGGAGACAGGTTTGAAGTTGAGTCTTCATGATGCTGGAGATCACTTTGATGTCACACTCTATCAGACAGCTGTTGGTTGCCTCATTTATGTATGCATTACGAGGCCGGACATTCAGTTTGCAGTCTCACAGGTGAGCAGGTTTATGCATAGCCCAGGGTCTCAGCATTGGAAGGCAGTTAAACGCATCTTTCGCTACTTGAGTGGCACCATACATCTTGGGTTGTTTTATCCCAAGGGGGGATCGTTGCCGCCAGATTTACATGCTTTTTCGGACTCAGATTGGGCTGGTTGCCGCCAGATTTACATGCTTTTTCGGACTCAGATTGGGCTGGTTGCTATGACACAAGAGTGTCCACAAGTGGTTTTTGTTTCATGCTCGGTAGCTCATGCATATCTTGGTTGAGCAAGAAGCAACCTACTGTGGCCACTTCTAGTTGTGAAGCTGAGTACAAGGCAGCTTTCACAGCTACGGTTGAGTGTGTGTGGCTCAGACGGCTTATGGTGGCTGACTTGGGTGTTGGACAGGAGTCTGCCACCTCTATCTTCACTGACAGTCAGAGTGCATTGGCAGTTGCGAGAAACCCAGTTTTTCATGCTCGCACAAAGCACATTGAGGTGCATTATCACTATGTCAGGGAGAGACTCTCAGCAGGAGAGATCAGCTTGGCCTATGTGCCAACACAGGACAACCTCGCCGATCTTTTCACAAAGGCGCTTTCTCGTGAGAAGTTCGAAGCTTTTCGCAAGGCTTTGGGCTTGCTTCCCTTTGTGGACTGATCTACTTCGGGCATGGCACTCCCCTATACATGAGTGCCAGCTCTCGTTCACACCATCACTCCCAGGGGGGATTTGTTGCCATATATATATAGGCAGTGATGTGTGTGAACACACTTAGGACCGCCGGGGCACTTTTTCCCTCTTTAGGAGGTTTTTTCCCCCGGCTTGTATATACGCCCATCCTTCTAGGGCTAACTCATCTTTGTACATTGACACAATCTAATACACTTTGTGTTGTGTGCATTCTTGCTTCTTCTTCTCCAAGCTTTGTGTGCTTTCTTGCAACCCTAATTCCAACATTAGTAAAAGCTTCTAGGTTACTGAAAGAACTTAGAAAGAACTTAGAAAGAAGCAGCTCATTTATGTTGTCAAAATGAATCTAGTAGACACAAGTGGCCAGAGTGTTCCTCAAGGAAATCTTCAGATTGCATGGCCTACCAGGAGATCCCAAATTCAAAGCTCTGTATGGACAAGATTGCCTAATACCATTAACTTGGTCCGACCCATTGATTAGGTCGAGATGTCTAGATAGATGCTTGACAGCATGGAGCAGCAGATGCAGTCAGCTGCCCAGGATAGACAGAAGCAATATGCAGATAAGAAGAGGTCATACAGAAAATTCAAAGAAGCAGATATGGTCTTCATTCGAGTATGCCCCAAAAGAAGTTCTCTATCTCTTGGGAAGTACAAGAAGTTATCTCCCAGATACTGTGGGCCATATCTGATTACAAAGAAAGTAGGTGACTTAGCCTATGAACTTCTTCTGCCTCCTCATCTCAAAGTACATAATGTATTTCATGTCAGCCTACTTAAGAAGTATGTACCGAGCCCGAATCATGTGCTTAATGATGAACTCTTAACTTCTTCAACCCAAGGGCAGATGGAACTCCAACCTGAAGAAATCCTTGATGTTCAAGAGAAGGTTCTCAGGAATAAAATTCTGAGAGAATTATTAGTCAAATAGAAGTTCTATTCTTTTGAAGACGCCACCTAGGAGAAAGAAGCCAAACTCATGTGGGATTACCCCCAGTTTGCGAGATGAGGACATCTCACATTTTTCAAGAGGGAGAGGATGTAAGATTCCTCCCCAGCCCCTCAAGATGTCCAGTTTCTTCCCTTGTAATCAATCCCTTTTTCAGAATAATAAAAGATCTTGTTTTTACCTGTTTTGGCCTAGAGAGAGAAAATATTCTAGAGAGAGGTAATTCAATTTTTAGATATCTTTGGATGGAAAAATATCCCTTCTTATTATAATAAATTTCCCTGAAACAGAAGTTTAAAATGAAATTCCTAAGGTGCATTAGAAATAAATTATAATATGCACAAAAGACCTTAGCCTAAGGGTCCAGATTTTCTAAAAATTTTGGATTAAGGTCCCTATGGACCAATAAGATTAATCCAAATGTAGGGAGGAGATAAATTGAAGAATAAAATTAAAAAAATCCAAAAAAATGAGTAAATGCTCACATAAGATAAAGAGTGGACTAAGGACCAAAGAAAACAATTAAAAAACTAAATTTTGACACCTCAGAGTGGGGATCTCCCCTCATGAAGTAGGCACCTTTTTTCTCATCATTACCCCTAATTTTTAATCAATAAAATGAGATATTTCATCTCTCCTCTCTCCTATTTCAAAACTAGATCCAAAAAGTAAGCTAAACTGACCCAAAATGGTCAAAAAATGACCAAACTGATCTGAAAATTTCTAGAATCAGTTTGCTTGGTTAGAGGCTCACTTTTTTCTATAAATAGAAGCCTTCCCCTTTGTAAAAGCTTAATGGTGTTTATGCACTGTTACTCTACTCTTGTCCTAAGCCATCTACATTGAATTTCTTAATAATTCAATTGTTTTTGGCCTAATCCTCTCCAAAGTAAATTGGTGGCCACTCTTGCTTCAAACAAGAGTAGAACCCTCAATCCCTCAAGCCAAAGGAGAGCTTACAAGCTTCATGTAAGCTAATTTTCTTGCTTATTTATACGAATTTTAAATCTATGGTTTTCTTGATTTTTATGTTTTGTATTTGATTAAATTAAATTCAAATGCTATGCCTTGATTTTTATGTTTTGTATTTGATTGAATTAAATTCAAATGCTATGCCTTGATGAAACGGCCACTCCTTCTCTTCTTTACATTCTAGCCTTTCTTAATCCTAGAAAGATTAACTAAGGGATTAATTAAACTCTTCATATTGTTTACTCTCTTGAATTTAGAGAATTGTGTAGATTAGAGTTCTATAAATCTAAATTGGGTTAATTTAAGTCAATTAAAGAATGATAAAAATGAGAAATGGTTAGCCATACAAAGGAGGTTATAGTAAAATTTTCTAGAATTTTGTGGAAAGAAAGTTTATTTTTATGTTATTCCAAAAGAGTAATTCCCACCATTTTGCATCTAAAAGAAATATTCTAATTACTCCATGTACATATTCACCTATGAATATGCATGGATATCACTGATATTAATTATTAAAATTGATTTCTATGCATAGAAAGATACATAATGAAAATTTTTTATTATAAAAGTATTATTCTCATTAAATTTGATTTTTATGCATAGAAAGATGCATAATGGAAATTTTTTTATTATAAAAGTGTTATTCTCATTAAATTTAATTTTTATGCATATAAAGATGCATAATGGAAATTTTTTTATTATAAAAGTGTTGATTTTTATGCATAGAAAGATACATAAAGGATTTTTTTATTATAAAAGTGTTATTCTTATTAAAATTGATTTTTATGCATAGAAAGATGCATAAAGGAAATTTTTTATTACAAAAGTGTTATTCTTATCAAAATTGATTTTTATGCATAGAAAGATGCATAAAGGAAAAAATTTTATTACAAAACTTTTATTCTTATTAACATTGATTTTTATGCATAGAAAGATGCATAAAGGAAAAAATTTTATTACAAAAGTGTTATATTCTTATTAAAATTGATTTTTATGCATAGAAAGATCCATAAAGGAAAAACTTTTATTAACAAAAGTGTTATTCTTATTAAAATTGATTTTTATGCATAGAAAGATGCATAAAGGAATTTTTATTATAAAAGCGTTATTCTTATGAAAATTGATTTTTATGCATAAATAGATGCATAAAGAAATTCTTTTTATTTTAAAAGTGTTATTCCTATTAAAATTGATTTTATGCATAAAAGGATTTTTTTTATAAAAGTGTTATTCCCATTGAAGTTGATTTTTTTGCATAAATAGATGCATAAAGAATTTTTATATCAAAATTAAAATTCTCTTAAATTCTATGTTTAAATTCTATGTTAAAATTCTATGAGTATTTGATAAATGAATAATTAAATACTCTAAGAGAGAAATTTCTATCGTTTTATATTCACACGGAGTGTAAAAAGAAAATTCAAGAAATCTATCGAGATCAAAATATTCAGATAAATGATTAATTTATTCCTCATTGGAATTCATAACTAATTTAGAAATCAGTTAAGTGAATATTCAAAGAAAGAAATTCAATAAAAGAGTAATTGAATTCTCAAATCTTTCGAGAAAGATAGTTCAAGAAAAATCTTATCCGACTCGAAATCAAACTATGACCAAGACCAAACTCTTTTGTCAGTTTTGAGGAAAGAAGGTGTGACCAATTTAGAAAAATACACTCAAAACTCCCGCCAAATCTGAAACTAAGTTTGAGACCCTTCGAATTGATCCGTGGATCAAGGTTATAAAATTCAAGGAATTCTGGTATGAAATTCAGAATTCCGTTCAAGAAGTTTTGGGGATAGTGATTCAAGAAATATTCCTTGTATTCAAAAGAAAATCAAACTGAAAACTTGCATAGAAACCCTGTTTTCTTAAAGGATTGTCTTACGCCAAACTGTTGGAGGGAGCATTTGGTATATGTTTTTCTAAGGGAAGTTTGATTCCAACAGCTGGCGGGGGGCTCGCGGTGCCTAAGACACCCATGCGTATGTCGTGGAAGATATGTATGATGGAGGAAATGATTATTGTAATCTGTTACTGGATCTCGTTTGTTGTTGACCAGTGGTCTCAACGGAGAGTCCAGAGTGATACTGTTTTTTGAGACATATCTGTAACCAATAACTGTTTGTCAATTGATTATTTTATATGTTAAAGTTTTTAAGAGGAGTGTGTGCGTATCTATATTCAAAAGCAAAAGTTAAGAAAGGCATTCAATTATGGGTGGGTGAGTAATTGTCTGGTTCTATCGATTCCACTGGTTGGGTGGTGGCTAACCCATGGGCCAGATGATGGGGTTAGGCTGGTATCAGTGGAGTTTTAATAATTAAATTGAAATAATAGGAATATGCTTAGAATTCGAGTAGTTAATAGGAATACGCTTAGAATTCGAGTAGTTAAATAAAAACCTGAAGAATTTCTCAAATGAGTAGATCAACGCCTGTGCCTGATTTCGGTTAGGAAAAAAGCGTTGATTTCTTCAAATGATTAGATCAACGGCTGTGCTTGATTTCGGTTAGGAAAAAGCATTGATTTCTTCAAATTAATTCAGTGATAGTTTTCTGGTTTAATGAGGTGAAGGATAGTTTAGTCTCTTGACCCCGTTAGAAAATTTGTTAAGAAAATAAAAAAGGTGGAATCGTCCCCGTTTTCTGGGCAAGGGAAATTTTCCTGGTTTCGATTTCGGAATGACCACCAGATTAGTCTCGTGCGCCCGAATATTCGAGGGCGAGGCCCTGAGTAAGAACCCTCCCCCGCGCAAGAGGAAGATACTTCCACTTGAATCCGGTTTGCGGAGGGGACAGAGGGGTCTCACATCGCGAGACGGAGGCATCTCAGTCAGCTCTTCAGGGAACAGATCTGCATACTCACTTAACCACTCTGGTTCTTTAGCCTTGCATTTTATGTCTACTAGATTCATCTTAATGACATAAACAGCTTGCCTCTTTCTGAGCCCTTTTAACAATTTAGAAGCCTTGACTAATTGCAGCACTAGGGATCCGAAAATTCCAATTCCTTGAACTTTATTCCCGTGAAGGTCAAGAAAAGAAATGGTTCCTTTGTGACAATGAATGTCAACTTGATTCTTATGGAGCCAATCCAATCCAAGGATTCCATCATAGACTCCCAAGGGTAGGACTCTGAACTCGCACTCTGTTACGTTCCCATCTAGGCTAAACTGAATAAGGTCTGTCTCAAGGTGTGTGAAAAGAATCTTTCCACTGGCCAATTCCACTTGCATAGGTTTCCCTGATCTGCCTGAATCAATCAAAAGCTTGAATTGCTAACCATGGTACTCTATTGGAGTCTGGAGGACTAAAAATTGACGGTTATTCCGCCTTAAGACATCATACCCTCCAAAAACAATTTATCAGTCTCTTGTTTCTCTTTATTTTTTATGTATTTAGAAGAGCATTTCCTAGGTAAGAGGTTCGTAGTAGCGCTCTTCAGCTTACTATATCATTGAAATATCCTTCCATCTTAACCTGATCTAAAGTCTCTATCTTTACTGTACCTTGAGGAGAAATTTGTGTAATTGATAGGACCCTGGCCCTCTATATTTGAGTTTACATACACTTGTGCCTGAGTTGGGCATCAAACCACTACTTGCATCATAGTTTTTCAATCATCAAGAAAGTGAATAGTAATCTTTTCTCCCTATGGTTATCTAAGGTAACTAACCTTTTCGTGGAGGGCCTCCGTTGAGGGTATTCCTAGCTGAAATTCAAAATTCTATAATACCCTGCATGCCCCATGAATATGTGCACCCCCTTATACTTAAGATCATGCAGATCTTGTTCTCAGTTGTGTGAATATGGCATTCTTGGAGATAATGAGTCCAAGAGTGTTGTCTAAGGATGACACCATGTTTAATCCAAAATTGACATTTAGTGGTTTATAAAACGAGATGAGGTAGGGTCTACATCTCTTAAAGACTAGCCCAAGATTAGCAAGATACTCCTTCCACTTTGAGTGCACGCATAGGTCATCAATGAATATCTTCCAAAGGAGATCCTTAAATATTGTACACATCAAACATTATATGACACAATAAAGCGTAGGTTCCCCTCTTCATAGAAAATGTTGTTTAGGTTGATCATCAACTAGTTGTAGCCTAAGAAGCTATTTAAGAAGCGATAAGCTTCTACTCCGATGATGGTGGGTGACTCTTTCTAACATGTGGTTGTTTTAGGTTAACACGCATTGTAAGCTTTCTGTTACTTTTGGGAACTATCACTATCAAAGCGACATCCACTTGCTGTACTTGATCTCATACACAAATCTCATGTAAATGAGCTTGTCCATCTCTTATTTGACCATTTGTATGTACTTGGGATTCATGTGATATGCTCTTTGTTTCGATGGTGTTACGTATTCATGGAGAGGGATTGAAAGATCCCTGCCCCCTGCGAGCAATGAATTCTGGGGTGCTAGCAGCAGAAGTACCACTTCTTGCATAGGGCAGAGCCTCTCACTCGGGGCCTCGCCCACATATATTTGGACAAGAGACTACTCCCTCGGTTCTTCCAAAACCGAACTCGAAAAAACTTCCCTCGTCCAGTAGACATCCTCCAAGATATTTTATTCTAACGTAGTCAAGGTCTTCACTAACCAAACTGATCCGACCGAACCCGTAAGTCTCATGGTCAGATCAAGGAAGAGACTTGAACTTGGATCATAGAGTCCAATGCTTTTTTCCTCATCAAGAGGCACAGCCGTTTATTCTTTTCCATAGAATAAGGGTTATCAGGGATTTACTTTAACTATCGTAATTTAACAGAATTGAGTCTCATTTTAGGGATCCATCAGTCTAGCCTAACCCCATCTAATCCCATGGGTTAGCCAACTGCGCCCAACCACTATAGTGATAAGATCCATTTAGATTTTGGTTATGTTTTGCCCCGGGTACCAGGGAAAAGAGTTCCCAACGTGATGTGATAAGATGTAAACGTGATGTGATACAATGTGAATGTGATGTGATAAGATATGAATGCGATGTGATAAGATGTGAATGCGATGTAATAAGATGTGAGTGGATGTGATGAGATGTGATGTGATGTGATGTAAATGGATGTAGATGTGGATGTGATGAGATTTGGATGAGATGTGATGTGATGTGATGTGATGTAAATGGATGTGGATGTGGATGTGGATGTGATGAGATGTGGATGAGATGTGATGTGATGTAAATGGATGTGGATGTGGATGTGATGAGATGTGATGATATGTGAATGGGTGTGATGTGATATAAATGGGTGAGAATGAGATGTGAAGTGATAGATGTGCATGTGAATGAATGGATGGATGTGGATAGATGTGAATATGAATGAATGGATGGATGTGGATGAATGTGATGAGATTTGAATAGTGAAAAGATGCAGGGGAGAAGAGAGCTTGAGCTCTTGCAAGGGTGGTTGCAAGATGAGGTTATCTAGTTTCATGTCGTGGGCGCCCTTGGCTTTAGCTGAAAAACAGGCATTTTTTCAAGAAGAATAGCCAATCTCTCATAGTTAGCCAAGGAGTTTCACTTCAAGGTCTTCTAATGAAACATCATATGCAAAGTTGGGCACCTAAAACTATAATCTGATCGAATATCCAATAATTGCAAATCCCCTTTTCTTTGGGAACCAAGTTTGTATACAGGCCCTGTCCTAGGTTTAGACAGGTATAGTGAATGTGAGTAAATTGCCTATAACTTTTACATTATTACTCATATGATGTTCCTACTTTGCATATCACAAATACAAGTAACATAGAGCTTAACTTGATTTATCGAGTAATTTTTTATGTGTTCTACTATTTTCTATATTATTTAAAAGATATTAGAATTGTTAAAAAACATACTATTTTATCCTCCCACCACATCTACCATTTAAAATGCTCAAATTGTATGGATCTAGTTATGATTAGATTGGGAAAGATTAGTATAATGTGGGTATAAGATAAAATTACAAATCTAACGGTTTGATTTTTGTAGATTTACTTTGGAAAATTTATTATGACTGTCAGAGGCCCATTAAATCAATAGTAATTTAATTCTAGAAAATTAAATATTGAATCTTTCAATCTAAAAACTCAAGGGATCAATACTCTTGTTGCCATGAATTTATTATAAAAAATTTGGCTTGATTTGAGTATGGAAGGTCCATTTTCAATCCTCCCAAGTGAAAATCCCATATTGTGTCCACTCTCCCCTTTTCAAGTCTAAAACCAATCCTACTTAGGTTTGGAAATCTAGGCTTGGTAAACTTCACAGCTTAGGTTTCATTCCATGTGTGAGGCTTGGGTAGGCCCAAACCTTATATATGCATGCCACTTTATGTCCACGTGAGCATCGAGAGGATCCACATAAGCAGCTTGCCACCTCAGCTTGCCACCTCCACCCTCCATGTCAACATGGTCAACCTAGTTGACTCCCCACCTCATCATCCTAGTCATCATTAATGCCACATCATCTTGCCACCTTTGCATGCCACCTCGCACATGGTGACATGGCATGCCATATCATGGAATTGCCACATCAACCATAATAGTGCCACATGTCAAGAGAATGCCACATGTCATGCACGCTTGTGACACGTGGCATCTCCTTCCCACCTCCCCTCTTTTTTCAAAAACATATTTTTGGAAAAGTTAATTTAGTAATTTAGAGAAATAGAATATAGAAATTTAAATAATAAAATATATGTAACTTATTAAATAAAAGAATTTAAAATCACTAATTTTAAAGGATTATATTTTGGGATTAGATCAATAAAAATATTATTAAAGATCATATTATTAATTTTTAAAAAAATAAATTTTTTAATTTTATATTTCTTGAAAATTTTTTATGTAGAATAAACCTTTGAATAAAATTTAAAAAAAATACTTTATTTAAAAAAAGCAGTTATATAATTATAAAATAAAAGATATCTTTAAAGATATATTTATATATATAGTAATGATAAATATTTAGACTTGTTAATAAATATTATAAATAATATTAATTTTTAAGTGGATAATAATTTATCTTTAATTATCTTTATGTTTATCTTAGTTATCCAATCAATCTTAGATAGGAAATCCAATGAGATTTGAAGTGGATACGATGGTGTATGTTTGGGTACGATGGTATGGGGAAGGCCCGGATTCTCCATGGCCTCTTAAACACCAAGAGACTTGAAAAACCCGCACTGGGCGCCAATTACCAATCTAAACATGCTCTGATTGTGACCAAACTTTGCAAGCATGTGGGGGGGACCCACCCCCACATGCTTGCAAAGTTTGGTCCCCATCGGAGCATGTTTGGGTACGATGGTATGGGGAAGGCCCGGATTTTCCATGGCCTCTTAAGCACCAAGAGACTTGAAAAACCCGCACTGGGCGCTAATTACCAATCCAAACATGCTCTGATTGTGACCAAACTTTGCAAGCATGTGGGGGGGACCCACCCCCACATGCTTGCAAAGTTTGGTCCCCATCGGAGCATGTTTGGGTACGATGGTATGGGGAAGGCCCGGATTTTCCATGGCCTCTTAAGCACCAAGAGACTTGAAAAACCCGAACTGGGCGCCAATTACCAATCCAAACATGCTCTGATTGTGACCAAACTTTGCAAGCATGTGGGGGGGACCCACCCCCACATGCTTGCAAAGTTTGGTCCCCATCGAAGCATGTTTGGGTACGATGGTATGGGGAAGGCCCGGATTTTCCATGGTCTCTTAAGCACCAAGAGACTTCAAAAACCCGCACTGGGCGCCAATTACCAATCCAAACATGCTCTGATTGTGACCAAACTTTGCAAGCATGTGGGGGGGACCCACCCCCACATGCTTGCAAAGTTTGGTCCCCATCGGAGCATGTTTGGGTACGATGGTATGGGGAAGGCCCGGATTTTCCATGGCCTCTTAAGCACCAAGAGACTTGAAAAACCCGCACTGGGCGCCAATTACCAATCCAAACATGCTCTGATTGTGACCAAACTTTGCAAGCATGTGGGGGGGACTCACCCCCACATGCTTGCAAAGTTTGGTCCCCATCGGAGCATGTTTGGGTACGATGGTATGGGGAAGGCCCGGATTTTCCATGGCCTCTTAAGCACCAAGAGACTTGAAAAACCCGCACTGGGCGCTAGTTACCAATCCAAACATGCTCTGATTGTGACCAAACTTTGCAAGCATGTGGGGGGGACCCACCCCCACATGCTTGCAAAGTTTGGTCCCCATCGGAGCATGTTTGGGTACGATGGTATGGGGAAGGCCCGGATTTTCCATGGCCTCTTAAGCACCAAGAGACTTGAAAAACCCGCACTGGGCGCCAATTACCGCATTGGCTCATAAGAATGAGTATTGCTCAGATACTATCATTCTTGCAATGCTCTAGTAAGTGTCTTTTATTTTACATTTGTTTGCAAAACAATCCTTCTTGTACCTCCTTTACACCCTACCCTAATTATTGTTTGGTCCAATGCAGCATGATGAGAAGCTGGCTTAATCATGCTGTACAACATACAATTCATATTATTAATCCTACCATTTCCTCCAGGTTAAGAGATGCAAAGGAAATTCCTATGGATATTTTCAATTGGTTCAGACTCTTGTAGCCTTTGATTTCTTAATGCTTTTTTCCTTACACAGTGACCACTGGAGCTTTGCTTCTATTGATATCCAGCAGAAGCAATGCTTTATATTCAACTCTCTTAAAAACACACACAGAGAGCTAAAATTGTAAGTGGTGTGTGTACTATTTTTAACTTTCAACTTTATTATTTTGTTTTAATGCACACTAACTGAATTATATGTATTGCAGTTGTATTAGAAGGTTTCTAGATGCATTGGATCACTGTCCTCCTAATGTCAATCTTTTGGATTCAATAAAGTCAATAAATTTAGAGGTAGAAAGTCGTTTCCCCTACTGATGTCTATTTCATGCTATGCCTTTGAACCTATTGAATAATTTTGTTTTGTTCAGATGTTAACAGTTTCTAACATATCTTTCCAACTGTACAGACACCACAACAAGATGATTCAAGTAGCTGCGGGGCTACTGGAGAGTGCTGATCAGTGCCAAATATATACTTTCAAGCTCTTTTGAGATAGGACAGCCAGACCTTGTAAGAAAAAATAATTTTCATTTAGCTTCAAAATAATTGATATTGGTACAAAGTGTTCTAAATCATCATATGCCATTGCAGATGAGAGAAGATAGCTTCAGCTCGAACTATATATATAGTTTCAGAGCTGATACAATTTGGAAGTTTTTGAAGTATGCCTCTCCCAAACCTATTGTACCAGCTACTGTCGAGTTGGGTGAGAGCTCTAAAGTCCGAGAAGGTGTCATACACCTTGATGACACAGATGATGCTGATGTGGTGCCACAGGAACAAGGACCTAGTGATGATGAGGAGAAGCCACAGGAACAAGGACCTGCTGCTGATGTTATTGAGGAGAAGATGGAGCAGCACAGCAAACAGATTCTCCAGGGGTAGTAGAGAAGACAATGGAGCAGCACCAAGAGATTGTACAGGACAGGATGGAGTAGCAGAAAACAAATTCTCCAAAAAAAGATGATACGGAGAGCTTGGACCATGTAGAGCAACTAAGGGACCTTACAATAGAGAGGTTGTGCTTGTTGTCATCTATGTAGATGACTTGATCATTACGGGGGACCATGATGCAGAGATCTTTGATGTAAAGATCTTACTTCGACATAAGTTTGAGATGAAGGATCTGGGGGAGCTCAGATATTTCTTGGGCATTGAGGTGATTAGGTCACCACATGGTATTGGATTACTGCACAGACAGTATGGCTTGGACATGTTGTCCAAGTATGGTATGACAAGTTGTAAGCCTATCTCAATGCCATTGGATCAGAATGGCAAGTTGAGTGCAGATTTAGGAGAGATTTTGGAGGATCCTACTATGTATAGGCACATAGTAGGAAGCTTGATCTACATGATGATCACCAGGCCAGATTTGAGCTATGCTGTTGGGTTGGTGAGTCAGTTTATGCAGGTTCCTCGAAAGCTGCATTTGGATGCATTGAGATGCATACTGAGGTATGTGAGGTCTACTTTGCATTGTGGACTATTTTATGAAAGTGGGATAGAGATATGTGTACATGGGTACACAGATGCTGATTGGGCTGGTAGTATCTCAGATAGAAGATCTACTAGTGGATTCATGTTTTCTTTGGGGAGTGCTGCTGTGACTTGGAGCAGCAAGAAGCAGCCTACGGTTGCTCTATCCAGTACAAAGGCCGAGTACAGAGGAGCTGCTATGGCAGCATGTGAGGTAGCTTGGTTGAGAAAGCTACTTGTAGATTTGGGCCTATTAGTGGATAGACAAGTTGTCATTTTCTGTGATAACATTAGCAGTATACAGTTGGCTAGAAACCCAATTTTTCATGCTTGCATGAAGCATATAGAGGTCCACTACCAGTTTGTTAGAGAGAAGGTCTTGGCAGGAGACCTTGACCTTGTTTATGTCAGTACACAGGATCAGGTAGCTGACATCTTCACCAAAGCATTGGGTACAAAGAAGCTCCGCAGATTCAGGGCTTCGCTTGGTATACATGAGATGGAGTTGAGCTCGAGGGGGAGTGTTGAGATATCGAGCTCATCTAGTGAGGATAATAATGACCCGCCTGGGGGATAGGCCCCACACTTATGCCACTGGCATGGTTGGTGAGATCATGGGTGATATGCGGCCAGTGGGATGACGGGTTGTGTGACAGCCATTCTAGAGACTGGCATAGTTATAGCGCCAGCTCATTTAGTTGGGTTCACACTATAGAGAACCCTAGTATGTATTTGGTTGAGTACCTTTTCATATGTGTGTACTCTTATCTTTGTATATGGTGTGTTGAGTGTTGAGTGAAGAAGAAGAAGATTTTCAGCCTCTCACCTTGTGTGTTCTCCATTAGGGTTTTGTGAGTGTGTGTGTGCTTGCGGCGGGTGGTTGCAAGATGAGGGTACTCACTTTCGTTCACTCTCTCTAAAATTGGGACATCCATGCATCTCGGGCGGAGTACCTCGATCGTGATAGTGCCGCGAATTAAAAGACGACACGTGCCTCCCGAGCCTAAATCGACATATCTCGATCGAGATGCCAACTAATGCCACGCTAGCAGGTCCGGGTTTCCAGGCGTCATCCATGTCACCAATACACGTCACCGCCACCACATTATCTCGATCGAGATATCTATGCCACTCGGATCCACATCAGGGCCACGCTGTATCCCCCTAGGCATATTTGACTAGCACATCTCCATCGTCCACGTATCTCGAACGAGAAATTTACATCAAATCGCGACCATTCATTGTTCGAGGTAATGGGATACAATCTCCACCGTCCCCATATCTCGATCGAGATACTGAGATCAAATCTCAGCCGTCCAAATATCTCGATCGAGATACAGAGATACAATCTGCACCGTCCAAATATCTCGATCGAGATACGTAGATGCAATATCCACCGTCCAATTATCTCGATCGAGATATGTAAATGCAATCTATACCGTCCATTCACGTACGTTGGAAGATGCGATCTCGGCCGTTTAAATATCTCGATCGAGGTATATAATGAATCTTGACCGTCGAGATACCTTGTCGTGGTAATGCCTTTAAATCGTGGCCGTCCATGTACCTCGAACGAGATAGTAATATCAAATCTCAGCCGTCGATCCTTTCCCAACCCTAAAATTAGGTGTGTATCTTGGCCGTATGTTGCACTAACCCTAATATCCAGAGCGTTAATCTTGCAAACCCTAAATTGCATGATGTTACCGAACCTCGATCGAGGTTATAAAACCGAAAAACTTTTTTTTTTTGCCTCATTGTCACAAGTCGTTTTCACTCTCCTTGCTCTCTTGATTTGGATTAGCATTAGTGAGCCCATTAGCTTTGTTTTTTAGCTTCATTAGTGCTACTTAGCACTAAGCATTAGACCCTTCACATTAGACCCTCCACATTGGACCCTTCACATTTGGCTTAGGTTTTAGCATGGAGTCACACGAGGAGGGCCATGAGGAGGGCCGCTCATCTACTGCGGACCTCATCGCGGAGATAGACCGCGAGTTAGCGGCTATCCGTAGGAGTGCTAGAGACACTCCGTCTACATTACATATCGTGGCAGACTTGGAGGCGATGCTTGCGTCCCTTCGTAGCCTTCACGATATTGTTTATGTAGATGAGTGGATAGCCCACCATCGCGCTGCTCCTGTGTCACATGGCCTGACATATCGTCAGGTCTGTGATCTTGCTCCTATTAGGGATGGAGCCTACCTAGATCTTTTCCTCGATAGTCGTGGGATGAGGCCTGGGGCGGGCAAGCCCCTCACTATTTCGCGGTGTTCGCATCCTCGTATGGCGGCACATATCTATAGTCGATATGTTGCCGCATATGGGAGGATGCCGAACAACTGCCAGATTCCCATATACTTCGCAAAGCAGTTATATGCGGAGTTTGTCTTAGGGGAGGAGGTGGATTACACCAACCATTGTCCGGGTGGTGGTGCTGGCCGAGGCCGTCTCCAGGACCAGGGTAGGCGGCCTCCACCAGCCCTTCGTGTAGCACCTACCACAGATCCTTCATTTGTGCCATTGTCGACAGTAGAGGCTCTTGGCACGCAGGTCGGCATTGACGTACGGAGTACCACGGAGAGCATCCAGCACGTGGTGCGCCTATTCTCACGATCTATACCGACGAGACAGATGTGGAGGTATTTACATATATATTACGTCTTAAGTTTTTTTGGTCATTTATCTTCATGTTTATATATACTTTTCTATATTTTTACATGAGCAGCATGGTTGATTGTGTCACGTAGGTTCCCACACCTACCGCTAAGAGGCTCACTCAGGAGTTGGTAGAGGCAAGAGCGGAGATTGACTGCCTCAGAGCTGCATTACAGATGGCAGAGGCAGCTACTGCAGAGGCACAACATCTGAGAGAGTCCGACATCCAGCAGAGCAGGTAGGTTTCTCTTGCACGTCAAAGAGTTATAATTAAGGTCCTAAGTTATAAATTTCTTTAAGTAATACCTAATGAGAGACTAATCAATTATTTTAATGCTTTACTTTTTTGCGTAGGCTCGGACCGAGGTAGAGAGCTCCAGAGCTGAGGCACAGCATCATCAGATTATGGAGCAGATTGCCCATCTCACAGGGCAGAGCAGCTGATGCTGCATGTTCGAGAGTATCGTAGATCCTCGGACGTGACAGTGCCTTACCTACCTTTATATCCACGGCCTGTCACAGAGGTTTTTCGACGACCTCTCCCGCAGGATGCACCACCCTTCCTACGTGATGCGTGCTGCTCTTTATGGATCGAGGACATTGATAGTACAGGTGGATATGCCCTGGGATGTGGACATATTTTCCACTTGTCTTGCATCACCCAGGAGCTAGTCCGGTTCTCAGCATGCCCTTCTTGCCGTGCACGCGTCGACCTAGCGACGTACAGGGTATTGGGCATCGATGATCTTCACCCAGGCCTCGTTCGAGTAGATGCCAGGACTGGCAGGCCTGTCGACTTTACATCAGCTATGGACTTGGGACTCGACGCCTTCGACGATAGAGCCCAGGAGCCTGAGGTGCCTCCTGAGATAGAGTGGAGCTCACATGAGTTCGACGCTTACCAGAGAGTCCTACATGAGAGCCAAGTCACAGCATATGAGCGCGTGGGTGGTGCTGGCCCTAGTGGCACATCGGGTGATGGTGCTAGCAGCAGTGCTGCTTCTCATGAGCAGCGTGTCCTTACAGCAGAGGAGCTTACACGAGCAGAGTGGCAGACACGCACCATTGCAGATTATAGATTTTGGATTTACAGACATAGGCGTCTTGCATTAGCACGACGTAGAGAGAGAGAGAGGGCCATAGCTTTTGGGACTCGTGAGTTCCCGAGTACACCGGCACCAGCTCACGATCCTGCCTTTGAGGCAGACCTCCCCGCAGACATTCGACGACCCCCGCAGCCGGCACAGCCTCCTCGACGTGCACAGCAGCTTCGACGCGCACGTCGACCGGCAGTTAGAGATGACGATTTTGATTGGGTTGCTGTTGATAGTGACTAAACTCAGACTAGCTGGGTTAGCTCACTTACATTGTACTTAGATTTTTGGGCAGTGACTAACCTCAGACTAGCTGGGGTAGCTCATTTTCATTCTGATGTACTTATTTGATGTTTATATCATTATGAGTTTTTTCATTATTGAGTATCATTACATTTTAGTTGATGTTCTTGATTTTATTGTATTTTTTAACACTTTGGCTATCATATTGTTTGTTGAAAATCTCCATGCCATCGTACCCAAACATGCTCTGATGGGGACCAAACTTTGCAAGCATGTGGGGGTGGTCCCCCCCACATGCTTGCAAAGTTTGGTCACAATCAGAGCATGTTTGGATTGGTAATTGGCGCCCAGTGCGGGTTTTTGAAGTCTCTTGGTGCTTAAGAGGCCATGGAAAATCCGGGCCTTCCCCATACCATCGTACCCAAACATGCTCCGATGGGGACCAAACTTTGCAAGCATGTGGGAGTGGGTCCCCCCCACATGCTTGCAAAGTTTGGTCACAATCAGAGCATGTTTGGATTGGTAATTGGCGCCCAGTGCGGGTTTTTCAAGTCTCTTGGTGCTTAAGAGGCCATGGAAAATCCGGGCCTTCCCCATACTATCGTACCCAAACATGCTCCGATGGGGACCAAACTTTGCAAGCATGTGGGGGTGGGTCCCCCCCACATGCTTGCAAAGTTTGGTCACAATCAGAGCATGTTTGGATTTGCCAAGCATGGTTTTGTCAAGTCAAAATTATTCACTGAAGTTTCATCCTCAATATGGACAACTATGTTAGGGCCCCAGCTCCTGCAACCTTCTCTGTATCTGCAGCTCCCTCTGTACAGTCTCCACATCTATAACAGATTTGGATTCTTTTATTTGCTGCTTCAGTGACTCCTTATAAGTAGCTTTCCCTCTGGTGTTCTTTGAGTGGGTTACTTCAACAACCTTAACCTCATCTACCTTCAACTTTCTTGTAGGTGGAATTAATAATATGTCTCTCATCTTGATGTCCTGCCATACATTGCATCTTCAAAATATTTCTCCAAGTAATCCTCTGCCATTTCCTATAAGGAAAGAATGGCAGTCCTGTTCCACCTGAAACCAAGGTCACAACTATCACATATGTCTTTCACTAGTCTCTAAAAAGGTACCATATGTCTTTCACTAGTCTCTAAAAAGGTACCTTGGGGATTGCAAAGCCTTTAGCTTTCTATTGCTTCCTGATCTCCTTTAGCACACCTGCACCATGTTTCAATCTCTTGGCCTTTTGCTGGAGCAGGCTCATTGGCTTCCCCTTCCTGCCATGTGCAACTCTTCCCTTTGGAGGCACACTAAATTCCTTGATACCTACCCCAGCTGCTCTGCTGCTGCAAGCCCTGGCCCCTTGCTAGCACTCCTTGCAGTTGACTTGGTTCTAGCCATCACTCTGACAAGCTGCACACAAAGCAATGAAAAGAGATTACAGCCATGGAGAACATGGAATGATACAAAAAGGCAATGACAGGGGTGGATGAAGCAAGATTTATAAATTTGCAACAAAACGCGATTTCGATAGTTTGAAATTCCTAATAGCTCACTCTCGCGTTTTCCTGCAAATACTTGAAGTAACATGTTGGTACATTCCTACAGTGATTTCTCTGTCTTTACAACTAAATACAATACATTAGGAAAAAAGGAAGCTCATTTTGGGGCATTTTAGAAGAGAGAGAAAATAGGCTCTCAACCAATCAAGAGTGGGCCAACGTTACGTTGAAAATTCAACAAAAGAAGATGAAAATAAGAAAAATAAATAATAATGTATGTTCATAGAAGCGTGTCACATTAATAAGGTGATCTAATTCGAATCTTTAAAAAATTTATTTTTTGTACAAAATTTGGTGATTTTGACACTGCAAACGAGTCCGGAACGGCCCAAAACCCCAAAAACGGCACTTGAAACGCTGGAATCGGACATCCGGAGGCCCGAAAACGGCCAAAAAAGGCCCCAAAAGTGAATTTGCAACAAAACGCGATTTCAGCTGTTTGAAATTCCTAAACCCTTCTCCTCGCGTTTTCCTACAAATTTATGAGACAGCCTGCTGGAACATGCCTTCAGTCATTTCAACCAGCCCAATTCAAAAGTCTTTCTGCTTGTGGTATTTATTCTAATATCTAAGCTACATCACATCCCAAAAGTATGTGTTATACTATTAAACAAAAAGATAAGGATATAGAGAGTCTTACTGACCTGGAAGCTATCTGCGGGTGTATTGTGCTGTTGATGAGTACCCTGTGCTGGGGATGAACCTGTGCTGCTGGTCAGGATGCTGATGGTGCAGAGTAGGGAGGTAGGGAGGCAAGAGAGCTGAGAGGGGAGGGCCAAGACAGGAGAGATTAAACAAGAGGGAAAAGATTAGTGCAAAATACAAAAAAGGCAGCTACTAAATGATGGAGCCGTTTTTTCACACGTGTGGATGGGACCCAGATCTCTTGGAGTTTGAAACTTGGCACTGTGAATGGGACACTTTTTGCCTTGGAACTTGTGCCAATCATGATTTCATAATCAGTTCCATAACCACTCTTCCCTCCCCGTCTTTCATCCTTGCCAGCACCCTCCCATCATCCTTTTCCTTCCCTCTCTGATCCCTTCCTACCCAACACACTCCATCTAGACTGCAACCTGCCTGAAGACTACTACCACTACCAGATCTCCAGGTTACCTAGGCTATAGCTCAAGTTTGGGAGAGAGCAGAAGATTCACCAGTGCAACTCCAACAGCATGGAAAAGGAAAAGAAAGGTCAGAGTTCTATATCCTTTTCAATGTTTTTTGATATATATTTCTTCCATCCATAGAATTCTTGATGTCCAGATATCTGGGCAATTCCCATCCACCACATCCCATATCCCAAATTTCCACATCCTAGTTTTATATTTGCAACAAAACGCGATTTCGGCTGTTTGAAATTCCTAAAGCTTTCTCCTTGCGTTTTCCTGCAAATTCATGAGGCAGCCTGCTAGAACATGCCTTCAGTCATTTCAACCAGTCCAATACAAAAGTCTTCCTGCTTGTGGTATTTATCCTAATATCTAAGCTACATCACATCCCAAAAGTATGTGTGTTATACTATTAAACAAGAAGATAAGGATATAGAGAGTCTTACTGACCTAGAAGCTATCTATTTGATTGGAGATGGATATCAATAGAACCTAGAAGTTTGCAACAAAATGCGAGGAGATTAAAATTTTCCAAATAGCCCTATATCGCGTTTTCCTGCAAATTCCTATATTTCTTTTGGTTTTCATTTCTTCCTCATTGTTTTGCTTTCTTTGGCCCTGGGGAATTCTTCCTAGTATCATCTACTGTCCAGGAATCTTTGAGGTGATCCTAGCATTTGATTGGAGATGGATAGCAATAGAAATGGAAAATTTGCACAACAAAATGCGAGGAGAGTACTTGACATTTTCCAAATGGCCCTACATCGCGTTTTCTTGCAAATTCCTGTGTCCCTTTTGGTTTTCACTTCTTCCTCATTGTTTTGCTTTCTTTGGCCCTGGGAATTTCTTCCTTGATGATGAGAAAAGTTTTTGCTTTGGAACAGTTGATTCTCAGGCCCCTCCTTTCAAGAGAAAGTTGGACTTTTCTGCTGCTATACTTAGACCACAGCAATCACCAGGTGAGTCATGTGTGCTCATGAAGGGAGTTCAAGTTTAGTGATATCCTATACATTCCCTGATTATATATGTCAGCATATAGAATTCATGATATATAAATTTTGGTTCAGGCAAAAGAAAGACTGGAGCAGAAAGCTGTCTTCCCTCTCAAAACAAAAGAAATCAGAAGAGCACAAATCTCCAGATTTGCTCCTATTTGACTTTCTTCACAAATGCAAGGCTCAGAGGAACTTCCACATATACCACAGTATTTTCAAACAGGGAGTTCACGATGAGCTCTGTATTGGAGCATCACAGAGATTTTCTTTCAGATCATTGGGATACCTTCAAACAACTTACAGAGGCAAGAAGAATTATGGAAGGTGAAAAGGTTTTTGTACATATAAATCATATTGTCTCCATTGACAGGCTGAGGTACCATGTGAATAGAAGATTTGACAGCCTGCCTGAGAAATATAAATTCAACTGTAGCTTGCACACCAGAAAGTGTAGAGTGCTTGAGAAAACCATGGCATTCCTTATGTACATTGTCTTTAGTCAGTACTCTCTAGAAGAGCAAGGGTAGGAGGCTGAAGAACAAGACACATTTGAAGCAGAGGAAAAAGAGGATGTTCTTGTGGCAATAGAAATGGCAGAGCAAGAATTAGATATCAAAAAGAGTCCAATCAAGATCAAAAAGAGAGTTCCGATTGGTAGGCCCTGGGAGTAATAGGATTTAGTCATCAAATATAGCACAAACATTATGTTGAAGTTGAACTGATTTGTACAAAGTCTTTGATCCTCTACCTTTTCCTTTTGCGTTTGTCCCATCACCGTACGACACTTCAATACTCTTCCCACACTCAGTAGCTTCTAAAAGCGTTTGACACTCAGTACACACTTAGTAGCTTCTAAAAGCGTTTGACACTCAGTACACACTCATCAGTACCTTATTGGTAAGGATCAATAGTGTGTCGAGCATAATTAAGTAGTATTGATTGAATTTTTTGTGTGTAGCTCATGGATGTATTGATGCTTGTTTAATATAGATAACATGTTTCACAAAAGAAATACTTTTGATGGAGTCTCAAAACATATAGGCATAACACCAAGAGTCACTTGTTCCACAAAATAAAAATCTATTGATTGAGTTTGAAAACATGTGGACATAACACCAATAAGTTACAAACTGCTATTCATGTTTACTTGTCCATTTATGGTTTCTAAATATCTTCGAATCCCTCCATTGTCTTTGTCTCTCTGCTGCCATTGAATTGTCCAAAGTTTGTCTTCGTCTTTGCTTTTGGGCTAGAATAAAAGCAAGCTTGACTTTGGAGCTAGCAACTTTTCTTTTAGCATGCAGCCTCTGTAGTATGCCTCGGTAAAACTATTGGAAGACTTCCTTCAGACTATTTGCCTTTTGACTCCCTCCGTAGTGTTGTGTGTGTCTGAAAAATGCATTATGTGCCATGTAGTGAGACTTCTCCATGCCTTGGGTAGACCAAATTGCTCGGCATCCATACTTTTTGACAAAATAGGGAATGTGGTTGTAGATGATATGTTGTTTTCACAGAGACATAAGAATGCATAGTAAGTTATAAAAAAAAAGAGGATCACACTTAAGTAAAAGAAGAAGAAAGAACTTTACCATGTAGTGAGTTATATTGCAGGCTGTCCATGCGTCTTTCATTGACTTCCCAAAATGTTTAATTGCCTCTTCAAAGTTCTTGTAATCACTTTTTGTCAATGTTACATTGTCACAGAACATGAAGAGTTGATCACGAGACCTCCACACCTCTGCCTTCACATTTCGTGCTTCTCCATCTGCCTCATGATCTTTCACGGCATTATGGACTTGCTTCCACAATCCATAATTAATCCTTGAAACTATTCTACCTTGCCTTACTTGCTTACTACTGTGTTTGGGTCGAGACAAGAATCTTCTTGCCTTAACACCACCAATAGAGGGCTTGATTGGTACCTCCTTGCCATTGGTACTTTTTAAAATCCTTTGTGATATGAACATCACCTCCATGCAGACCTATATCAGATAACACTTTTTCTAATGCTTGAAGAGCATCCTTTCTATTTTTTTGGGGACAAAGTTTCCAAGCAAATCCAATATACAAAAATACCAATTTCTCAATAATTCGACATAGACCATGCAATGAGCATATGTGAACATTACATAGTGGAATGTCAAGAATGGCCTTGAAGTCAGGGTCAACTTTATCTCTATTAGGTGCTCTCTTCCACCATTTGGAATCCATTGCTTGAGCTGATTCTTTGCAGTAAAGACAAGGAGACTTTGAGTTGCCTCCTTTACTAACGTTATACATGCACTTAAGTGTTTTAAGATCCCCCGCCATGTGCCACTCTACTTGAAAATCACCTTTTCCTGCAACATGGAGATTCTCTCCTCGCACTTGTCTTTTATTTATTCTTGGTATTTCCGTGTGGTGAAACACCCAATCTAGTGTTTCATGGTCTTCTATCTTTACCTGTGATTATAGAAAACAAAAGTCTTACTATAAAAGATTTGAAAACAATGACTAAAATCAAGTACGAAACAAAAAAATGATCATACCTGGAACGAGCCTAACCACCATATGTGTTTCTCTGACTGCACACTAAAATACTTCGAACTCGCTTCAGTCATCAATGATGTATCAAGTGCTCCATTCATCAATGTAATAGTAATCCTTTCCATTTTCTTTTCCTTTATAACCTCACACTCATCCAGTTTGATAACAAATTTCAAAATGCCTTTGCACTCCTCAAATGTTATTCCATAAAACTCGACCATTCTTCTTTGAAGTTGTTGTAGATCTACAAATATATTGTTCCAAGGGTCATACACAGTGGTTCCTTTACCACCATGAAATATTTCTTCAATATGCTTATCAATCTCATAGTCTTTTTGTAACATGAATCGTGGAAGTGTGGCAATATCCATGTAAATATTTTGAAAAAATGCAATCATCAAGTTCAGTGATGGATTCTTTATGAGAGGCCTGCACACGTCGTCAAAAGAGATGCGGAATCTTCGGGAAACAAAAAAACTAAGGAGATATTTAATGCAAAATCGTGTTAGTTAGACAAAAGATTATCTTATTCCTTTCTAAACTGACAGTTCTGTAGTCCTTACTGACAGTTCTAAGCCACGTTTTCGTATTTTACTATTTTTAAGGTCTTTTAGGAGAGAAATAAATCAAAAAATAGTAAATTTCTTACAGGGCCCCAAAATGAGCTCCCTTTTTTCCTAATGACAGTACTTTTACGTATTTAGAGTCCATGCATACTAAAAATGTGGAAAAACAAGTTTGTATTCTTTTAAACAATAGCATATGCCTTAATAAAGAATGTCTTATCGCAATCTCAAGTTGAAATGCTAAAATCTTTGTGAAAAGGATTGTTTTCTTAAGAAGGTGACATGGATCCTAGTCCTATGGTTTAGTATGAGTAAATGGATTGTTATCTTGGTTAAATTAAGGTACAGGTACAACTTCTCCCTAATAAATCTTGTCTTTGGCATTATTGTATTGTGGAAAAAGGTTGTTTTAACAAACCTTGTGAAAAGGGCCTTAATTAAGGAACATGTTTATTTATGTCAAACAGTGTGATAGGATTATTTAGAAAACAGATTGACACGTGAGTAGGGTGGAAAGTGGGAGGATGGAATGCCCCGACGGCACCATCCTACGGATGGGTGGACCCGATTAGTCGGGTAGCTTTCCAACATATTAAGTGAAAGCCCTACGTTAGATAAATAGGTTCTCGAGTAATTCTATTCTAGAAGACTAGGCCAGCGGGGCGGCTGTGCCTTGCATGGATGAGAAAAAAAGCGTTGTCTCTAGGAATCAAGACTAGTAGTTCCCCAAATTATGATCAATTACCCTATGGGTGATTTGATTTTTAGAAGACCACGCTCCCCCTGTGGGATAGAACTAGGTCTTACCTATGAATCGTATCCTTGAATCTCTATATGGTCAAGGTGTCGATGAGTAGGAAATTTTCTCTAAGATAAGACTTAGTGGACTATCTTAAGTGTTTCCCCTATTTTTGGAAGGGGGGAACCTTACAAGTGGTATCAGAGCCGATCTTAGTTCCTAGGATTTGTTTTTCAAAGGTTAACTATCAAGGGATTAAAACAAGTGATTGTTTATCATATGAGGACGAATCAATCATCTCTACACCTGGCCATAGCAGTGATTTGAATATCCTCACATGTTGAGACAATCATCTTATGAAATTGTGCTTGTATCTTGGGGGTGCACACGCAAGATATTTGTACACTAAATTTGAGAAATAAGAGTGGGGAGGAAACCTTTTGAGGAAAAACATAGGGTGATCAAATTAAGAAACTAGTGAGAGACTAAATGAATAGAAGGATAGACCGAAACTTTGTTTAGAGACATTTTCAAGATATATCTCATTAGTTTGCATATTATAAATTATTAAGATTATAACTTCATTAAGATTTGAATAGTTGATGTGTGAATGTCATCCATTGGATGCTTTACACTAGGACGATCATCCAAGATCTTGAACCCATCTCAAAAAAACATGGGTCTAACTTCGGATGTGTAATTCCCAGAGGATCATGCTCTTAGATGTGTTAATCTCAAGGTACTCGATGTGTAATTTTTAGAAAACTAATCATCGCAGACATGTTAATCCTGATAATCTTTGGATGTATCAATCCCAAGGCACCAAATGTGTAATTCTCAGAAAATGAAGATCTCACATATATTAATCCAGAGTGCCTTTAGATGTGGTGCTATGATAAGTATTTGATAGTTTTGAACTTTTCATGGATACAATGAAAAAAGCAAGTTCACCTCCTTGCTCGTCTGAAAATTGTAAGAAATGCCAAATTAGTTGGAAGCACTGTTGTCAATCTAACCACTGGAACTAGAATCAGTTATGGGATGCCATGAAAGGAAGACCCAAAAAGAATACCACCAAACTTTTGTTGAACTTCTCCGATTTGCTCCAGAGATGGATGAGGTAACTCTTCTCCATCGATTCATTTTGGAAGCTTAATCTACCTTTGAATAACCTCATCAAGAATGTAAAACCATCCTCTATTTTAGAAGCTATAATTATAACCAGAGACTATGATAAAGTTCTTTTTTATATAGAAAGTGTCGAGAAGGACATGAGTCCTTCCATGTTAATCAAGAAGAGGTCTCCTAATTCAAGAGGAATGTCAAGCCCACCCCTGGCTACTACAAGGAATCATGAGCTAGAGCAAAAATTAGGTAAAGAAATAGAAATAGCTAGGTTAAAGATAACCGAATTCAACAAGTATTTCTATGAGTAAATAGAAGAGAATTGGTGCAAGATTCATGTGAAGTAATGTGCATGATGAATAGAGGTATTCTACAAGACGATACTAAGATTATGAAATTGCTATCATAGGTTAGATTGCGTAAAGGATTGATTCCCTTATGTTTTTCCATGATAATTTGTTAAGTACCATACTACATAGAGGTATAGAATAAGGAAGTCAAAGGTTCATATCATATGAGAGGTATATGGATACATGAAATTAGGATAATAAGGCCAATTAACTTTAGAATAATAAAGACCTTTTGGAGACACAACAAAACGAGCCAAGCACATGAAATAAAGGACTCTTTAAGAACAATGTTTAGATAAAAGAAGATTTTTACCTAGTGGTGGAGACACCAATTTCAAAGAGATAGGAGGATTTACTTAGATACTACCCTAGCTCGCGAGATGAGGACATCTCGAATCTTTTAAGTGGGGGAGATTGTAAGGTCCCTCCCAAGCCATGTATGTATGTGTCTCTTTTTATATAGATTTCAATAAGGAAAGAGAGTGTACTTAGAGAAGAGTGAGACAATAAGGCTAGAAACACTAGGAAAGTGTTAGAATAAAAATATTAGCTCTAAAAATCCTAAAAGAATTAAGAAGACAAGAATAGTTCTATTAAGAGATAAGTATCTCCAAAAATAGAAATTCGAATTTAGGTGATAAGAGGTCATATTTAGAGTACTTTTACATATTTAGAGTCCATGCATACTAAAAGTTTGGAAAAACAATGCGTTTCTAAAGATGGTGCGTTTGTAGCTATATACATATGTTTTTGCCTATTCTACCCGTGTGCAGGCTTGTAGACCAGATGTCTTATAGTTCTTTTGACTGGCTATACAACCATATTCTAAATTTTTATCAGAGAGTGATGGCCGAAACAATTTACTGATTCTGTCAAGGTCTCTACACAGGGAAAACTGTAAGAAGGCAGCAAGTAGCCTCAAGGTAATCCTAGAGTTTGAGATGTATATATCCCTTCATTCTTATCTAAAATCTTAGAAAAGAAGCTTAGATTGCTATGGTCTTTCAGAGGAAGAGACCAAAACTCCATAGTTTTTCTTTTAGAGGAAGAATAGTATGCCGAAGCCCTGTAAGAGAAGGCTATTTTGCCATAGACCTTAGAAAGAGAGAAGAGTCACAGTACGAGTAAGAGGAGATAAATCTTGGGGATGATTGGACGATTTCAATCATAAGAGAAGGTATTAGAAGACTCTGTTCTCATATGTCAAGTTCTAAAGCTCTTGTTAACGAGTAAAGACAACCGATAAACGACAAATTTCTATAAGATATATACATATTTTGTTTTTCAATTATATATCATTCTTAGGGGGGTTGAGGTATGGCCTCGGCTTCTCTATTAATTGTTAATAGTGATCTATTTGATTGATTTACTATTTAAAGTTTATATTCTTTTAAACAATAGCATATGTCTTAATAAAGAATGTCTTATCATAATCTCAAGTTGAAATGCTAAAATCTTTGTGAGAAAGGATTGTTTTCTTAAGAAGGTGACATGGATCCTAGTCCTATGGTTTAGTGAGTAAATGGATTGTTATCTTGGTTAAATTAAGGTACATGTACAACTTCTCCCTGCCTTGACGCTGCCCCGTTCTTGTGCTTGTGTAGCCAGACGGCAGAGATGTTAGTAAGGCCCGAAGTTGGCCCATGGTATCCCTCATACCATTGGGAGAATGAGGTTTGCCAATTGGCGAGTGATTGTGATGCTGCCTAGTTCTGAGAGCCCAGGCTAGTGCGGTGAATTAGCCCACCCTAGTGCGCAGACATCTCTCTGAGGGGCGGGAGGATCGAGCAATGGAGCCTGAGAGGGTGACAGGCCGGCTTGAGTCCTCACCACCCCCAGTGGGCCGACGATGAGGTGTATGGTCCCGTAGGGTTTTGCCCAGTATGTAGAGGCTGGAAGGCCGAATTCTAGATCATCGGTGGTATAAAGGAAAAGAATAAGAGAGCAAGTTTGGCTTATATGAAATTGATCCATGTTTAAACTTTATTTTTATAAATCTTGTGTTTGGCATTATTGTATTGTGGAAAAAGGTTATTTTAACAAACCTTGTGAAAAGGGCCTTAATTAAGGAACATGTTTATTTATGTCAAACAGTGTGATAGGATTATTTAGAAAATAGATTGACACGTGAGTAGGGTGAAAAGTGGGAGGATGGAATGCCCCGATGGCACCATCCTACGAACGGGTGGACCCGATTAGTCGGGTAGCTTTCCAACATATTAAGTGAAAGCCCTACGTTAGATAAATAGGTTCTCGAGTAATTCTATTCTAGGAGACTAGGCCAACGGTTGTGCCTTGCATGGATGAGGAAAAAAGCGTTGTCTCTAGGAATCAAGACTAGTAGTTCTCCAAATTATGATCAATTACCCTATGGGTGATTTGATTTTTAGAAGACTACGGTCCCCCTGCGGGATAGAACTAGGTCTTACCTATGAATCGTATTCTTGAATCTCTGTATGGTCAAGGTGTCGATGAGTAGGAAGTTTTCTCTAAGATAAGACTTAGTGGACTATCTTAAGTGTTTTCCCTATTTTTGGAAGGGGGGAACCTTACAAGTGGTATCAAAGCCGATCTTAGTTCCTAGGATTTGTTTTTCAAATGTTAACCATCAAGGGATTAAAACAAGTGATTGTTTATCATATGAGGACGAATCAATCATCTCTACTGGCCATAGAAGTGATTTGAATATCCTCACATGTTGAGACAATCATCCTTTGAAATTGTGCTTGTATCTTGGGGGTGCACATGCAAGATATTTGTACACTAAATTTGAGAAATAAGAGTGGGGAGGGAACCTTTTGAGGAAAAACGTAGGGTGATCAAATTAAGAAACTAGTGAGAGACTAAATGAAAAGAAGGATAGACCGAAACTTTGTTTAGAGACATTTTCAGGATATATCTCATTAGTTTGCATATTATAAATTATTAAGATTATAACTTCATTAAGGTTTGAATAGTTGAGGTGTGAATGCCATCCATTGGATGTTTTACACTAGGACGATCATCCAAGATCTTGAACCCATCTCAAACAAACATGGGTCTAACTTCGGATGTGTAATTCCCAGAGGATCATGCTCTTAAATGTGTTAATCCCAAGGTACTAGATGTGTAATTTTTAGAAAACTAATCATCGCAGACATGTTAATCCTGATAATCTTTGGATGTATCAATCCCAAGGCACCAGATGTGTAATTCTCAAAAAATGAAGATCTCACATATATTAATCCAGAGTGCCTTTAGATGTGGTGCTATGATAAGTATTTGTTGATAGTTTTGAACTTTTCATGGATACAATGAAAAAAGCAAGTTCACCCTTTCTCGTCTGAAAATCGTAAGAAATGCCGAATTAGTTGGAAGCACTATTGTCAATCTAACCACTGGAACTAGAATCAGTTATGGGATGCAATGAAAGGAAGACCCAAAAAGAATACCACCAAACTTTTGTTGGAACTTCTCTGATTTGCTCCAAAGATGGATGAGGTAACTCTTCTCCATCGATTCATTTGGAAGCTTAATCTACCTTTGAATAACCTCATCAAGAACGTAAAACCATCCTCTATTTTAGAAGCTATAATTATAACCAGAGACTATGATAAAGTTCTTTTTTATATAGAAAGTGTCGAGAAGGACATGAGTCCATGTTAATCAAGAAGAGGTCTCCTAATTCAAGAGGAATGTCAAGCCCACCCCTGGCAAGGAATCATGAGCTAGAGCAAAAATTAGGTAAAGAAATAGGGATAGCTGGGGTAAAGATAACCGAATTCAACAAGTATTTCTATGAGTAAGTAGAAGAGGATTGGTGCAAGATTCATGTGAAGTAATGTGCATGATGAATAGAGGTATTCTACAAGACGATACTAAGATTATGAAATTGCTATCATAGGTTAGATTGCGTAAAGGATTGATTCCCTTATGTTTTTCCATGATAATTTGTTAAGTACCATACTACATGGAGGTATAGAATAAGGAATTCGAAGGTTCATATCATATGAGAGGTATATGGATGCATGAAATTAGGATAATAAGGCCAATTAACTTTAGAATAATAAAGACCTTTTGGAGACACAACAAAACGAGCCAAGCACATGAAATCAAGGACTCTTTAAGAACAATGTTTAGATAAAAGAAAATTTTTACCTAGTGGTGGAGACACCAATTTCAAAGAGATAGGAGGATTTACTAAGATACTACCCTAGCTCACGAGATGAGGACATCTCGAATCTTTTAAGTGGAGGAGATTGTAAGGTCCCTCCCAAGCTATGTATGTATGTGTCTCTTTTAATATAGATTTCAATAAGGAAAGAGAGTGTACTTAGAGAAGAGTGAGACAATAAGGCTAGAAACATTAGGAAAGTGTTAGAATAAAAATATTAGCTCTAAAAATCCTAAAAGAATTAAGAAGACAAGAATAGTTCTATTAAGAGATAAGTATCTCCAAAAATAGAAATTCGAATTTAGGTGATAAGAGATCATATTTAGAGTACTTTTACATATTTAGAGTCCATGCATACTAAAAATGTGAAAAAACAACGTGTTTCTAAAGATGGTGCGTTATTATAAAAGTGTTACTTTCATCAAAATAGATTTTTATGCATAAGGAATAATTTTCTTTTATTATGAAAGTGTTACTTTCATCAAAATAGATTTTTATGCATAAAGGAATAATTTTCTTGAAAGTGTTACTTTCATCAAAATAGATTTTTATGCATAAAGGAATAACTTTCTTTTATTATGAAGATGTTACTTTCATCAAAATAGATTTTTATGCATAAAGGAATAATTTTCTTTCATTATGAAAGTGTTACTTTCATCAAAATACATTTTTATGCATAAAGGAATAATTTTCTTTCATTATGAAAGTGTTACTTTCATCAAAATAGATTTTTATGCATAAAGGAATAATTTTCTTTCATTATGAAAGTGTTACTTTCATTAAAATAGTTTTTTATGCATAAAGGAATAATTTTCTTTTATTATGAAAGTGTTACTTTCATCAAAATAGATTTTTATGCATAAAGGAATAATTTTCTTTTATTATGAAAGTGTTACTTTCATCAAAATAGATTTTTTATGCACAAAGGAATAATTTTCTTTTATTATGAAAGTGTTACTTTCATCAAAATGGATTTTTAGGCATAAAAGATTATGTTTTTATTATAAAAGTGTTACTTTTATCATAATTGATTTTCATGCATAGAGGTATGCATAAAAGATTATTATTTTATTGTAAAAGTGTTACTTTTATCATATTTGATTTTCATGCATAAAGGTATGCATAAAAGATTATTATTTTATTATAAAAGTGTTACTTTTATCATATTTGATTTTCATGCATAGAGGTATGCATAAAAGATTATTATTTTATTGTAAAAGTGTTATTTTTATCATATTTGATTTTCATGCATAAAGGTATGCATAAAAGATTATTATTTTATTATAAAAGTGTTACTTTTATCATATTTGATTTTTATGCATAGAAGTATGCATAAAAGATTTTTTTTAAATTTATAAAAGTGTTACTTTCATCATAAATGATTTTATGCATAAATTAGATGCATAAAAGTGTTACTTTCATCATAAATTAGATGCATAAAAGAAATTCTTTTATATTAAAAGAGTGATTTTCATCATAAATGATTTTATGCATAAGAAAAATTCTTTTATTCTAAAAGTGTAATTCTTACTAAATTGGATTTATGCATCGAACGATGCATAAAGAAATCTATTTTTAGTTCAAAAGAGTTATTTTCGTCAATTTTGATTTTATACATAGGAAGATGCATTAAAGATTTGATTTTCTATTCAAAAGTGTCATTCTCATTTAAAATGAATTTATACATAGGAAGATGCATAAAATATTGATTTTTATTTCGAAAGTGTTAGTCTCCTTAAAATGGAATTTATGCATAAATAAATGGGTAAAGAAATCTTATATCGAAAATAAGAATTCTCTTGTATTCTATAAATAGATATGAGGATGCGAAACGAATCAATTAGATGAAAATGAATGAGGAATAGATGGAGCTGTATGTATGTGAAAGAATAGATGTAGTTATATGTATGTGAAAGAAATGATGTAGATGTGGAATGTGGATATGGATGTATGGATGAGAATGGAATGTGAATGTGGATGTATGTGAATATGAATGCGGATGTGTGAATGTGGATATGGATGTAGATATGGAATGTGGATGTGGATGTATGTAAATGTGAATAAGGATGTGGAATGTGGATATGGATGTCTGGATGTGAATGTGAATGTGAATGTGGATGTGTGAATGGAGATATGGATGTAGATATGAAATGTGAATGTGGATGTATGTGAATATGAATGTGGATGTGTGAATGGGGATATGGATGTAGATATGGAATGTGGATGTGGATGTATGTGAATGTGAATGAGGATGTGGAATGTGGATATGGATGTATGGATGTGAATGTGAATGTAGATATATGAATGTAGATGTGGATGTGAAGGTGGATGTATGAATGTAGATGTGGATGTGGATGTATGAATGTGGATTTGGATGTGGATGTATGAATGTGGATGTGAAAATGGATGTATAAATGTAGATGTACGAATGTGGATGTGTGTGGAATAATGAATGCAAATATGAATGTGAATGGATGTTATGTGAAGTGAATGAATCCTATGTGATGGGATAGAAAATGATGTATCTGGTCAAGAATGGATACACATATGAATTGGAATTGGATTAAATAATATGGATTAATGTGGAATAATGTGGAAAGACGAGAGTTCAATATAGAAACTGTATTTGATTGTGACCTGTTTGTAAATGACTGTTTTATGTCAAGAATGCTGGGGAAGCATTTTGACCATCTTGTGATTAAGGTCGTGGAGACCTACCTGATAAAGTTGCAACTGCTGACGGAGAGTCAATGAAGGACGTCTCGCATAGCAAGGTCGGATGAGGTCTTGACCAGCCTCGGTTCGATTTAAATGGTGAGCTTCCGGTATGGTGGATGAGGGACCAAGGAAGCGGCCTATGAGTGAAGCGCTAGGTGACCTGCGAAGGATCCTAGAGGGTGCTGACCATACGGTGCTCGGGCTCTGGGTCGCCGAAGATACCCACACGTGCATCGTGGAAGATATTGAAATAAGGAGTAAGAGATGTTTTCTGAAATCGGGCATGGATCTGGTTGATTGACCTTGCTGGTCCTCAACGGATGAGTGGTTGATCTTGCTGATCTTCCACAGAGATTCCATTTTGTTATGTGAATATATTGCCAGTTACTATGAGCTAGGAACTATCGAAAAGGCCCCTGAGTGAACAGGTGGTGAGCGTTCTGGTTGCCAATGATACCATAAGTACACCGATGAATGAATGATTGGAAATATAGATTCAACCAGAGATTTTGAGGATTGTGATCAGTGACTTAATGGTTTCATTAAAGGATTGTTTTAAAGTTAGCTGATGTGGAGAAAAAGGTAATTTCATATTGGGTGTGTAAGTGGTGTGACTAGTTTTATGTTTGTATGAACTTCCGGCTAGGGGACCTGGGAACTCTTTTTCCTGGTACCCGGGACAAAACCTAACTAAATTCTAAATTGGATCCCATCACTATAGTGGTTGGGCGGTTGGCTAACCCATGGGACTGGATGGGGTTAGACTGGACTGATGGATCCGTAAAATCGAGACTCAATTTCTGTTTAGTTCGATAAATGAAGTAAATCCCGGACAAAAATTGTTCTATGGAAAAGAATCTGTGCCTCTCAATGAGGAAAAAAGCGTTGGTCTCTATGATTCATGTACAGTCTTTTTCCCTGATCTGACTATGGGACTTACGGGTTCGGTCAGATGAGCTCAGTTAGTTAAGGTTTTTGACTACGTTAGGGAAAATTTATCTGGTGGAATCGCCCGTGCTTTTCGGGAAAGAGAAGTTTTTCCGAGTTCGGTTTGGAAGAATCTGGGAATTAATCACCTGTCCGGATATCCATGGGCGAGGCCCCGAATGTGGGACCCTGCCCCGCGCAAGATGTGCTACTTCCACTACTAGCACCCCGAATTTCGTTGCTCGGTGGGGGCAGGGATCTCACAAATGCTTTACAAGAAGGGTCAAGATAGCATCATGAGGAAATGTGTTCATAAAGATGAATTTATCACCGTTCTTGAGCAAGCCCATTCTGACATAGGTGGAGACTTTTCTTGCGACACATGACTACTTGTAAGGTTCTCTAGGTCAGCCTTTGGTGGCCTGCTACACTCTTTGGAGACACAATTGAGTTTTTAAAATGCTACAAGGAATGACCAAAGTTCATCACATAGTCTAGGAGAAGGACCAAATGCCCCTACCCTAGTAAAAATGGGGTTTAGACTTTATGGGCCCCATAAGCCCAATTGCTAAGGGAGCCTAGGTGTGTTTCATCATTTTATAGATATTATGCACTATTCTCACCTAGATGATGGTAGAAGCATCAAGGAGAGATTGGAAGCACAAGTTATACTACTATGCTCTATGGGCCTACTATAAGATATACAAGGTGACATAATCATGCTAATAGAACACTTGGTTCCAAGCCTCTAAATTGTGGCCAAAAATAACCTTAGGGGAAACCCTCTCATAAAGAGGTTAGTTGCCTTAGAGCAACTTAGTGAGCAAAGATTGTGATCCGCTTATAGAGATTGATGTGGTTAAGAAAATATGGTGTACAAGGAGTGGTTTGGTGGTGAAAAACTCAAGGATAAGTGTATGGAGGTAGGATTCCTGATGTATTGTGTCAAGAACAGCGATTATTCTACCTTATACATAAAAATCTATTTTGATGAAAGTAACACTTTCATAATAAAAGAAAATTATTCCTTTATGCATAAAAATCTATTAGAGAGGGGAAAAGCCTTTCGATCAAGGCATAACATCCATTTATCACTTCAAACAATCATAAACATTAGAAAAACATAAAATCAATAAAGAAAAATACAAGAATCTCTACTTACATAATTTCTTGGAGCTTTCCTTTGGCTTGATGGTTTGAGGGTTCAACTCTTGTTTGTAACAAGAGTGGCCACCAATCTTTGGAAGAGGGAAATGTCAAAAACTAGTGAATTATTAATAAATTCACAGTTCTTGGCTTGGGAGGAGCAGAGTAACAGTGCATAAAACACTATTAAGTTTTTGGGCTTCTATTTATAGAAAAAAGTGAGCTTCTAACCAAGCCAACTGATTCTAGAATTTTCCAGATCAGTTTGGTCAAATTTTGACCATTTTTGGGTCAGTTTTGGTCACTTTTTGGATCTAGTTGAAACAGGAGAGAGGAGAGATGAAAATATCTCATTATTTGGGAGTTTAAAACTCATTCAAGCATGTGAAATAGGCACCCTCTTCATGAGGGGAATTTCCCCATGCAAAGGTGTCAAAAATGCATCATTACTTCTAAATATCTCCCTTTTTTAACTATTAACCTTGTCCTTAGTCAACTCTTCATCTTATGTGAGTATTTACTCATTTTTGGGAGATTTTTCTTTTATTTCTTCATTTATTTCCTCCCTACATTTGGATGAATCTTATTGGTCCATAGGAACCTTAATTAAATAGATTATACTTAATTTCTAATGCACCTTCTGAAAATCTTTTTGAACATCTGTTTTAGGGAAACTTATTTTAATAAGATGAGGTATTTTTCTATCCAAAAATATTTAAAATCTGAATAACCACTCTCTAGAAGATTTTCTCTCTCTAGGCCAAAACTGATAGAAACAAGATCTTTTATATTTTTGAAGAGGAAATTGATTACAGGGGAAGATACTGGACATCATGAGGGCTAGGGAGAGGAATCTTATAGCATTCTTGCTATCAATTGATAGGGGTCCACCTTGGCTCTATCCTTTTTTATGGGACGATCAATTAGAAATCCATTAGCCAAGAAGTAGACTATGTCTTCACTCCATTCCAATTCATGATCAATGTGGAACAATGGAGCATATGAAAGATCATATTCCACTCCCAGAGGGGGTTCTCCATTTGGAATTATGACATGGACATGCACATACACATTTTGCATTACACAATGATAGTAAAATTAAATTGCAAAAGAATGAGTAACCATCTATGAGTAACCATCTAGTGATACACCTTGTGTGGTGCAAGGCTTATTACCAAGTATCTAGCAATGCTTGATGATCGACAGAGAAAAAAAATTGGTGTGGCTAGGAGGTAATGCATGTAATTCTTCATGGCATGATATACCATGCTAACCCCACTCTCTATGTGGTTGCGTAATTGTATTCAACATCATTAAGTTAGCAACGAACATAGCTAATCCCTTCTTCAATTTTTTATATGCCCATTAGAATTCTTCTATCTGTTTAAAGATAATCAGCTACTTATATAAGGGTCTGGCATATGTGGCATATAAGAAGATAAATCTTCTATAATACCCTATGTGCCATATGGATCTATGCACCCTCTTGAGTGGTGGCAACTCTATAATCATGTGGATCTTGTTTTGAGAATAGTAGAGATATCATTCTTAGAGATTATGTGTCCAAGGATTAAATTGTGTTTAACACAAAATTGACATTAAAGTGGGTTTAATAGATGCGGTAAAGTTTGCACCTCTCAAAGACTAGCCAAAAATGCTACGCAAGATTCTCCTTTCACTTGGAATGCATGCATAGATTGTTAATTAATATCTCCAAGATCTTTTGAAGGAGACTCTTAAAGGTTATACACATTAAGCCTTTTGAAGGTGGAAAGGGCAATGGTCAAGCTAAATGGCATGATGTGTGATACATGTAGGTTTCCCATTCTGTAGAAAATGTTATCTTGTATTGATAGGTTGGGTCGATCACATCACTTAATTATAGCCTAAGAAGCCATCTAAGAAGCTATAAGCTTCTGCTCTGGTGACTCTTTCCACAACATATAGTTAGTAGAAGGGTAGGGATAGTGATCGTCGACTATGGGTGACAACATTAACCTTTTTAAGGTTAACATATACTCTAAGATTTTCATTCTTTTTAGGACCGATCACTATTAGTGTGACAGCCACTCGGTGTCCTCAATATCATACACAAATCCTACGTTAATGAGCTTGTCTATCTCTTCTTTTGACGATTTGACTGTACTTGGGATGGGATTCATGTGATATGCTCTCTATTTAGATGGCTTCGTGCCTTCATACACAAATCCCATGTTAATGAGCTTGTCTAACTCTTCTTTAAACATTTGATTGTACTTGGGATTCATGGGATATGCTCTCTATTTGAATGGTTTCACACCTTCATGCACAAGGATGGTGTGTTTCACCACTTTTGGAGAGGGATTCCCTTCATGTCACTCTATTTCTAGGAAAACACATCCTAAAATTCTTTGAGAAATATCATTTTTTATTCTTGCTCAAGGGTGAGATCCTTGGAAATGAACATGGTCTTCCATTCTCTTCACCTAGGCTAGCAAGGTTTATTTTCTTGACCTCAACAGGGCTATCATGTGGCTCTTCATCATGTTTCTTTGAGCCTTCTTGCACTTTATTACTCTTTCCCTAATGTTATAAGACTTAAAGTACTTGGGCACTTGCCTTAGGCCTTCCTCTTGAGCCTTGGTGATCTCTTTGAGTTTTTCTTTGCTATCTACCTTGAGCCTTGACCTTATTAAGCTTGTATATAGCAACTCAGCAGAGTGTCTTGCCTGGAGCTCATGAGCTCCTTGTCATTTATATAGGCCATTATCTTGGTCTGGATGGTGATCTTGTTGAGGTTAACTTCACACTATCAAGTGTAGTTTTCATGTGAATCTGTTAACCCATTACTAGGGTTAACAAGGGCTACCACCATTATCTTACATCAAGGAGTCAAGGTAGATACACCAAAAGGTCATACATTCAAGACGGGTGCCCATGATGTTCCGATGGAATACTTAAGGAGATTCCCGATTCAAGAGCATGTGATAGCAAGTTTGGATGAAGTCCCAAGTGATGTACTTCATGGATATATTATGAGAGTAGTCATTGTAAGAGCATTAGGCCTCTTATGATCCTAAAGTGCCCGATCGGCCATAGTTGCATGTATATAAGTGAATTTCTTTTATAATACAACAGACTCTCCCATTTTGCAATTGAGTCTTGCTCTTACTAATACTCTTGCTAATCTCTCTCCCTAATGCATGCTAGTGAGTGTGTGTGAGTGAAGTGAGGTGAGAGGAGAGACGAGTACACATAGTGCAACGCAGCAGTGTGTAGTGACAACGCTTGTGGGAGGTGCGATGAAATTGCTTCTCAAGGAGTTGTAGAGCTTGGAGACCTCAAGGGTTTCGAGCTTGGCCACTGGAAAGATCCTCTCATGACAGTTGCGGTTCAACAGGTAATCACTTGTTAAATGTGTTTCAAGGGAGGTTAGGGTGAGCCATAACATTTTTGGCACCGCTGTCGGGGAGCCATCCCTTGGATTTTTTCATCATTTTTTTCTCTCATCCACGCATTACCCATTGCCCATTGTCTTGATTAATGGTATTTGATGAAAAAGATATGGATTTGATGGTGATTTGTGTGTGATTTGTGTAAAATAGCTATCTTTTTTGTTTTGAAAAGAATACTTTTTTTTGCTTAATTTTTAGCTTGATTTGTTGTTTATGTTGTTTTTAATGTTCCTAGGGCTTGCACATAGAGTTTTTTAGGTTTAGTTTGCATCCATTGCATCAAAACATGCAATAGAATGTAATTTTTAGTGAATGTTAGCTCTCTTTAGAGTTAAACATAGAACTAGAATCATTAATTTTAGCTTGAATTGTATGTTTTTTGTTGGAATTGTATGCATTAGAGTGAAACCATTAGGAGTAGCTTAATCCTTCAATTTTTTTTTCAAAACCATAAAAAATCCTTTGAAAATGACTAATCTTTCTTTTTTTATCATTAAGGGTGATTAATCCACTTCAAGAGACAAAAAAATTAGAAGATGTGTTATTTGGGGTCCAAATTGATCATGTAAGTAGTCAAAATTAGTGTTTTTGAGTGTTTTGAGAGCATCTACATGCTTCAAAACACCTAATTACATCAATTGGGAAAATTTGACTCTTTTTTTGCTTAATTTTACCTTAAAAGAAGAGATTAAAATTTAATCTAATTATACATTAATTTACACATTAGTTAATGCACATAACTTAGAAATTCCTTGCTCTATCCAATGATGTGCTCAATTGTGTGAATTAATTAGGATTAATTAAAGTCCTTAGTGTAAAAGAAAGAAAGATTAGTGAAAGAATTAATCTTTAATTAATTTTTAATCACTTTTTTACATAACTCATTAAGGCTAATGAACATTGAATGAGTAGATGCTCATGAGCTATCAAATTGTCCATTTTGGGGATCATTTATGAAAGGTCTAAGGGGGTGTCATAAAAAGGTTGACTTTTTTATTCCCACTTGCCGTTTTGGGATAATGCCCATATCTCCTTAATTTAAAATTCAAAAAATATGCCCTCCAAATAAGGAAATTCAAATTTCGCACTAGCCTTTTTAAAAAAATGGTTCACGCGCGAACCATCTTTTCCACTCATGCCTTAAGGTCTCACGCCCTAGGAGTCCACACCCAAAAAATAAATAAAATTAAAAAATGGTTCACGTGTGGACCAAAAAATATCCCTAAGGTTCACGTGCGTGTAGCGTGTCTAAGCTAATTAGGGCAAACAGACACTCGTTTGACCCAACAAAGAGTGCGACAGGCCTCTTGAGGCTGTAAAACAGGTTGTGAGAAAATTTGAAAAGAAAAAAAACACGTGTGCTTGCTCATTAAGGAGCAATTAACAACGTCCGACATGGCAACGATAGAGGGACTACACGTGGTCCGACACTCACTGAACCCAATGGCTGATAGCTTCGAGCCATTAAGATCTATGGCACAAATGCGCCCCTCAATCCCATTCGCCATGCCAACAACAAGAGTGTCATTTGGTTTTTCACCCCCTGTCACTTCAATCCCATCAGGCTTTGGTCTTTTACCTAACATTTCCACAACTCCTATAAATACCAACCCTTTTCAACACCTAGATGCCCAAACCTTGGACATATTGACTAGTCTAGGAAGGGGGGTTGCCCAAGGACTGAGTGACTCCCTACCCACAAAAGAACTCACATACGACTTCAATGACTCATACAGAAATACGACTGTACAGATTTCTAAAATTATGGGCAAATATAATGGAACGACTCATCCTATTCAATTCATTCAAATGTTTGAACAAAGATGTGAAGCCTTTGGAAATCCCAACTGCCCCACCAAGGTACATGTGTTGAACCTATGCTTAGAGCGAAAGGCTAGTCTTAGATGATAACATGATGGAAGATGATCATGTTACGAGATGTTCCTCATCTAAACCAAGTGAAGCAATGGCTAAAGAATGATTGATCTCAAAATTATCATTCCCTGAATTCTATGCAGCCTTGCTTAAAAGCTTTTAATCAAAATCTCTAAGAGAGTATAAGATTCTTCAAAACCAAACATCCTTAATGCCTCTGTAAGTGAGGAGCAAAATGCCTTGTGTTCAGTTCAATCACTATGACCATCCCAATCCCCATTGTGCATACAAGGCACCTATTTTTCTGTACTGCATATATTGCAGTACCTTTGGTCATGATAACCCAGTGTCCCAATTCATAAACAATCGACTCAAAACCTCCATCTCCCATGCACCAAATAGAAACAATCAAAAGGGTAGAAACTACTCAAGAAGAAGTTAATCAAACACTTCAGTGTTTCTATTATCGTGGATCGCATAAGGTGGCTGATTGCATAGTTTAGAATACTTCCATGCCCACAATTAGTGACTCTTTATTATTACAACCCTTGCGTGAATGTTGTGGCATCAACCACATGTTCCAAGATTGGCTAAGGTGAGTTGCTTCATTGCAACCTGTTCTCACAGAATACAACTCTAAACATCTGAAGTGTACAAAATGGGTAATTGTCCATGGTACCCTTGAATGTGCTTATGCGATTGTTGCAAGACAAGGCACAAGAAACGGTCAAAAAGAATACAAAAGATAACACTTCAAAATGGGTAGAAGAACATGCTTTACAATAGAAACCAAAAGAGCAAGCAGAACCTTCTAAACCCAAGAAAAACAAGGGGCAACAAACTAGCAAAACCAAAGTTAAAGAAGAGGAGAGGGAAAAGGAGCCTGTGGAAAACATAAACCCAAAAGAGCCAAAAGCTACACATGATGTAGAAGCATCCACCTCAAAGGCTACCACACAAACCACAAGACCCACATGTGCGACACAGAATACAAAAGACCAAAAGAAAATTCGATCTCATCGCATATGCAAACATAATGAAAACTTGATGATTCAAAGAAAGTGAGAAGATGAAAAAAGTTCTAGTACATCACTTAGTGAGGATGAAACAAGTTCTAATTCATCACTAAGTGTACTTAATAGACCAATCAAGAAACTAGAACCTGCCCAACCACACAAAATTGAAAATCATGATCACATGACATATGTGGAACGTAAAAAGCAAGCTCGGGAGAGCATGCTTAGCATGGTTGAGTGTCTTATAGGATCACCAATTGTGATTGAACATCATAATGCCAATCCTAAAAAAGCAACCAAAGTACAAAACCCAGAAGGAGTACCGCTTCCCCTTTCAAGAAGAGGAAGATATACTCTCTACTACTACAGAAGAGTCATTAGAGACAGATTATACGAATTATGCGGTTGAGAAAGCACGTGAGGAATTTGATGAATCCCTTACGAAACTAAAGCAGTCTCTCAAAACCTCATTTGGAGGAATGCTCTTCTCTCATGGTGAAGCCAGCATAGCGTCAGCACTTGTACCTTTAAAGGCTAAACATGAGTTATACCAAGACATAAAGAGCTCCATAGATGTAAGATTCGTCCTCGTCTGAATAATGAATAAGCTTTTTCTTCAATCCCCTGTAATCGTTTCCTATTTTTTAATACAAGAAAATATTATTTTTCCTTGTTTTGCCTAGAGAGATAAAAAATTCTAGAGAGAGGTAATTCAATATTGAGATATTTTTGGATAAACAAATTCTCCTAATATCAAAAATATATTTCCCTGAAACAAAAGTTCAAAATAAATTCTCCAAGGTGCATTCGGAATCAATTAAAAGACCTTAGCCTAAGGGTCAAGATTTTCTGAAATTTTTGGATTATGGTCCAATTAAGGTTCCTATGGGCCAATAACATTAATCCAAGTGTTGGGATGAGATAAAACCAATGAATAACATAAAATACCCAAAATGAGTAAATGCTCATATAAGATGAAGAGTTAACTGAGTACAAGGTTTATTAGTTAAAAACTATGAGATATTACTAAAAAAATGAGATATTTTGGAGTAATGATACATTTTTGATACCTTGGTAAGGAGGGGGAGACTTTAAGGAGGTGCCTATTTCACACATGTGAATGAGTTTTTAACTCAAAAGTATTAATATATTTTTATCTCTCCTGGATCAAACCAAATCAAAAAGGGAGCCAAACTGGTCCAAATCTTATCCAAATTCAGCCAAACTGAAGTTGGAAAATTCTAGAACTTAGTTGGACTCAGCTAGTTGTCTCCCTCACCTATACATAGACCCTCATTCTTTTGTATTCTCATCTGTGAGCTAGACCATGCCAGTATAACATCAAAATAAGCATATTTTCTATTATCCTTTAAAAATCCTCTACATTTTGGAGAGATTGGAGCTTCTCTCTCTCTCTTCAACCTTCCTTGGAGCTTTCCTCTCAACATACTAACCAATTGATTGGTTGGGGGCTTCTTCTAAGATAAGAGAAGCAAGCAAATTAAGAGGTAAGATGTGATTTCATGGTTTTTTTCTTGATATTCTCAATGTTTCAATTCTCAACCCCTCTCAAGCTTGAGAAGTTTCAAATGAATGGTTTTTCAATACAAATGAAGCTTTCTGAAGAATTTTAATGAATAATCACAAAAAGTTTACATTTATGCTTAATTTGGATTTTTTTTAAAGTATATCTCTCTCTCCCCAAAATAATGGTCATTCCTATGACCAATTCTCTATTCAAATGATGCTTCTCATGGAGAAATTCTCAATTCTAAAATCAAACTCTATGCTAGTTAAGCTAGAGGCTAAGAAAATTACTTTTATGCTTTAATGTTACATAAAGTATGATAAATTTAGGAATTAATTCCATTAATTGGATTTAGTTCCAAATGAAAGTTATTCTATCATATTCGTATTACTAAGTCCTATTTTTTAGAATAATTAAAAATTATCAATAATAGCAGCCAACGGTAGCTATGGAAAACTTTTTAGAAAATTAATACATAAATCATTTTTATGCATAATGTGAAAAGAGAACTTCCTACCATATTCTAGGATTAGTCATCTTATGCTAAAAGAATAATTCTCATCACATCCATGGAAAATTAATTTTTAATGTTTATGCATAAATAATTAATTAGAGAAAAAGAGAAATTTTTAGTAAATTCATTCTTATGCAAAAAGAGAAATTCCCATGATAATGGAGATCCATATATTTCAATGGAGAAAGAGAAAAATAGGTATATTAAAATAATGAATATTTTTATTTAAAATTAAAGAGAAATTTAAGATAAATTATTCTATGCATGAATAAATTTAAATGACAAGAGAGAAATTCCCATCATATTTGGAATTCAATCATTTAAATGGTAAAAGTGGAATTCTTGTCATATTTGGATTAATGGATATTTTTATTTAATTTTAAGAGAAATTTTAGTTAAATTTATTTTCATGCATAAGAAAAATTTAAATGATAAAAGAGGAATTTCCATCATATTTGGAGTTCAATCATTTAAATGGAAAAAGTGAAACTTGGTATATTTGGAATATTAAATATTTTTATTTAATTTAAAGAGGAATTTTAGATAGATTTATTTTATGATAAAAGAGAAATTCCCATGACATTTGGATTGCACTCATTAAATGAGAAAAAGAGGAATTTTAAGCTTATTCAAAAAAATGGATATTGGTATTTAGTTAAAAGAAAAAAAATTATGATATTTAAATAAAGAAAGATTTGAATTAATTTTTGGTGTCAAAAGATGAATTTTCACCATAATTTCACCTAGGGAATTAAGGTTGAGAAATTAAGTGGTAGAAATAAAATCTTTGGATATTTTATGTGGTTAAATCACCAAAGTGGTATTTACCGAAAATTAGATTAAATGGAAGAAGAGTATTTCATTAAAATCCGATATTCTCATATAAAACCATTTCTTAATCTATTATGGTTAAGAAGGAATGAAATTGGAATTTCCTTACGGTTAGAAGTTCGATAGATGTTTATCTAAAGAAAATCCTTGGAATCAAAGTTAGGACTAACCGGATGATTTTGGTTAGACCACGACTATGAGAGGGATGGTCAGTAAATCTCTCGATCTGAATCAAGGAGCAAAAACTTCGTGTGACCGATTCCAGTTCCTAAATACAAAGAATAGACTACTGTTGAATTAACTAGTTTTCCCTTGACCGTTATCACCAAGAATCTAGTTCGACGGTCAATTAAATGATGGGTAGATTGCCTTGATGAGAGATCAAGGATTCTCATTGTGAAATTATGGAATAAGGAAAAAGGGTTTTGTGGAACGAATCTCAAATTAGAATTTTACTTCCATAGAACCTCTGTTTTCATTTAAAGGACTGTTTTACGCCGCCAGAATGCTGGGGAAAGCATTTGGCATGTGTTTTACTAAGAGGGATTTGTTGCAATAGCTAGCAAGGAGTCGTCGAGGGACGTCGCTCGCGGCAAAGCCTACCGAGGTCTTGACCAACCTCGATACGGTTAAAATGGTACGCTTCTTGTACAATGGGCAAGGACCGACAAAGCGGTCCCTGAGTGAAGTGCTAGGACACCTAAGTAGGATCCTAGAGGGTTCTAACCAGGTGATGCATGGGCTCGCGGTTGCTAGGACACCCAGGCATGTGTCGAGAAAGATTCGAATGGACTAAAAAGAACGACTTTTGTAAGATTCCTCCCCAGCCTCTCAAGATGTCCAGCATCTTCCCCTGTAATCAAATCCCTCTTCAAAAATATAAAAGATCTTGTTTCTACCAGTTTTGGCCTAGAGAGAGAATATTCTAATTTTAAATATTTTTAGATGGAAAAATTTCTCATCTTATTAAAATAAGTTCCCCTGAAATAGAAGTTCAAAAAGATTTCTAGAAGGTGCATTAGAAATTAAGTATAATCTGTTCAAGAGGCATTATCCTGGGGGTCGAGATTTTTTCAAAATTTTAAATTAAGGTTCCTATGGACCAACAAGATTCATCCAAATGTAGGGAGAAGATAAATAGAAGAATAAAAGGAAATATCCCCAAAAATGAGTAAATACTCACGTAAGATGTTAATAGTTAAAAAAGAGAGATATTTAGGTGAAATGATGCATTTTTGACACCTCAATATGGGGGAATTTCCCTCATGAAGGAGGCTGCTATTTCACATGCTTGAATGAGTTTTAAACTCCCAAATAATGAGATATTTTTATCTCTTCTCTCTCCTGTTTCAACTGGATCCAAAAAGTGGACTAAACTGACCCAAAAATGGTCAAAAATTGACCAAACTGATCTGGAAAATTCTAGAATCAGTTGGCTTGGTTAGAAGCTCACTTTTTCCTATAAATAGAAGCCTTCCCCTTTGTTGAAACTCAATAGTGTTTTGCACTGTTACCCTGCCTCTCCCAAGTGTCAAAAACTGTGAATTTTACTCATAATTCATTAGTTTTTGACCTTCCCTCTTCTAAAAGATTGGTGGCCACTCTTGTTTTAAACAAGAGTAGAACCCTCAAACCATCAAGCCAAAGGAAAGCTCTCAAATTATCTATGTAAGCTTCTCATTTCTAATTTTTTTATGGTTTTTTATGATTTTTGTCTTCTCTAAAATGAAATGATGTTATGCCTCATTTAAAAAAAGGCATTCCCCTCTCTTCTTTAGTAAATCCAACCATTCTTTATCTTAGATGATTGATTATTGGATAAAATCAAGTTTTTCATAATGTTCTCTTAAATAAGTAGAAATTGTTTACACTAGAATGATTTAAATACTCTTGGTGAACTTCTAATTAATTTTAGTGAGTTAAAAATTAAAAAATGGTCAGCCATACAAAAGAGGTTATGGCAAAAAAATTTTAAAAATTATGAAATAAATTTCATCTTTTATTAATCAAAAAGAGTAATCCCCATCGTTAGAGTATTCTAAAAGTGTCATTTTCATTCATGCATAGAAAGATGCATATTGATTAATTTTTATAAAAGAATGATTTTCAATAGAATTATATTCTATGAAAGATACTTATTGATAAATTTTTTTTGAAAGTGTTACTTTCTTCATTATTGATTTCTATGCATAAAAGTATGCATAAAAGTATATTTTTTTTATTACAAAAGAGTTACTTCCATCATATTGATTTTATGCATAAAAGAATATTTTTTTATTATAAAAGTGTTACTTTTATCATTATTGAATTCTATGCATAAAAGTATGCATAGAAGAATATTTTTTATTATTATAAAAGTATTACTTTTATCATTATTGAATTCTATGCATAAAAGTATGCATAAAAGAATATTTTTTATTATAAAAGTGTTACTTTTATCATTATTGATTTTTATGCATAAAAGAATATTTTTTATTATAAAAGTGTTACTTTTATCATTATTGAATTCTATGCATAAAAGTATGCATAAAAGAATATTTTTTTATTATAAAAGTGTTACTTTTATCATTATTGATTTTTATGCATAAAAGAATATATTTTTATTATAAAAGTATTACTTTTATCATTATAGTAGCATCAATAGTTGGTGCCCAATTACAGACACCACAACCAAGGACAATAAGAATAAGAGAGTACCCGGGGGTAGTAGCAGTGAGCAACCACCTCCCAAGAAGTAAACATTTACTATCGATTGGGCAAGGTAACATCATTGTTGAGTCAGGGTTAGAGCTTAAGACGGACACCCAAGCAGACAAAGACTCCAAGAAGGATAAAGGGAACGGAAGGAAAAGGGTAGAAAAGGGAAAGAAAACCAAGACCGAGGGTGAAAAGGAAAAATAAAGCACATCAAAACCATAGCCACACAGCCCCACCACAGCTTGTAACACAACCACCACCATGATTTCGAGCGCCACACCATTGGAAATGCTTATGCAAATGTAATTAGTAGACGACCAATTCTCTAAGTTTTTTAAAAATTCTAAATAGACCACACAGTTGTAGGAGATAACTATCAACAGTGCCAAGCTGAGGCTAGAGGAGGGGTGTGTGGAAGGAATAGTATATAATACACTATAGCTTTTATAGTCACATTTGTGGTGAAAGTGTGGGTGTATGAAACTACATTCAGAGGTACACAAAGTGCAAAGCAAAGGCATACAAAAGAAGAGTGTAAGACCCTCTACATGGAATGGATTGTATTTGAAGAGACCAAATGCAATAGCTAAGGGGAAAGGTAGAGATAAAAGAGAAGGTGTCCTAAGCTCATGTAAATAACATCCCTAATGGAAAAGAGGTCCAACAAGATGGTACAACATAAAAATTAAACCATCAACAAATGCAACACAGATCTAGAAAAAGCACGCTTTAGGGCTAGTGAAATGCAAGTTAAAGCAAACACATAGAGAGAGAGAAACCTAGAGAAAAATACAAAAGATATGTTGTATCATCAAGGATGATCAAGTAAAGGCCTTGGAGGAGGAGTTTTAGTCATTAAAAGATGCATAAAATTAGGTCAAAGGGCCTTCCACACCTTCCACTCCTACTGACAGTCATGAGGAGAGAGGGACAAAGTTTTACAAGATGTAGCTTTAATGCTCCCTTCCGAATGATAGCACAAGAACTCACACAATCTCATGAAGCCGATCAGATATAGCTTGGGCCTCGCATTTATTTGCCAAGGGATGTTGCTCAATGAGCCCCTCTCCAATTTATAGGTTGCTAGGCTATGTAGGCAAGTACCCAGGCACTAGAAGCCTATGCCACCATTATGTTCTTTTAAGGGACCTTGGCCTTGTAAAACTTTATAGATTTATATCAAGCTGATACAAATCTGATGATAAAAAATTTCATTGCATGGGTATTCTTATTTGGAAAGATACCTCTAGATTTAGATGAAGATTACATCAAACTTATAGAGATGAGGAATACACAACTAGAGTGCCAATGGATATGGCCATATGCCAAGTAGAACTAAAATGGCTTGAGGGCATAGGGAAGAGGTTGACCACCAAATTCAAATAAATGGCTTGCTTGGCCTATGAGCTCATCAATTTTTAACTGGTCTACATCAGAGTCTGCAAATAACTAAAATTATAAGTAGAAAAAAACCCTTGCTTCTTTGGGAGAGACTGAGCACATTGTATACCCCAAAACTGTCCCACAAGAAGAACTTGGAGAGCTAAAAGACTTCCTTGACAAGCTAGAACACTTAAAGAAGCATAAAGGAAACCAAGAATATTTAGATAGCTCTAAGGAAGGGGAAGAAGAAGAGGCAAGGACAAAAAGGGGTAAAATGAGGAGAAAAAGATGACAAAGAACCCAAAGAGGACAAAGACAACAATGGTCAAGGGTCAAGGGATCATAAGCCCAATGTAGAGATAGATAAGGACTCCAAGTAGGGCTAAGAGAAAGAGAAAGAGTCCCAAGTCCAACAAGAAAAGGAACATGAGCCAGAAAGAGACCAGGGCAACCAAAATTCTGATAGGCCTACACAACAAACACAGAAGCCTAAAAAACACACAAAGAAAGCATAACAACTTGGGAAACCTAATTTTCGAGATCTACACTCTCATAAGCTCCCAAAGCAAGCACCATAAGCCTCACCAACACCTAGACTAAAGATCATACAAAATGCCCATGATAGCTAAAGAAGACCCATGGCCACTATTAAGGAAACCCTAACCTAACCTATCGTGGGAAGTTAACTATCTGTCAATCTTGAGCAAGGCTCAAGAACTCCACCATAGCCACTCATCACCGCCATCATCCTGAGCACTGCACTCATTGTCACACTAAGGCGATTACTCTAAACCAACCCGTGTGGTGAAACCTCTCTCCGCAAAGATCGTGTGGGATCTCCATGGGAGACAATTGTGTTGGTAGCCTAATCAATCAAGCAAGAGGGAGAGAATAAGGAGGGAAGCATGAGAGAACAAGTGATTAGCACTAATCACTTCCAAACCCTAACCCTAAGCACACTACACATGCTAGATTAGAGTTACAAGAGAGGGAGAGAGAACACTCCACTACTATTGCAAAAATGGGAGAATGAGTTACAAATAAGAGAAATTGGCTTTTATAGTTCCAAACCTTTTCCCACTAGGCCACCCGAAAGTAAGTGACGCGAGGTGCCCAAAACATAGTTACAAGGCTTTTCCCTATGTTTTGGCCAACTGACCAAGATTCTCTTGTCTTTCCTTCAAATCTCAATACATGGGAGCGTCTTTAGGGAATTTCCCTCATCAAATGACAAGATTTACAATATAGTACCGATGCCCATTACATAAGTGTGTGGACATAGTTGTTGTAGGAATGTGTTAACCAATATGTGGTTAACATACTTCCCTTCCTAAACTCAATTGCGTCCTCGATCAGTAAGAGGTTGTCGAGGCACACGAGAAAGTATCGCACTTGGTTGGTTCTCGTCTATTTGGAAATGAGAGGGGGTGGGGGAGTAAGTAAGATGGAAAGAAGTTAGTGAAGTACTGGCGATGAAGTATCCGACTAGTCTGATAGGCTCTTATGAATTTGCTTGCTTGTATGTGTAGTACATGTTATTTTGTTTTTGGTGGTTTTTCCATTTTGTCACCGTTGTGGTGGGAGATCCTCATTAGAGGAGTCAAAGTACTTGAATGAGTAGACTAGCATGGAATAATTAATGACTAGTATCCAAGTGGTAGGTGGTATTATTAAGAAGGGATTAATAGAACAATAGTGTTAGTAAGCAAGTGGCAAACAAGGGGGGAATTCCGGAGGGACAAGAAGGTAACTTGCATTGTGACTGCTTGTGCCCCGAGATATTGTATGTCAAAGGTGATTTTCATTAAGCTCAAGCATCTTGGTCAAGACACCGTGATGGGTATCTTGGCTCGCATGGATGTTGAGGTATCGGGTTTTGGTGTTCTCTCTTTTTCTTTTGGTGCTTTGTCTTCTTCTATGATTGGAGCTCTGGGATCCGGTGTTAATAGGAGTGGTAGCTGATGAGGATCCATAGGTGTTGAGCCAAAGAAGAAGTTATGGGTCGGATGGATTAAGAATGAAGCACAGTTCTTGGTGTGAAGCACGGGTGATTAAGAAGATCCAAGCAATGGGTTATACCATTGACCAAGCTTTAACCCACCATGGTCCCCCCATCTAGAGATGTACCTGGATGGCTATCAATGATGAGGCTTGGTGCAGTGTGTGTGCATAGGATAGAGCCTAGTGAGAATTGTAGGTGTTGTGCATGGGCAAGGGAAAAAAGTGTGCCCATGGTCTTAATCACCTAGATCTTAATCACCTAGATCCTAATCACCTAGATTTTAATCACCTAGAGTCTCTCTATCTTTTTTTCTCTATTTTTTGGATTATTGGTCTGCACCCCCTAAAGAGGGTTTTGTACTTAGTGGCCCATTTCACAAGATTTGTGAGCTTACCTTTGAGTGTATCTCTGATTGGTTGGATAAGCTCTGCCATTTGTAGCACTACCTCTTGGTTTGGTGATGAAGTCAAGCAGTGGGGTGGAGCGTCGTGGATGAGGCTCCATGGGGGGAAAGGGCTAGGCAAATTGAGCTTTTGAGTGCCCATGGGTTGGGTGTGGGAAAGTCTGTAGGATTTAGTTGAGGAAGAAGGGACTTGCTTACCCATTGTTTGCCCCAAACCATCTTCGTCGATTGCACGGGTATCGACGTGGTTGGGGTGGTTTGGGCAAACTACTAAACGGATATGCCGTGGGAGCTCCATGATAGAGTTCCCATCATGGAATACTTTGAGCATCTAAGAAGTGATTGGGCACCCATCACTAATGAGAGTGATGAAGGTACGTGTCAAGGATTTCAGGTGTTTGATCGACGATGATCTAGAAGTAGGTTGTCGACGACGCTGAGGATAGGATTTTGATGGTGGCTTGGGGAGCCACATGTTTGTGTTACCATCATGGAAGCCTTGAGCTTTGAGCATGTTGGTAGGCACCCAATGTTGTTGGCTGCGATGTGCTTGGGGTTACCTATCTTTTGGCCATGGGGCCTTTTGTCATAGCTTCCTGGGGAGTTGTGGTGGATGAGAACATGCGGCATTCTTGGTGGGTAGCCAAAGGCGAGTATTGCCTTCATAACAGCCTTGTGCTTATTATAACACGTGGGGACTAGCCAACGTTGAAGCTTTAACGTAGGATTGATTTTTGTTAGCTTAGTTGGCTTCTTGCGCTTGGGTTACAAAGATGGTTGTTTGAGGATCCATAATTTTGTGTAGCCATTGTAAAATTTCTAAGTGGCAAGAATATTCTTGGGCATCCACCATTGATTGTCATGATAAATATAAAAGGTCGGGGTGCTTACTGTGTGGGTGGTCGAGGATGTAGAGTTTAGGGGGATTGTCAATGATGAAGCTTGATTATCATTGTTGGAGGGTGTTGACAGTGCCCGATTGACCAGCTTTGGTGAGGAATGGGGTGTGGTCATAGGGGATGAGGATGGGGCATGAGGGGGAAGGGCAGTCGGGGGTGAGGGTGTGTGTATGATTTCCTCTTGGGGACACAAGAGGAATGTGGGCTTTTTGCTGTTGATTTCCATGGTGGTCATTTTTTCGTGCCAATTGATTTGGCAGTAAGTGGCATCAATCCACTCTTTTTTAATGATAAGCTAGCCTTGGAGTGCTCGTGCATCTATGATATGAAATTTGCACTCCAACTGGTTATTTCCTATAGAAAGTTTAGGAATAAAATACCCAACACTCACTAGATGCATTTCGTGTGTGTGATATTTGAATGTAAGTGCCTTCTTTTGTTAGTGTGGATTTTCTAAGATCTGTCCACTCCTCCAAGAATATGAGAGTGGTGTGGACCATGGGGTAGATATGGTCTTGCCACCTTTGTAGACCATTCTTAGTTGGTAGTCTAATCCATATTCTTGGTGGGTTTAGTTCTGGTGGTAGTTTGGGGGCAGTGGAAGACTTACCAGTGGGGGGTGTGAGAGTACCTTGTGTGTGGTAGCAGTTGGTGGGGGTAGATGATCGGATTTAATGCACTCCCCATCTCAGAGGATCAATGTTACCTTGCCCTGGGAAATCTTGAGGGTAACTGTGTTGTCAGTTGAGTTGATTGTATTTGTAGCGTTCTGGACCCAACTTCCTCCAAGGATGACTGATTCTTTGATCTCACCTATGGGAAACACATAGAACTTACAAGCCAATGGGTTAGATACAATATGCACAATTTGTGTAAAAGACCCAAGGCTTTGTGTGTGTGGGCACTTTTAAGAGATGGCTTGCCTAGGGAGACCCATGTTTTGGCTAGCTGTGGGAGACAGCAAGGCACACTTTCTTTGCATATTTCGGCTAAAGGTAAAATCTATCTAGACCCTAAGGGTCATTATTTTAGGTTGTGGAGCTACACTTACACTCAGGGTGTCAAGCAAGGCAATGGCTTTGTAGGGTTCATGAAGGGTCTGGCCATTTGGGAGCACAAATTACGTGCCGAGTTTGTCATCTAGGAGGGTGTCAAGTGTAGCAAGGATTTTTAGCTAGTTATTGGTTGACTTCGTCACTATTGATAGAAGCGATCATTCATGGCACCCGTATGTCATCAAGGGCTTGATGACAAGCATTGCAAACAAAGAGATCATTGCTCCTGGCAGTGGTCACAAAGTCTTCATCAAAGGGAGCTTTGGCCATGGGATGTGAGTGCCAGGTATATAAATTGACTTTGAGGGTTTGAGACCCTTTGTGGAGGTAGACATGATGCATGTCCCAGTCATGGATCAGTTGTGTTTGTCGCCGTTAAAGATGCCAATGTGGAATACGGGGTCTCCAACTCCATGGAATTTTGGCAGACGTTTAAAATTTTTCACCCATATAGGTTTTGTATGTGATTTTGTGGGCACAAGTGTTGGAACACTCCTCTTCCTAGAGCTTGTGCTAGGAGGTGGTGCAAGGGCGGGGCATGGGAATCAATTCGTGGATAGAGAAGAAGGTACGTAAGTGTGCTCGGGGCATCTATCGACAGGAGGGGCCCCACTAGATGAGGGCACTTCAAAAATCATTTCTCCCTCATGGCGAAACATGTGTGGCGTGGCAACCACATGTGAATCTACAATTGGGGCTAGGGTACCGCCGAATGGAATGGAGGCACTGGGGGCATGCAACCATGGCAACCACATGTGAACCTACAATTGGGGCTGGGGTGCCGCCGAATGGAATGGAGGCACTGGGGGCATGCAACCATGACCAAAAGTGCCCATAGTGTGGTGGGGAAGCTCAGAAATGCTTAAACAGTGTGTGCGCAGTCCCGAAATAGGAGTTTTGGCTCTCTTTTGCCTCGCACATGAATGCACCCTTAAGGTAAAAAATGGTCTTTTAAGGAATTTTATGCGTGTAAAAATGACCCTAGTGAGTCGGGGAGGTAGACCATAAACACATCTAAAGATTTGGTAATTTTGAAACTTTTAATTATTTTAAAAAAAATTTGAGAAAGGTACGTACATATGCTTAGGTTGGTACGGTCATGGATAAGGTTGGTACGGCTATGGCTAAGGAAGGTATAGTCGTGGTAATTTTTTTGCTTTGTTTTCTAGAATGGTACGTCTGTACGCTTAGGTTGGTACGCCTGTGGCTAAGGTTGGTACGACCATGGCTAAGAAAGGTAAGGCCGTGGTAAAAAATAATAAATTTTCTTTGGGATGGTACGATCGTACGCTTAGGTTGGTACAGTCATGGCTAAGATTGGTACAACCATGTGGCTAAGGAAGGTACGATCAGGGTAATTTTATTAAAAAAATCTTTTTTCGGGATGGTACATTCGTATGCTTAGGTTACTCGGCTGTGGCTAAGGTTGATACGGTCGATAAATTTTTTTTAACCTTTTTTTCGGCATGGTATGTCCATACACTTAGGTTGGTATATGGACATGCGCTTAGGTTAGTATGCATGTGGCTCTAAGGAAGGTACGACCGTGGAAATTTTTAAAAAAACATGTTTCTAAATTTTTAGGATGGTACGTCCGTATGCTTAGGTTGATACAGCTATACGCTTAGGTTGGTACAACCATGGCTAAGGTTGGTATGGCAAAAAAAAAAAATCCCCGGTTTCGTACGGCCGTATGCCTAACTTAGAAGCGTATGCTCATGGCCTTAGATGTGAACGGTCGTGGCAAGTTTGAAATTTGAATTTAAATTTCAAATTTGGAGGGAAGTGAGTGGGAGACAACTAAGATCCCCTCATTAATGCAAGGTAGGTGGGAAAAGGCTAAAGTTAGTGGTTACCTTTAAATTAGTAGATTTTAACTAATTTAGAGGCACTCGAACTTAACTAATGATTAATCTTCTAAATCCCACTATTAATCACCTTTTAACCCTCTTCGTTGCCCTCTAATTACTCCTAAATGGTGAGGAGTTTAGAATTTGATAGATGGATTAGCAATGTTTAGGTTAATACAATGATGTGATCACCTCTAACTAATCTCTCTAATTAGGTCTCTAATTAACCCTCTCAAAAGAGAAAAAATTAGGTAAATGAGACCTAATTAGTGCTAATTCTTGCTAATTAAGGCCTGATGGGAGTGGACTAAACATTTATTTAGGTCAAGAAAATTGTTTAGAACACTAATGTCACTCCAATTAGTCTAATTACAAGCAATTAGGCTCCTTGTTTTGGTTTTTTCTCTCTTTAAGTTCACTAATCACACTAACCAATAGATTAGTGAAAATTAAGAGATAGTTTATGGTTGTTTTGGATTTTTGATGGATTAGGTTCTATTTAACATTGATAACCTACCTATGCTAAGATTAAGCTAAAAATTAAGAAAAATAGTCTAGATTTAAGCAAAAACCCTCTTGATTAGGCTCTCTAATCACCCAAATCTCAAGTTTTTTCACTCAAACTAGTAGTAATCCTACTCTAAACACAAACTGCATGAATCACAATAAATACATCAAAAAAACCATACAAAACATCAAAATATATCAAAAAACCAAAAAAAAACACATGCCAAAGAGCTTACCTGGAACCGAGCTATGGAGACTCCATTGGATTCAAATCAAAGATAGCTTTGACAAGTAGCGGATTTGCACTCCCTAGCAGCGGCACCAAAGAAGTTAAGAAAACCCTACCCTAACATGTCATGGGAAGTTGCATATCCACCATGCTGGAGCAAGGCTCGAGAGCTCCACTGTAGCCACTCGTTGTCACTACCATCCTCCTGCACTCATTGTCACACCGAGGCGGTTGCTCTAAACCAACGAGACCAACGAGTGGTGCAACCTCTCTCGCGAAAATTGTGTGGGATCTCCGCGGGGGGAGATGATTGCATTGGTAGCTTAATCACTCAAGAAAAAGGGAGAGAAGAATAAGCAGGGAAGCATGAGAGAACAAGTGATTAGCAATAATCACTCCCAAACCCTAACTCTAAGCACACCACACATGCCAGATTAGAGTCGCAAGAGAGAGGTAGAGAGAACACTCCACTAGTATTGCACAACTGGGAGAATGAGTTATAAACAAGAGAAATTGGCTTTTATAGTTTTAAGCCTTTTCCCACTAGGTCGCTCGAGAGTAAGTAATCCAGGGTGCCCAAAACATAGTTACAAGGCTTTTCTCTATGGTTAAGCCAACTGACCAAGATCCTCTTGTCTATCCTTTGAAGCTCAATACTACTTGGGAGCATCTTTAGGGCATTTCCCTCAGCAAATGACGAGACTTACAATATAGTGATGGCGCCCATTACATAAGTGTGTCGACATAGTTGTCGTAGTAATGTGTTAACCAATATGTGGTTAGCATACACTAGAGCCCACAATCCCATGGCACACTTAGAACATGAGGAAAGCATAGGGAAAGTGAGTTTCGATGAGAAGTCGAAACATATTAGCAATTTAAATGTCAATCTTCTATGAATGAGGGATATCCTCAGGTACAACAACTTCATTTATGGCAATGTATCCACCATCATAAACTATAGTCCATGAGTCAAGATGGAGTAGTGAACATGGATCACTTAGAGCACAAAACGGTTGGCTACCATAGACCAATCAAAGAAAACTTATTCACACCAAAAGCACCATGGAGAACTAGTCATCTTGGAGGCTTGTTTAGTTTGCCAAAGGCCCTCAATGTAGGAATACTTTACCACAAGGCACCAACCAATCAACTTAGAGGCTTGGTTGGTTTGCCAAAGGCCCCCACTATAGGAATACTTATCGCAACAAAAAATAATCGATCTGCAATACTTGGCAATCAAGAGGATCTTTTTATGGTGGAAGTACTATGAGACGTAGGGTGAAAATTCCTTTTTAATCCACTTTCCAAAGATTCCCTCTGTACTAGATTAAGCCATAACCGAACAATAAATGCTTGAGGTGATGAGCATGTTCATGGTCAAGTATAAAGATTTTGAAGACTTGCATGTCTAAGCCATGTGTAAAATCTTCTACACATTAGCCACCTGCCTCAAAGGATTCAATAAGGTGAATACCTCTCGGGGGTGGCACATTTATCATGAAAGTGAAGTGTAGCAATTAGCCTTCAATTTTTCCATCATTGGCCCAACTCTGAGGTAGATATAATATGGCTACTATGAGCATGTCCGATACTATCCCATCATCAAAGGAAATTTGAAGATTGTTTTATGACAGAATTTTTCCAGTGCAGTATGTCAAAGCTTTTCCAAGCTTTTTTTTGTAAATATTCTATTTCAACATCACACCATCGAGAACTTTTCACTCACACCATGCTTGTCGTGCCATTCCGGTGTTGCTTTGAGGTCAAAATCAACACTAGGTAGGGGGTTTTTACTCCTTTTCTCTACACTTTTTATAATTCCCACCCTAGCTTAGATGATTCACATTGCATATGGCTAGGGGCCCACCTTTGTAATGGAAGCTAGCCATATAAGGCTTGTACATATAAAAAGAACACATTGTGGGAAACCCATAAGTGTGGGTAGGTGAATCCCACATGTATATAAGTTACTTATGAGGGTGTGGAAGGTCACTTTTGATAATACAATCTACTACTGAGCTTAAGCTTTGGGAGCTCCTCAATTCTTTCGTTTCTTGTTCTCTTCTTTATTCTTGCTTGTCTTTTTCTCTTCTTGATTATTGCATGCTTCCATTAAGCTTTGGGGGAGCTCCTTAATTCTTTCTTGTCTTGTTCTCTTCTTGATTCTTGCTTGTCTTTTTCTCTTCTTGATTCTTGCATGCTTCCATATTTTTGGCTTTGAAGTCTTATAGAGTTTGCTTGCTTTCATGTGTGAGTACTTGATTATGTGTATGTGCATGAGGTGAGCATGCCTGCTTGCTTCTTGCTTGAGATTAGCTAGGTGTGGAGTGTGAGTGAGAGATTGCAAGAGAGAGAGAGAGAGAGAGAGAGAGAGAGAGAGAGAGAGAGATGGAGTGAGTAGAGAGGAAGCTTGCTAGATTCTCCCTCTTATAAGTAGAGAGGAATCTTGCTAGCTTCTCCCTCTTGTGTGATTAGATGGAGTGAGTAGAGAGGAAGCTTGCTAGCTTCTCCCTCTTGTGTGATTGGATTATGGAGGTACATTGATAGTGCTTGATGGCTTGACCCCTTGAGGTTTCCATTCTCATGAGCAATTCATTGTCACATAACTCTAGATGGGTTTCCATTCTCACGAGCAATGCACTATCACATGGCTCTAGATGGGTCTGTACTCCTTTGTGAGACTACAACTTCTCTACATAAGAAGCACCGTTGTTAGGACGTAGAACTAGTGTGCCAGAGTGGAATAGAGATCCTTTGTTTAATTTTTCTTGCCCATGAGTTGTAAAACCTATAGTAGAGTGGTTGTGTGTTGAATTTAGTGTGTGATTTGAAGTGTAATGGTGTGTTTTACATGATTAGATTGAGCATTTCCTAACCCATAATTCTTCTTTAGTGTTTTTTATTATTTTTCTTCATTATAGTAAAGATTGATGGTTGAGTTGAGCTCCCCCTTGCAATATTGAGGTTAGCAATCTTGCTTGTTAGGATTTTCCATTGACATCATGAGCATTATATTAGGTTAAATATAGTAATTAAACTAAATTAGAAATTTTCACTATGTCCAAACAATTGGCCCATTCTTTCAATTGATTCACAATAATCATTCATTTGGATGTTTTTTTGGTAGAATAAACATTTTAGAACCATTTCTAAGCTAGGTACCAAGAAAAAAAAAACTAAGAAAAAGCAAGGAAACAACTAGGTATAAAATGAAATTATTTCCTAGACAAATCATTTTGATCGTATAAGTAAGGTTGCTTGGGGTAGAATCACCCGATCCAACCCTAGGAATTAGATTGTTTTATGAAGCCGACACGATCACTGACCTGACATCTAGAATGCACCATAATGATCCATTAATTGGAATGGGAAATGGGTTTTAGATAATACTAGCTAAAGCTAGAGGGAATATTTGTTAGATGTGCGCAATAATTACACTGCATTTGTCACCGCCTAACATACTGATAGTTGGTAAATAGTCCAATCAACCGCTCCTAAAAAGTTCAATCATCGGTCCAAGATTAGACTTGTTGACGATCCAAGGGTTGAATCATCCGAAACCTATAATTGCATGAGGATCTAATCGTTTACAATCCTACATGTGGGATCACCCAATTCTTGAATTGTTCTATAATTGAATTGTTTTAGTCTAATCGGTAATGAATCTAAAAGTAGAATCATTTTTTGAAGATCGTTTCAAGTGGAATCATTCCAACAAGGATTGTTCCATCTGGAATCATTTTGGCTAGAATTGGAATCATTTTTAAGGAGAATTGCTCAATTAGGATAATCGATCCTACTGGATAAAATTTCATAGGCATTAAAAAATCAAAAAACTAGCTAGTGCAAGGGGATTTTGACCATAACCTCACACTTTAACATGCTTAATCCTAGAGAAAAACTATTTTAAAATATAAAACCTTCTAAAGATACTAAAAACATTGGAAAATCAAGAGAAATTTCCAACAAATACCAAAAAATATCCAAGAAAACCATAAAAGTAGAAAAACATAGAAAACCTAGAAACATCAAAAACCAAGAAAATCCTAAAAAGAATCCCACAAGTGATTCTAGTGTTGCACTAATGCTTATGCATTTATGTGTTCAAGCCAAATCATTGCAGCTTCATTCTCAAACCCAACATTTAAGCACAACATTATCATATGGGCTAACACTAGGGAGTGGGATAGGACCAAGAGTCGATCTAACCACCGTAGCTCTAAATTCTAGTTTGGAAGCAGACTAGAAATTCTTTCACCAACGAAATCGAGATTGTGAATCATTAGCCCAATTTAGCACCCAAACACATAAATGACCTAATGAGACCATAGAGAATTTATAGAAGAGTTGCCATAAGGAACCGAAAGGCCCCAATCTAGAAGACCATAATTGGTGAGAGAATGGCCACCCACCATGAGTGAACGTGCTAGAGGCCAAGCAAGTAACACAAGAACCAGTGAAGCATAAGTTTTAAAATTCTATGATTTCCATACAACTAACCAAGTTCCTATCTTCATTGATGCAAATGGGATACTCTACACATCAATGTAGCATAGCTGCCCATGTCTTGGATGCGTCCCACCGCACTACCTATAGCACTATAAATGGACATGATTGGCACAAGCAAAGGATACCAATGCTTGTGAGCATATATTCCCTATACTCTCAGTATGCCCTCATTGAGAGTCTATCTAGATTGCCATCTAATCTCTCTACACTAGAGCGCACGAGTGGACAGCACCATCATATTGTACCTCTCTTGTTTGGTATAATCAGAATTTTTAAAATTCTTTCCATCCTCTCTATTGCATTATCTAGTGTACTTTCTCTTGTTATATCTTTTTTCGCTATGCCGTATTCTTACAATAACTTCCACACACCTTATGATATGTGACTTTTTATATCCTCACATGCATGGAAGTTATAACCATCTTCATCTTTGTAATCAAGAAAAAGAGATACATAGAACACAATGAATCAAGCAAAGATTTAATGGCAATATCTCTCTATCTTTTCAATATGTGTGCATTCATTACAACATCTCTCAGTACTTTAATGGCAATTTTACCTTTAAGATAAGAGTAAAAGGATAGTAGGAGGAAGAGAAATAAGAATCACTTCAAGAAGAGGTAGTACAATGAAGGAGGAAGATTTCTCATCTGTATGGGGGCATGCAGCCCATAATGCAAGGAAACATGTATAGGGGCATGCAGCCCGAGATGCATAGTGGCATGTTTGGAAACATGGGTGGATCAACAGGATTGCATGGTATGCAAGGTGTGGGAAGTGGCAATGTTTACCCTAGTATGGGTATGCATGCAGGGGGTAGCAATCTTGTAAATCCACTTCCTTTACGATAATCTAATACCTTTGGGTAAGGCGAAGGATTATAAGGAAGGGGGAGCTGCAGTGAAATTTGACACATTCATTGGGGCAAAAGATAGGCTCAAGGCTCTTACCATTTTACAACAGTGTGATGCTGCTTTTTCTGGTGGTAATTACACTAAGTCCTCAAAAGTGAGAAAAGTTACGACTTTTCTCAAGGGCAATACGTTGCAGTGGTGGTCCACTCTTCTCTTGTTGCACAGCATAGCACCATCTACTTGGGTATACTTTAAATAGGTATTCTCTTCTGTGTGGCTCACATGTACATTTGAGGTGGATGTAATGACAGCATGGCATAAGTTGGATACATCAAAGTGTGAGAATCTAGAGGATTGTAACAAGAAGTTTTGGAAAGCTTTACTCCCAGTTACTTCTTATTGTACAGTGCCACTGTCTAAGCAGGTTGAGAAGTATTGTTGTGCGTTGGCCAAGGAAGTGAGTGATTATTGCATTAAGACCCGAGTAACAATATGTCGCAGATGATAGAGAATGCTATGAGAGGAAATGCGTTACGGGCAAGGCGCCATTTGAGATTCTGGAAGAAGGGAAGAAGGTACCAGGAAAGAAAGGTGTGAGGTAAAGTTTCTCGTCGCTCGCTACCTTGTGAAGTTCAAGAACTATTCACCGATGGATGCGAAGTGGATGGAGGAGGGTGACTTAGCAGATTCACCTCAGGTATTGCAGCTTTATCTTTATGCCTTTGAGTTGGAGCCGACTCTTGTTACGGCTCATTCAGGTTCAGCAAAGCATAGGTCTGGAGCATTGCTTGATGCTCAAGAGGGGGGTAGCACCTCCGCTCCCTTGCTATACAGACAGGCTCGGATGTCATTTAGAGAGGTCGCTTGGTGTAGCTTTTGTCTCACTCAAAGGTACTAACAACTGACAGTACATCTACTTATGGGACTTCTATGATATATGTGTACTAGTCACATTGGATGTTGTGGTTATGTATGGTTCACAGAGTGGTATACAACTTGGACTATTACTACACCATTGGTTTGCAGTGAATGTTACTACATATGTATGGCAGAGAGAGATTGAGACGTTGATCTTGCCATATTGTACTTTTCACTTTATTTTGGATCACATGGCTGATATCTTGCTAGATGGACAGCCTTCGTTATCAGTGTGATTCTGCTTGGATGTCTTGCTACATCACCAAGTGCAATCGAGGACGCTTGCCATTTTTCAAGAGAGGGGTATGTCATGACCCTGTGAATTTGTACAGCGTATCTAGACAAGGTGGGCATGAAGGTCAATGTGCAAGACACAATTGTGCAGGACATTTATTTAATGTTCATATTTGGGGTCACCTATTAAGGCTTCCTTTCATAACCCATGGGGACAAAGGTTTGGAGAGGCCAAACGCTTTAAAACCAATGACTTTTTTTTTGGGGAGCATCGTCGCCCTTTTGGTGGGGAAGGCGTACGTTATTTTTGGAGGTGAGTCTCTTTTGGAGGAGTCTGCTGCAATTGCACATGTATGTGCTTTTTCTCGTTTGGGCGACTGGCGGGTTGCAGGGAAGCACTAGACTGGACTGCTCTCTCTCTCTCTCTCTCTCTCTCTCTCTCTCGGAAAACAGTGCAGGGCTGTAGGTGGCTGCAGGAAGCACACAGCCGCGTGGAATTCTCTCCCTTCCTCTATCTCGTGGGAGGGCAGGCGGGCTGGTCGAGCAGCCACACAGGCGGCAGGACTGTTACTCTCTCTACCTTGCAAACAGGCAGGGGACTGCAATCGACACACAGCCGAACAGGGCCTTCTTCTTTTTCTTCTTCTTCTTCTTCTTCTTCTCTCTCTCTCTCTCTCTCTCTCTCTCATGTGGAAGGCGGCGCACAACCGATAGGCTTAGAGGCTTCTCTCTCTCTCTCTCCCTTCGCCAGTAGGTGGGCCCACAGGAAGCATACAGCCGAGGAGATTTCTCTCTCTCTTTCTCTCTTTCCCTTTGTGAGAGGAAGGGTTCAGCAGTTCTAAGGGTACAAACAGAGCAAACCGAGGGATGTTTTTGGGCGAGTCTATGGACTGATGTATGGATGTGTTTTTGGCTGCGAGTAAGGGAAAATACATTCATGAGACATGTTAGGGCGACACACACATGCATCCTATTTGGTACACTTCCAAGTCTACATAAGCCATCTTCTAACTATCTAGGCACATTTGGCCACCATCCAATGTCTAAACTGGGAACTGCCAAGTGTGTAGGTGCTCACCACACAACAACTGCTCCTCGTATAGAGTGCGTTAGAAAATAGAGCACAATTATCACCCATAGCAACAACACGAGGATGGAGCATTGAACAAGTGCTTTTCCAACACAATGCATTGCAAGCTGGCCAATCATTATATTATCCATTATATGTAGATATTGTGGAGTTTCCTCGAGAAGAAGACATCTCCTCTTGAATGACTTCAATGCTGGGATAGCTAGGAAGCATGTTCACATGTATGATTTTTGTGTAGATCCATTCAAGACATGAATTGAATTGTGCATTTATGTGGACAAGAATGGTTTGCAATGAGGGAAAAGCTCAACGGCCTAGTTTGAGAGAAAGCAATCATGCTATCTTCTGATGTACTCTAATGCTGCAGCCTAGTTACAAAACCTAGAGTAGCAAGGCATGTTAGAAGAGAACTTAGTCCTTAGCATTTATAATCATGTAGCAAAAGGTATAATAGGCCAAAAGCACTCAATACAAGCCATGTCCACTAAGAGAGAACAAATAACAAAAACATAAAGACAAGGCTAGCAGGAGAGAAAGGGTAATGTGTACATTGCTAGTCTTGTAGCAAGAGGTTTAATAAGTCTAATGTCCAAAGATGTTCCCAAATTTTACAAGCCCGCCAATGCATACGGGTATCACAAATGCAATATTACCACCAGCAACAACACGAGGATGGAGCATTGAGAAAATGTTTTTCCAACACAAAATGCATTGCAAGCGGGCCAATCATCATATTGTGCACTATTTGCAGATATTGCAGAGTTTGCTCAACAAGGAGACCATCTCTTGAATGACTTCAACGTTGGGACAGCTAGCAAACATGTTCACATGTATGACTTTTCTGTAGATCCATTTGGGACATGAACTGAATTGTGCATTTATGTGGAGAGGAGGGGATTGCAACAAGGGAAAAGCTCAACGGCCGAGTTTGAGAGAAAGCAATCATGCTATCTTGTGATGTGCTCTAATGCTACAGCCTAGTTACAAAACCTAGAGTGGAAGTGTTAGAACAGAACATAGTCCTGAGCATTTATGGTCATGTAGCAAAAGTATAATAGGCCATAGGCTTCCAAGATAATCTTTTACTATAGATGAAAGATGTTCTCACACTAGACAAGCCATGTCAACTAAGAGAGAACAAATAACCCATAGAAACATGAAGGCAAGGCTAGTAGGAGAGAAAGGGTAATGTGTACATTGCTAGTCTTCTAGCAAGAAATGCCCAAAGATGTTCCTAAATACTTCAAGCCCACCAGCGCATACAGATATCACAAATAATTCATAAGAATGTGTACACAAGGCTATTGGTGGAGAAGAAGATGTATTCCTGCGGGGAGTTCGATATACTCACACAAAACTACAAATTATACCATAACAAGGTATAAACCCCTCTATAAGGATTCCTAAAACCAGAAACTGGAAAACCGAGGTAGGCTGTAATGTCAACATTAAGACCAAGGATTTTTACATGGCATTCCTCAACATTTGATGGAATTTGGGAGATGATAAGACTTCATAACCTCTACAAGCCAAACACCACCCTTTGACAAGTAATTTGATGATCAAAATTTGTTGCAAAGGCTTTTGCCAGCCTATTTGCTTACAAGGTCCTTCACAAATTCGTGGCTATGGGGTAGTAGCTTATGCTTGACTGGCATCACTCCCTTCTCACGCCATCGCTGGACCAAAAACTCTTCCAATGCCCGTACCTTCACAAGAAAAAAAACAGGGAATAACAATTAGCAGATCTTTGCTTAGCCCCTTATACATATCAAAACTACCCAAAAAAGGCACACAGCCCCCCTTCCCTTTTTTTGAGAAAATTACTGATGATGCTACTTCTTAGAAAAACAAAGCAAGGGCGGAAGTGCATACTTGTCTAATAACAAAGGGTTCTCCCTCAATGGTCAACGGTTTGGTAATGAAAGTGAGCAGACCGTTTTTGTTGCCATAAACGATGTCAGTGAAATATCGGTCTCCAACCTAAGAAAGTTCCATGTCAACTTAATTTAGGTTTTAACGTTGAGAGCTTTAAAACATCTAGTTGATTAGCAAGTAATGCTGCACTTTGGAGCTTTACCATCACCAATGATGATGCATCACAACCAAAATGCTTCTCAAGTTCCTCAGCTGATCCAGATGGCTTCTTTGACCCTGCAATCAACTTATGCAATTGAAGAGTGCAGCAGAAATACCCACAGTGAACCATTGAAAAATGCATGTCAGAAGACCATGCAAAATAAAGTATAGCTGAAAGCTTGTGACCCAGCTTAAGATCTTTGAAAATACTTTACAGGGTGTAGGGGGCTTCAAACAAATATCCAGGAAACACATGTATTTCTTAGAAAGGCGACGAGGGAACTTGCGGAGTGTGGCTGTGTCCCGGGGACCAACTCTATGCATATTTTTGCCTCCCATTAGTGCTCCATCCTTATATATGTACATACATTCTGACCTCACACTAGCAGTTTTCTTTCAGTTTTCTTCCAGTTGTTGTATTGTGCACTGAGCACCATCTGATACTCAGAGACAACACATACATTGTACATGGTTTTGTCTCATAGGCCAGTTCTCTTTGGCCTAAGAGAGACATTAATACAATCTTTCTTTCTTTATTTCTCTCCTGTTTTTTATAGAATAGTTTTTTGGATTTAAATCATAACTTGCTAATTTCCTTGTTGTAGTAGTTACTCCATCAGTTGAACCTCAAATTTATTTTTTCTTGATGTCCCTGTATTCTTACAAATTTTTTCTAGTGTTTTCCTTGTTTTGTATTTGGTTTGTTGTTAAATATGTGCAATCAAATTTCTCATTTGTAAGGTTGGATATTGAAGATGTATTTGAGGAATTTACATGCATGTAAAGATACCTAATTTCTTGCAATTTTATTACTTCTTTGCGAAAAAACTCTATCCAAAGTGGGACTGCAGGCTGAATACGAAAAGAATGCTTTAAAGAAATACTTAAAGCCAACTCAAGTCTCTTGCGAATCCATGTCAACACGTGAACGCTGGTTGCTGCTGTTGGGGCTGATCATGCTGCTGATTCCCCTGCTGTTCCAGGCTGCAACAGTCTAGGGCTCAAGCTCAACATTAGTGTTTGTAAATAATAATCATATCCGTTCACTTTGCACACACCCGTCTTTCCTGTTTACGTGTTGAAAAGTGTTGTGTATGGGCATGAAAGGTGCTCAAAAACTGCGTCCACTCATCAAGGGGAATTCTTTATAAGTGCAGAAGTGGGGAAAACACAAAGCTGCCAACGAAACTATGTGCATGGGGGCCATGATCGCCCATCCTACTAAGAGTCACAAGCTACGAACTGAACAACAATTATCTCAGTTACTCCAAGCTGGATTTATCCGCCCATCATCCGCGTCGTTCGCTACACCCATCTTTTTTCGTGCAAAAGAAAGACAAGACCGCACGTTTATGTATAGACTACAAGGTACTCAATAAGTTCCCAATGCCCAAAATTGAGGACATTCTAGAGTGTCTTAATGGTGCTAAGTATTTGATCTCAAGAGCGGCTATCACCAGGTTCAGATTTTTACAACCGACATTCCAAAGACGGCTTTCCGGACCAAGTGTGGCCATTATGAGTTCGTAGTGATGCCGTTTGGTCTCACCAATGCCCCAGCGACGTTCAATAAAATTATGTCTCAATATTTCATAGAGTTAATTGGAAAGTGTCTATTCATCTTCTTCGATTATACATACATACATACATACATACATACATATACTACATTAACGACAAAAAGAACGCATTTGGCCCATTAGAGGTGCATTATCTGGGATGCATGATCAGTGAGTCTAGTATTTGCCGACAAGGTACATGCTATGTACCCAAGACTCCTAAAGAGATCAGATCATTTGTGCGTCTTTGCCACGCCTACAGGACCACCATGGACAAATTTTTTGACCTGGCAGCACCTCTTACAGATCTGCTCAACGGCACGAAGATGCATTGCCAAAAAGTGTCCGTTACGAGCAAGGCTCTTGAGGCATTCCATGCATTACAAAAACTGGCCCCAAAAATACCACTTCTCAAGCTGGCATCATGGGATTGTTGTGATTACATGGTGCTTCAGGGAGTCAAAGAGATGGAAGAGAGAGAGAAAGAAAGAAAGAAAGCTATATTAACGTCTACTAGAGGCCGAACTCGACCTATGAGACAAATCAATGTACAACTGTCAATGTCTTCTGGATGTCCAGAAAAAAAAGGACAAAATGAACATGAAATAAACTATGAAAGTACTGAGCTAGTGGGGAGGTGTGATGGATGGAGCACTACTGCTAGAGGCTCAGTATGCAACCTATATGCGTAGTGTATACAAGAATGCAATGCAGAATTGTCTAGCTCCAACCAATACCATAATGGGGGTGTAATATGTGATACATAAGCGATGGCGAGGTAAAATGGAAGAGAGAGAGAGAGAGAGAGAGAGAGAAGAAGCACAATGGAGAAAGAAAGTTATATTAACGTCTACAAAAGGCCAAAATGGCCTATACGACCAAAAGGATTACATCATGTCCATGGAATACATCATCATGGGTACTAAAATGAAAGAAAATGACAAAGCTAAAAAGAAAATGACAACTAAAATGCTAAAGCTAAGATGTTAGGGCTGATCCATGTACAAAGGGCATAAGGCTTGCATATCATCCTAAGATATCCCGCATGGGGTGCCGCGACATGTTACTGTTAGAAGTCATCTCCTGTCTATTTTTATACACCAGGGCCTTTGTTGTGGGTGTGCCCGCCCTGTATAGGTGTTTTATCATTTTTCCTCACTCCCCGTATTTTTTCCCCATTTTTCCGTGGTCTGGATGGATGCCGGATGTTGGCAGGAGCCTCTGGTGGCTGGCCGACTGTCCATTCAGCAGTCGTGTGGCTGGCCGACTGCCTATTCAGCAAGCGTGGAGATTTTCTGCTGGCCGACTTGCTTTATGCAGTCATGGAGGGCCATCATGCACTGGCCGACTTGCTTTATGCAGTCGTGGAGGGCCATCATGCGCTGGCCGACTGCATCTATGGGGCATATAAATATGCCCCATGCTCCCCACCACTTTCTCATTCAGTTTTCTGTGGGACCTTGTGTATAGAGAAGAGTTTACACGCCTATTTCCGCTGCATATTCTGACATGGTATCAGAGCCCTAGGCTCGTGATAGATCTTGGGAGTTTTCTGAGCAAGAGGGGGATAGTTAGATTGCTGATTGATGGACTGTTTTGGACTGTTCGGGAAGAGAAGGTGCAAGAGGAAGGCGGGCTAAGGTGCTGGACAGCCACTTGCAGGATTTAAAGTTTTTTTTTTCCCACCCACCTACCCTTTTCAGTTTAAGACCTCCTGTCCAGTCATCAGGACATTATGCTCAGGGACGATCTTCCACCCAGTCTCCCACCCTCTCGCCCTGAGGACCATCATATTGATTTGGTCCCTGGATCGGATCCTCCTAGCAGGTTTCCCTATCATCTTTCCAAGACTTTAGAGGGCGAGTTAGAAAAACAGTTATCTGAGCTCCTCCGAGCCGGATTTATTTGGCCTTCCTCCTCACCATTTGCTGCACCCATCCTATTTGTCCAAAAGAAGGACAAGTCTACACGCCTTTGTGTAGACTACAGGGCATTAAATAAACTCACCATTAAGAATAAGTTTCCTATGCCAAGGATTGAGTACATTTTGGAGCGTTTAGACGGTGCTAAATTTTTCACTAAGATCGACCTCAAGAGTGGTTACCGTCAGGTCCGCATTTTTTAAGCTGACATTCCAAAAACAGCTTTTCGAACAGAGCGTGGTCACTACAAGTTCGTAGTCATCCCTTTTGGGCTTACAAATGCACCCGCAACCTTCAATAAAATGATGTCCAAGATTTTCACAGTCCACATTGGGAAGTGTGTTTTCATATTCCTTGATGACATACTAGTCTTCTCAGCCACTGCGGAGCAGCATGAGAAAGATGTGGAGAAAGTCTTGCAACTTTTGCAAGATAATGAGCTCTACATAAACGCCAAAAAGTCTGTCTTTGGTGTTAAAGAAGTTCAATATTTGGGCTATATCATTGATACGATGGGATTAGACTGGATCCATCAAAGGTTCAGGAGATCTTAGATTGGGACATTCCTAAGACCGCCCAACAAATCCGCTCATTCGTAGGTCTTTGTCAGGTCTACAGTACCCATGTCCATCAGTTTTCCAACCTTGCAACACCTCTTATCGACTCGCTCAAGGGAGTGAAGACTCGCAAGCAGAAAGTCTCAAGTTACAGGCCACGCACTTGATGCATTCCGTGCACTCCAGAAAGCCGCCTCAGAAGCGCCTGTATTAAGGTTAGCATCTTGGGATGAGCCTTTCGAGGTCATTACCGATGCAAGCAATGTAGCCATAGGTGCAATTCTCCAGCAGGACAATAGACCCGTGGCATACTAGAGTAGAAAGTTGAATGTCGCCAAAAAGAATTATTCGATATATGACAAAGAGCTTTTGGGTGTGATCACAGCGCTCAAACATTGGAAGCCTTTTCTTTATGGACAGGTTTCAACAGTAAAAACAAACCACCAAGCACTTAAGTGGCTTCAAACTATGCCCAGTGCCCAGTGGAGTGATCGACAGGCCAAGTGGAGTCAACTCTTCCAACAGTTTGAAGGAATGATTGAATACATCCCTGGTAAGCATAACCCAGTAGTAGCAGATGCTCTTAGTCGAAAGGCCAACATCCAGACAATCTAAGAATCTACCATTCTCGAAATCACGAGGAAGGACTTAGATAGCATGAAAGACCAATATGTCGACTCCCCTGAGTTTGGTACTCAGTTTGGCCCTCAATTCTGAGCCGGGTCATTATTCGGTACAGAACGGTTGGTTGTTCTTCAAGAACAGCCTCTGTGTCATTGGGGAAAAGCGATCAGCTCTTCTCCATGATGCCCATGACTCCTTAGTTCGAGGACATAGGGGTATCAACAGTACCCTCGAGAAATTGGAACGGTCCTTTTATTGGCCAAAGATGAGGCATGATGTCTATTCACATGTTCAAGCCTGTAAGATTTGTCAAAAAGAAAAGGTTCCACAAGCAAAGAAGACTGGTTTACTTCAACCTTTGCCTATCCCCGACCGACCTTTCATCGACATATCTATGGACTTTGTAGGGCCTCTACCAACATCCACCGGATTCCGGAACACTCAGTGTTTTACCATTGTGGATCGCTTCAGTAAATTATACATGCTCATCCCATGCAAGTATACGGCCACAGCCGAGGACGTAGCTCGTCTGTTTCTCAAGCATTGGTACCCAATTTGTGGTTTGCCTAGCACCATTACATCAGATAGAGATTCCGAGTTTACCTCACATTTCTAGAGGGTAAGTTACAGTTGTCTAGTGCATTCCATCCGCAAACAGACGGCCAAATAGAAATTTATAACCAGTTGGCCTTTGATGTTCTCAAGTCATATTGTCATGACCAGCAGTCCAAATGGGAACATTATCTTCCATTGGTCCATGCTATCTTGAACGACACTCATTCATCCTATGTCGGACGGACTCCATATGAAGTAGCCTTTGGTCGCCGTTTCTCTTCTCTTTTGACGAGATTGGTGTCTCCATCTCTTGAGACTAATGAAACCACGGAAACATTTTCCGAGATCATTGAGTCAACCAAGGACTGCTTGACCAAAGCACAGGAAGCATATAGCAGACAGGCGAATAAGTCTAGACGAGATGTCCACTTCAAGGAAGGGGATTGGGTCTATCTGTGTATCATGAAACAAGCGGACAAACATTGTCCCAAGATTTCATTCCGTAGTTTTGGACCTTTCCCAATAGTTAAGAAGTTAAGTGATGTCTCCATAAAGTTAAAGTTGCCTACCAGTCGGACGATGCATGATGTTTTCCATGTTTCTTGGCTAAAACCATATGTTGGACCAAAAGTGTTTGATGTTTCATATGAACAGCAACCAGACGTGGTAGACGAAGCAGAAGTCATCGACCCGAGCAAATCCTTCTTCATCGTTGGAAGCATGGTTCCGGTTGACAAATACGTCAGTTCTATACGAAATTCCCAGATAGAGGTACCCACGGAGCTGTATGGCTAGACGAGGAGTTCTTTCAAGAGTATCCCCAGTTGTTGGCGGACTACTTGGAAGCCATGAACCTGCTGCCAAGATAAGCAAGAGGGAATGTCACATGCACTCTGCACCGTAGTAAAGGTGACAAACTAGCTCATCATCATCAGTGCAACATTGTAACAGTATTAGTACCATTCAGGATGATATTTGCCGTACGTCGTGACCCCATTGTAATCCTCAATCCAGGATAAGTCAGGCACGAGCTACGTAAGTCAGTCTAAGCCATAGCAAGTCAGTCAGTCAGTCTAAGTCCCTTAACCCACTTAAAGAGACGCATTCATGCATGTAAAGTCAATAGAAACCTTTTTGCATCAGAAAGCATTCTGCATATTGCATATCATTCATTCATTGCATCTAGACCATTGCAGAATCCCCAGATATCATCTAGTATTTACTAGAATATTTACTATGAATTTTCTGGTAATTTTTCCATCATTTTCAGCATTTTATACATCTTTTATGCATTTATTGTGGACATGAGCAGTCTATAAGCTCTGTAGCCAGCCGGCTGGCTCCTTTGGTCCATATAAATAGATCAGCATCATATTCATTCATTCATTCATCATATTCAGCAGTAGAGCATTCAAGCGCTTGGCATCTTCAGCACAAGGAGCATAAGCAATTGCAATTTTCAGCCATCATATCTCAGCATTTTCCTCCTACAGCACTAGGTGCCTCAACACATGAGCATTCAGCCCCCTACATCAGCAAAACGCAACAGTTTCAGCATTCAACCTTGCGTTTTCTGCACCCATACAGTTTTCAGCATTCATCTACTCATCGTTTTGCTCCAGCCACTTGGTGAAGGTAAAACGCAGCATTCATATTCATTTTCAGCATTCATACTCAGTCTAGAAGAGTCCCAAACAGCCCCTCTCTCGGCCTCAGCTTTGCATCCCTCCCTCATTCCATTGGGAAGGGTGCATAGGCTCGAGATTGGACATCTTTGGTGCTTCTATAGCAAAGTACAATTCAACCCAACACTTGGTCTTCAAAGGTCTTGCGTTTGGCTTATCGTCAGTCTCTTTAAAGATAATAAAGCAAATACTATCTCGGTAACGGGATAGGGGGCCTTTCAGTGGGTAATTCGGGACCCCATACGATGTACAGTTCTCATCTCTCTCTCTCTCATATCTCTTTAAAGTTTGAAGTCATTAAAGTGGATTGCTAAACTCGCGAAACTCGGGATACAGAAGACGGTCTGAGCATTTGTGTGGCAGGATCCTCCAATACGAATACTTCCACTGCATGTTACAATAACGCAAAACAGGGCCTTCTTTATACCTCTATGTGGTGAGAATCTGTAGCATCAACTTTAGAGAGAAGGTGTTAGCAGTCATCTGCTGTCTGTATATTTACACCAGGGCCTCTGTTGTGGATGTGCCCGCCCGATTTAGGTGTTTTCTCATTTTTTCCCACTCTCCATATTTTTTGCCATTTTTTCTCTATTTTTACCAGGTGTGGGAGTCTTTCCTGTGACTGTTGGCTGATTCAGATGATGGCCAACTGCCCCTGCTGCTACACCAAGGCCTCTGTTGTGGGTGTGCCCGCCCGATTTAGGTGTTTCCTCATGTTTCCCCACTCTCCATATTTTTTCCCATTTTTTTCTATTTTTACCAGATGTGGGAGTCTGTCCTGTGACTGTTGGCTAATCCGGATGATGGCCGACTGCCCCTGCTGCTCCACGACTCTCCCTGTGTGCTGGCCGACTGTGAGTAGCTGGCCGACTGGAGTTGCAGTAGGTCGGGTGACTTTATGACTGCTATCGGCTGTCTTTTGTGCAGGCCGACTGGTTGTAGGGGCCATATAAAATGGCCCCTAGCCCCCACACACTTTGTATTCTGATCTCGGGATTTTCTCTTGTGTATATAGCAGAGTTACACGCCTCTCTCTCTCTCTCCATTGGCTGTGGGAAGTACTGCAAAAAGTCATGGCCAAGACCGGAGTTAAAGAGGAGCTCGTGAAGGTGGAGGACAAGCTCAGCACAATTATCAAAGAAAACAAGAAGATGGTCGACTCTTCCGTGACCGCAATCATAAACCGCCTCTCCAAACTCAAGAAGGGATTTGACAAAATCCAAGAGCTAGAAGAGAGAACATCCAGGCAAGAGGCTGAGATTTCAGCCCTAAAGGAGGAACTAGTGGAGGCCAAATTGCAAGCAGTTGGAAGCCACTTCACAAGGCAAGCTTGAGGATGGAAAATTTCAGCCCTCCTTGATTGAAGAGCTGAATACCATCAAGGAACAAATGAGGATCATTCGAGAGGAGGAGGAGCAACATAAAGAGAAAGACATCTTCATGGGTGGAGGTGATCACAGAGACACAAAAGAAGATGGACGAGATGGAGAAATGGATTGAGGTCGCCAAGAAAGGGAAAGGTAAAGAATCGCCACCCATCCCCACTCCCACCATCATCAACATGACCCTTGAAGAGGAGCAAAGGAGGAAGACCCAGGCCTTACATGTACGAGTGTCCGGTCTAAAAGACCGTGATGAAGGGGAAACCAAGGAGCTCTTCTCTATGATGGGCATTGAAGCCACGCACACAAAGGCATGGAGAGTGGGAAAGAAGAGAGAAGGTAGTGGCGAATCTTCTAAGGAGAGAGCACTTATCATTCGTTTCCCCTCCATGGAAGCGAAGAAGGACTTCTTGAAGAGACGTCCTACACTCAAGAAGACGGGAATATTTCTTGGAGATGACCTCACACTCTCGCAGCTTGCCCACATGAAAGAAGTTATGCCCGAGATAAGGGCAGCCCGAGAGAAAGGGAAAGTGGCCTTCTATAGAGTGGAGAGGCGCTCTTCATGACGGCACGAGACCTATGGGACTACACTCAAAGTTGCTATTTGGAATTGTAATGGATCTATACGCCTTGATGTAGGGGCTTTTGAGGATAGTTTCACTGGGAGGGACATCATCTTCTACTCTGAGACGCATCAGGCTCCTGGACAGTCCATGCCACATGTTAGTGGATACCGATGGGAGACAGCTTGTAGACAAGAGACTCGTTCAGAGCATAGAGGATGGGGCTCAGGAGGAGTGGCAGTATTGTTTAGAGAGGAGCTGCAGCCACTAATACATATAGTCCGCAGAGATGAGCAGGCTAGGTACATGTGGGTTAGACTAAGGGCAGAGACGGGCAGATATCTCTACATTGCTATATGCTATTTTGCTCCTAGTACATCAGTGTATGCATCACCTAGAGGACATTCTCCCTTTTCTATTTTGGATGATGACATTTGGGAGTTCTCCAAGGATGGTGATATCATTCTCCTCCTGGGAGACTTCAATGCCAGGACCGCCCATAACCAGACAGTATTTTATGATACCTCACAGGAGATGTTGAGGGAGCTTGATGTTAGGGATATGGGCCTATCTAGACTCTCACAGGATGAGGAACACACTAACTATGGGCGGTATTTGATAGACATGGGGACTACACATGGATTGGCCATCCTAAATGGCCTACAGAGATTCGCTTTCCACATCGGCATGGTGCTAGTACAGTGGACTATGTTATGGCTCAGCCCAGTCTCATTCCCTCTTTTCAGGATTTTATGGTAGGCACTAGGCCGGTTGGAGTAGCAGTGGATCATGCTATCTTGTCCTTCACTCACATTTCAGTTCAGCACAGCTCCATTCTCCACACACGCTCGTTATACCTTTACGAGGGAGACTGACACCGTGTACACGGATGAGATATACAGACACTTATGTGCCGAGGAGCCGGGACGGCCATTAGATGAGCTCACTCAGATATTGATAGAGACGCTTCATGCTACAGCATCAAAGGCATATCCCCATAGTCAGCCTACACGGAGACAATCTAGGAACATGCCCCAGAACAGCTGGTATGATGAGGAGTGCAGAGAGATGAGGATCAGATTACAGAGAGAGGTGCTCATGGGTGTTACCACTCGTAGACAGTCACGGATTACCTTCCGGCGCCTAGTGCGACGGAAGAAGAGGGCTTATCTTGCTCAGTTAGAGAGGGATTTGTATCAATTATTTATGAGTCAGGACTGAGGCGAGGCATGGAGACTATTCCATGAGCATTCACCATCACCAGCCATTACCTCTACAGAGATTTGGGGTGAGTATGCAGCATCCCTGTACACAGGGACAGCCACCGTGCCAGACCCATCGGAGCCATGCCCAGAGACATGTGCTTTCTTTACTGCTGAGATGGTAAGGAAAGCTATTGACAGGATGAGGACTGGGATGATATTGTGTTGATCTCAGATTCTCCAGAGGGGATGCAACGTCATTTGGATGCATTGCACACGTTTGCACAGGACAGTGGATTGTCTGTTAACCTTGGTAAAACCAAGGTGATGGTGTTTAACACCACAGCACAGTGGGTTAGGAGGTCAGCACCCACCTTTACATATGGTCAGGAGATAGTGGAGTATACAGATGCATATACTTACCTTGGTGTGGTTTTTAGTGGCCCGCTATTTTCCTTGAGGAGAGCAACAGAGACCAGATTGACCAGAGCTTATGCAGCATTGGGGAGACTAGAGAGGATGTGTTCGCAGGTTCAGTTTCAGGAGCCTCGAACAAAGCTCTAGCTCTTTGACACTTTGGTCACTTCAGCCATGCTGTATGGAGTGGAGAGATGGGGACCCTCAATGGATCACCACAGCCGAGCTGGTAGCACTGATGGATGGAGATGTATGGAGAGGCCCTTGGTTTCTATGATTTCCCGGATGATTAGGGCCAAGGCCTCCGTACCACATGATATTATCTGTGCAGAGATAGCTGCCCCCCCATTGGTAGTAGAGGCACTCACTCGATCAGTCTCCTTTATACATAGCACTTGGGCTCTCCCTAGCGACAGATATGCTCGCTTAGCCCTGGAGTCTTCACGACAGTTGGCATCACAGGGAGACGGATCATGTTGGTATGCACAGATGACAACTTGGTTCCAACTGCATGGCTTTAGTATGAACAAGCTACCTCCATTTCAGTACTCCCTAGATGCACCCTCCCTTTATCTCACACGGGCAGAGATTACCAGACTTATCAGGCAGGACTTGACTCAGCTGGACACTAGGAGGACATGGATACAGCCGACACACGAGCTTGGTACGAAGATGGCTTTCTATAGAGATCATCTTCTCCAGCTCACGGAGGATGGGTTTGTGATTAGACCCAGCTACATGGATACTCATCTTTCTCATGGGGTACGGTGTGCTATTGGTCAGATGCGCACATCCTCACACCAGCTAGAGATTGAGACTGGCAGATTCAGAGGAGTACCAGCTAAGGCCAAGATTTGTCAGTTGTGCCAGATGGAGCCAGAGACAGAGTTACATTACATATGTCACTGTCCAGTATATTATGAGATACGAGGCCGTTTTCACTGCCTGTTCAGAGAGGGTTTCGGACCACTTTCCAAAGTCATGAGATACCAGGATCAGAGATGCCTCGGATTTTACTTGCTGGAGCTACGTAGACATAGAGAGGGGGGGGGGTCAGAGAGGGAGAGACACCTACAGAGGCAGATTACAGACTTCTTTCGACCAGAGATTGAGCAGTCAAGCCAGCAGGCATTGCAGCTAGCCCCAGAGTATAGCCACACCAGAGGTACACTGATTGATCGGGCTATAGAGCTGGGGCGGTCCAGGCGCCCCAAGATGAAAGGCCCATCCCGACACCGGCGGAGACTACAACAGAGGATCAGGACCATACTAGCACGGCATGGGAGACATCCAGTCAGAGTACTCACCATCATGGAGGACATTGAGGATATCCGCCATCGACCGATGAGAGACATCTTTGGATAGTGATGTATATGATGCTTACCTTTGTTGCTGGAGTTTTCCTTCCCAGATGTTATCCATTAGGAGCTCCTAGTACCTTACTTTTCCTCATATTTGTTGTTTCACTTGTTTAGTTGTTTTAGCTTTTCTTACACAGACATTGTATCAGATCCACCAATTGTTGTAACCTTTTTGGTCTCATACGTCATTTTGGCCTTTTGAAGACGTTAATATATCATGTCATTTCTCCCTCTCTATTGCTGTGTTTTTCTGCAGTGCACTTGCTCTTGTGTTTTCAGATCTTGTCTTCATCTCCGCTACATATTCTGACATGGTATCAGAGCTCTAGGCTCTTGGAAGATCTTGGGAACTGTGTGAGCAAGAGAGGGGCTGTTTTGGTGCTGATTTGGTGCACTGTTTTGGACCGTACGGGAAGAGGAGAAGCAAGAGGAAGGCGGGCTGATTTGCTGGACAGTGTAAACCGGCCTCGGTCTTCAGACAAAACCAAAGGGCGGTGCAAAAACAGACTTGCACACAAAACACTTCAACACCATCGAGGACCTAGAAAAGGAAAACAAAGAAAGGGAGCTAGAGTGCTCCTGCAAACAGTACATGGACACCGATTGGCCCCAAAACGCAATAGCGCCCCTTGCGGTATTTCTTTAATTGATTATAAGAGAGCTTTGATTACAACAAGGCTGGAAACTCAGCCGTCACAGTAGAACTCCTGAAGCCTGCAAAGACCCTGCATCATGGCTTCTTGTCCACTCGGCATCCACAAACAAGTCCAGCCATTGTTCACATCAAAAGACTCTCACACATTGAGTCTGCATACAGAAGCTTTCTCCCATGATCAGGGTTGCCACAACCATCCATAGCCTCTCACCCTATGAACAGCATCACACCCTGACACATCCAGTGCTTCTGCATCACAACACAGACTCCCAAACTGTCTCCCAAAAGAGAACTCGCATCACAACATAGCATACCATACGATTGACACACCTGTACCAACCCTCTCTACCTTCCAAGGGTACTTTCCATCTCTGTCATGGATTCCCTGTCCCCTGTCCAATCAGTAGCAAGGCTGTACCAAACATGTGTCCATTCCTGTACCTTATGCCTACATGTGACCTATCTCCTGGAGAACCATAAACATGTTTCCTCTAAAAACGTACGACTTGTTTTGACATGAAACCCTTAGGCCTGTTTCCCTTTGAAACCTTTGTCATGTTTCCATACAGAACCATTCATGGAACCATTCAACAACAGTGCCAACAACGGCATACATCTAGTTACCTGTTCCCTCATGAAACATCTGGAAACTTAGAGATGCCCAAAACTGTAGGTCCCTCTACTCCTTTCCAGCAGGAAGAAAACAATCTACTCCATGAGCATGCAGCCATGCGAGCTTGCATCACTCCCATGCCAAGGAACACATTCAATTGACTTGTACTTGCAGCCGGAAACCCAAGCACATAGCTGAATTTGCAGCCAACCAAAAACAGCCCATAAACCGTCTCAAAACTGTCCTCTAGTCCTCCTGCAGTTCTACCTGCCCCTCTTCCAAACAAGAGAGAAAGAAAGAAAGAAAGAAAGCTGTATTAACGTCTACTAGAGGCCGAACTCGACCTATGAGACAAATCAATGTACAACTGTCAATGTCTTTTGGATGTCCAGAAAAAAAAAGGACAAAATGAACATGAAATAAACTATGAAAGTACCGAGCTAGTGGGGGGGTATGATGGATGGAGCACTACTGCTAGAGGCTCAGTATGCAACCTATATGTGCAGGGTATACAAGAATGCAATGCAGATCTGTCTAGCTCCAACCAGTACCATAATGGGGGTGTAATATGTGATACATAGGCGATGGCGAGGCAAAAATACCTCAGAGCATGATCTCCGGGTGTGAGTGTAAGTGAGCTAGCCGCTCCTGGATATGGTGCTGATGTCGAGCCCGTATCTCTGTGATCTCCCTTTGATGTAGTCTGGGAGTCTGGTAGCCTAGTGCTCTCGGTCTCCGTCTGGCTCGGAGGTCCGCAGCGCGCTGAAGTGTAACCCCCTCCTATGTCAGAATAGGCACTGGGATAGATCTATGGAAGAAATAAGTGAGCTGGAGCTATCGCCCACCTCTCCCTGTGGTATTGAGTCCGTAGCAGTGTCTCTCTGTGGCGCTGTCTCTCTAGCAAGAACTGGTATATCATAAATGTACAGAAGGGTTTGACGTCAAGAGGATGTCTGAACCCTAGAACTTAAAAACAGCAGTAAAAAAGTTCTATGCAAGATCAGGGCAGTGCTCAAGAAAAGAGCAAATGCCCTATCTATTAGAAACAGTAAAAGAAAAGCTGAACACAAGAAACATCCAAATCTTCCTCATGCACGGCATCATATAAGGACTGCCGCAACGAGGCTCGAAAGATCTCATAAGGGTGCTGAAGGGGTGAATTCAGATATGCATGATTTCGCTGTAGCCAGAGGGTCCATAAGGCCCAGTATCTGATCCAATGGAAGAAAAGAGAATACTGTGACAAAGAAGCTGATAACGTGCCAAACATCCAGAAAAACTTGTAGAACCTGTGTGCAGGAAATCTGAGAGATAAAAAATAGGAGATCTTGTCCAGAAGGTCTCTGGAACATGAACAAGACCACAATAAATGCGGAATACTCTCAGTAGTATGATGACATCTTGGACAAAGAGGAGAGGCAATTCTTCTTTGGGCCAATTTCACTCCGACTGGAAAAATACCGACAATGCATCTCCAGAGAAAGAGTCTCTGTTTCAATGGCATTTTCAACTTCCATATCAATGTCAGTTTTGCTTTCCACCAAGCTAAAGACTTATCCAGATGCCAAAGAGAATGAGCATGCTGAGCAATCCATGGAGGAGGTAATATCAATCGATAAGCCTGTATAGAAGTCAATAGATGCAAAGGTTGAGAGGATAATCTTGAACTTGAAGCCTGAAGATGCCAATCTTGAAGCCTGTCTCTTACATCCAATGTTGGAATCGGAATGAAAGGGTGTAAGAGATCTGCAATAGCTTTCCATATAGATCTATGATGCATCCCAAGATTGTATTGTTGGCATGCTGCCGGAAAAGAAAGAATTTGCCCTCTAGTATCTACTACGTCGTCAATGAACCGGATGCCCAACTTCATAAGATTGTAAGCTCTGATTGGTTGTTGTACAGCAAGGGGAGAGTAAAAAACAGCACTCCAATGTATGCTTTCCATTCGAAGCGAGGAAGCTATAGAAGCAGGATGGGGAGACCATTTGATGCGAGAGAGCACTTTCTTCCAATCCTGAATCAAGGAAGTAGAAAATGGACAACCAGGGATTTTACCTTGAAATTTGCCTAGTACTTCCGATGGATCAACCAACCAACGACCATAAGCATTTGTGCGCATCCGACCACATAAAATTGTCAACATGATAGACCAAGGCTGCTCTTGTTGAAAAAAAGTTTTGAGCATAGTGATCTTTCTTGCCAGCACATGAAATTTGATGTTTATAATATTCAAACCACCATGCATTTTTGGCGAGCAAAGCAGGTCCATTTTAAGCAACCTTAAAGCTTTTTTATGAAGCTTAGTTTTCCAAAAAATCTCCATGGCTTGAGACATAAAAGAAGAAAGATCTCGAGATGACCAATGTAAGAGAGGAAGGTAGAATTGGACATAAGCCAGAACAATGGACTGAACAATTCGAAGCCGTACATGTAATGGCCAAGTGGAGATCTTCCAATATTCTAATTTGTCCTGAATTTTGTTTAGCACCCAAGATATTTGTTGCTTATTTGTGATTTTCGAGCCAATGGGATAGCCCAAATGTCTTACTATGCTTTCCGGATAAATAATCTGGCCAAGCCACAGGATAGCATGCCAGTCACAATGCTTGAGAGGTAAAAGTTTTGATTTCTGAAAATTAATTTTTAAACCAGCTGCCAATCCAAAATCTGAAAGAGTATCGATCAATAGACGAAGCTCCAGAGGACTGTTCTTTGGCATGAATAATGAATCATCTGCATAAGCCTGTGCAATGAAAGGCCATGAACCAGAAATCTGAAGCACCTCTAACTGTCTAGTATCAACCAGATGATCCATATAAAGAAGCAAAGGATGCGAAGCAATAGCATAGAACAGAGCACTGAGAGGGCATCCCTGTCAAACTGATCGTTCTAGAGTCCAAGACTCAGACAAATGTTTCCCTATAAAGCATTGAGCAGTGGAATCTGAGTAAAGCCAATATATGACATTAACTAGCTTTGGCCCAAAACCAAGTTTAGACATGATTTGAGAAACATAATCCCACTGCACCGTATCAAATGCCTCTGCCACATCCACCTGCATGACCAAGACATCTTGAGCAGAGTATTTTGCATATTCCATTGCAATGAGAGTATTGGAGATATTATCATGTATATGCCTTCTTGGAACAAAACCATCTCTCCACACACACACACACACACACACACATAAGAGCATATATTCACACAAAGCCCTTCATACTGAGTTTCTATCAAACCTCCGGAGATGCAAGGCAAACTCAGCCATAATGAAGCCTAGCGCTAAGGAAAGTAGCATAGAGAAAGAAGTAGCCCAATGCTGTACAAAAGCACCCTCCTCGAAGGTCACCATCGCCAGATGTGAGAACTCAACTACCCTCTCTAAAAACTAATGTCGGGATTCCACAAGCCCAACCAAATCCAAATCCCAATCCTTCAATCCCTGGAAGTACCACTGTGCCCCAGGCACGGTCATAGACACACTTGACCACAATCCAGAATCCTCACACAGAGTAAGGGAAATAGGAACATTCACAGTAGTGGTAACTGAAGTAGTAGTAGCCTCCTCAATAGCATCACATAGCGTAAAAGCAGGGCGAAGAGACCAACAACACATCCCGGTCACTGGTTGTCAAAGAAAGAGTCAGAGGCGAAGCAATAGGAGACAAATCCCCCTCAGAAGCTGTGAGCAAAGATAGCCCACTGTCTTCCTCAAAACATTACCAAAGGTATTATCCTGGCAAGGAGAAGTACGCACAGAAACTAAAGGCAAAGCAACAGGAGAAACAAACTCCTCAAATGCTGTGAGTAAAACTAGCCCACTATCCTTCGCTGCAGGAACATCTCCAAAAGAAGCATCCACAAGATCACTGGCTGCATAGTACCCAGAAGCAAAAACCATCTGTAGATTACTGGCATCACCATATAGATCACAAAGCAACTGCCACACAGAAAGTAGAAGCATCATCAGGAGCATAGATAAAGTGTCGAAGAACCGAATCCTGACAATTCAGGAGGAGAAGCCATAAATCTGTCCGTCAGTCTTCCTCCACCGACACATCCTCCGCAGAGGCAAGGTGCGGTAAGCACCGATTCTTGTTTGAGAGAAACTCCATCAAACCATACTCCCTAAGAATAGAAGTAACCTGCAACTTCCATGATTGAAAGTTACCACCATCCAACTTGTCTGCCTCATCTTGGAAATAACAAGAAAGTGGTACGGGAGCCAAATCTGAAACTGTCATTGTTGATCCAACCAATAGGACCAAACCTTATATGCTCAAAACTGTCCAAATCAGAAAACGCTGATGTAAATCCTTTCCTCCCACCAAAACGCAGCCCTAACAGGCTGGCCGCTGGACAGCACCCGAAAATCCTCCTGTAGCAAAAAACGTAGAAGCTTCTGTCGACTGTACCTCCAACTTTGAGGCCACCAGAAGAAGGAAGCAAAAAATGCAGATTTGATATAGAGAGAAAAGACAGCCACACAGAGCTTGGGAATAAGCTGTAAGGGAAAGGCAACAACTAGGACACTCCAAACTTAGAAGAAGAAGTGTCCTCCACAGGTACCGGATGCCACAGAGCCTCAAATCAGCAAACCAACATCTGCAAAACACCTGTAGAAGAGGAAACGCAGCACTTACAGTACTGCTGCTCTGAAAACAGAGCAGGCCAACAGCTGTACAGGGGTCCCAGAGGTCAAAAACAATGAAGATTGACCACAAACTGCAATGGGGAAGTGCCTGGAGGAGGCAGCATCCTTTGAAGTGCACAGTTTGACAAACGGTCTCAGGCAGTGTGTCAATAAAAGTGCCTACAAGGAAACAGGTGCTTCCTTTGTCGCACAACTAACCATGCCAAGGGGCATTGCCCAAAGTAATTAATAAAACAAGATGTTTCATAATTCTGAATACTCCTCATAACCTCCATTAAAACACCCACGTTTGTGGAAGCAAACATTGGTTAAGAGATCAAGAATTTACAAACTTCCATCGGAGAAAAGCTCAATTAAAAGGATGAGAAGTTGTCATAATGCCAAAATCCAAGATCCTTCTGGTAAACACCCATGCCACTTAATTGTGAGCTGCTGAAAGCTTTGGTGCTACTGCCAAGATACATCTTAGGTATAAATAATCTTCCTATGCTTTTCCTCAAATACAACCCCCTACCTAACCTTTTTTTTGGTGATCAAGCCACCATTATTCTACTTTCCATGCAAAGTTATAGAGACTGGTAAGAACGGCACTGTTTTCAGACAGAGCATGAGACACATCCTCTCTCTTAAGAGGAGACCTGTAAAAGGGTATAAAACGCACTGCACCAAAGTTTTAAGCAAATATTAGGCCACTGCTGCCTTATTTTAAAAGAAAATCCTGGACATCCACACACATCAACCTTACTGTAGACTCTGTTCCTTCATAGCTGATCTGCCAGAACCATTGTGAATCACGTCACATTATAGCTCATTTGTCTCTCCCTCTCGAGCACGATGGGTGTTTTAGGTCTGATCTTGGCTTCCATAACTTACCAATCGCCCAAGAACATTCTTTAAGTGATATAGGCTTTTACCTCAAAAGTCACATTATTTTGAAGCAGACAGTTCAATCATCACTTCCTCTTTAATGATGCAAAATTGCATAAAATTGCTCTAAGATCACACTCATATATTTCATCACCGACAAATTAGATTACAATAAATAAGTGAAGAAACAGTAACGCCTACCATGGCGGATTACAGGAATTCTAAGTGTGTCTTCGAGAGCTTTAGCCTCCAACCCATCTGGATCATACTGATACAGCCCTGCGCTGTCCCACCAGGCAGTCTTATGGTCAGGTTACTAAATAAATCTGCAAAGAAAAAAGCTGGTGATGACATAACTTAACCCCTAGCAACCCCCCGCCCCCCCCGCCCCCCCCCCCCCACACACACACACGTGCTACATAAAACTCTCATGTAATTTTGCTTGAAAGAGGGACAATGGGGGACAACCTTTTGTCTGCTACCTACAAACCCCACAATGGCTCAGCCAAAAAGAGCTTACCTGCAGAGTTGCTGAGGAGGGCAACGCGTCCATTGAAAGCCTTCTTGCAGTCTTCAAGAGAGCCAGCAAGAGAAGGCCACACGGTTTGCACGTAAGGGGCAGTGATGGTGTTGTCTTTATCTAGCACCACCCCTTGGAAGCCGATCTTCTTTAGGGCTTGCCAGTCGATCCAGCTGATGTCCGGTACGGACACGTGCGGCAGAGCCGCTTGGGGCTCCCTGGACACGACGTTGAGCGTGAAAACGATCCCGGCAGAGTTGAACCTCTGCCCGAGCTTAGCAAGCATGGTTCTAGGCACCCTGCGCTGGCTGCGGCTAGCCTGTTGAAGCCTGGACACCGTCGAGGCACGCCCTCCCCTGCTGCATTTGCTCGTCAGGTGACCTCCAGTGGAAAGAGGACCCCCGCTCTCCACCGCTTGCTTGTCACAGCGAAGACCCATGAAACCTCGAATCCCTATAGCCTTGCCTGCAGCCCAGCGCCCGTGAAAAAGGCCAGCGCGAGAGAGACCGGGACTAATCAGCGTCGTGAGGAGAAATTCTTGTTGATGATTCGACCACACAGTCATGCTTGAGACTGAGTGGGGAAAGGCGGTATTTCGATTTATTTAATGCTCCGGAATTCGCGGAATCTATACATTTAAATATGCTTATGGTTAACACTAGGGAACTCTGAAATTAAACCTTACAAATATACTAAACAACAAAGGGGGAGATGCAGACACAAAGTGTGTGTGGGTTAGAGATCGACTTAGTTGCGGATGAGCGAGTCGTACAAGTTAGGGAGAGATGCGGAGAGTGTGTGTGGGTTAGAGATCGACAAAGTGGGGGATGAGCGAGTCGTACAACAATTCGTACAATAGGTTACCCCCTCATCAAAAGCATAACCAAAGATACAAAGCATAGATTGATAGCCATTTCCCTAGATTCAGGTGAAGAAGTCATTACATTTGTCTCACTATATGCTTCTGGCCCCTCGAGCTCTAGACCAAGTCTATGGTCGTCCTTGATATCCTTAGACTCCCCTATCATCTTAGTGGGAGATTTCAACATGGTGGAAAATATTTATGATAGATTTAAGCATAAAGGTGGTGCAATATATGGTACGAAGAAGAAAAGATGGCTTGAATGTAAAGGGTTTCATGATCTAATTTATTTAGATCAATCCTCGTCCTTCATCTGGTCAAATGGTAGGTCTAGTGATCAAGTGAGGAAGGCCAAGCTAGATAGGTGCTACATGACCTCAATGCCTATCTTAACTGTGGGGTTAAAGTGTTAACTAACATTTTTCTCTTTGACCACAAACCCATCCTTGTAACCCTGAACAAGACCTCCCAACGGGGTTAGGGCAGGCTAGTTTCACTATGACCCTTAAATCTCCCAACTCCCCTTGTTTAAATCTGGCATCAAACAAATATGGCAGATCAACTTCGATCTAGGGAAATCACAAGCCAATGCTTGGGCTGTAGCTATTAAAGAATCTCAATATTTCCTCTCTAGGACCAAACAAGAGGTCACCACAATTAGGGGGCTAAGAGAAGAAATAGGACGTATGATCATGTCAACAAATTGGAGCAACTTATCAACAATGAAGGCAAAGACACACTCCAAGAAGAGCTACTTCAAGCCAAAGCTAAACTTAAGTGACAGGAGGAAATCAGCTTTGTTGGACAAAACCTTTAGCTATACATTAGAGAGTGGTGGCCTACATAGCTAGATACATGAAAAATTTCATCCCCAAATCCATAGCTGCCATGTTAGAGGGGGACCTCACAATAGAAGAGCTTAACACCACCATAGATACTCAATGGAAAGAGCCGGGACTTAGATGGGCTACAAGCTCAATTCTACAAAACCTTTAAGGAGTGGATTCTCCATCCCTTATTAGAAGTCTAGAGAGAAGCAGTTCAGTTTGGAGGCCTCCCACTATCCATCAATGAGGGAGTCATAAAGCTAATTCACAAAAGAGAGGAGAATGATGTATTAGACAATTGGAGGCCCCTCACCATGTTATCCACAATTAATAAGATTTATGCCAAATCCCTGGTTATGAGACTACTCACATGGACTCCTGGATCAAGAAGGAACAAAAAGGCTTCATCAAGGGTAGATTTATTTTGAATGCCATCATAGCATTGTTGGAAGGTTTTGATTTATGCTCAAAAAACTAATCAGGACTTTATATTCTTCAAAATTGATTTTGATAAAGCCTATGACCAACTGGAATGGGACTTCATTCTTCAGTCTCTCCATGAAATGGTTCTTGGCCATCAGTTCATAAGATTTCTCATTCGAGAATGCTCGTGCTGCACGGCTAGTCGATGATGTGATCAAGTAAGGCTCTTTCATGGGTATTCAATTCCTGAACAATTCAAACCAACTCTGCCTTCAACAATTTGCTAATGACACCAATGGTATGGTACACAATGATCAACAAGTCATTTCCTCCTTTTAGATTTGCCTATCCACTTTCTTATGTTAGGATTTGCTATCAACTACAGCAAGGCTAGTATCATAACCTTGCTCAAAGAACCCCTTATTTGGCTTTAAGAACATGGATGCAAAATTATCCCAAAAGGTTCCATCTTTAGGCTTCTTGGAATTCCCATGGGATTTGGAGTTTCCATCCATCAAAGATGGCAATGGGTGCTCAGAAAGGTCTAACAAAAGTTTGACAGATGGAAAGGAGGCCAACAAAATCTAGTTGGAATATCGGTGGTCCTCAAGCACATCCTCATCCCCTTCACCATTTACTTCCTCTCTTGTTGGAGACCATCTACAAAGTGATCTTAAAACCTTGAATACCATGTGCATAAATTTTCTATGGGCTAGAGACTCAAACAATTACAAGATTCTGAAAGTGGCTTGGAGACATTGTTCCCTCCCCAAGAATGAAGGAGGTCTAAGCTTGCCTAACATCATTAATTTGGCTAACAAACTTTTTGCTAAATGGATTGTGAGAATCCTTTACTTCCCTAAGGAGGACTTGGCTATCCCGATAAATAGATGTTTACATCTTAACTCCATCAAAGGATTCTCAAGATGGAAGGATTGTCCCTTCCTTCCTATGTTTCGTGGACCAGTGCAAATCAAAGCGCATGATGGTAGCCCCCTTGTTAAAGCCATTTGGTAGGCTTGGAATAAGATCAAACCCCAGCTTGGGATGACAGAAAATCTTAAACTCATGCCTCTATCTTTCACCTCAATTCAATATGGTTCTCCTTAGTTTTTAATAATTTTATCCAACCCCACCTTTATAAAAGAGCTCATGCTCTATCTAAGAAAGGTGGATTGCCATCTCGCATTTTGATCACAAAAGATGGCTATCTAGATTGGAAAACCTAATAGACTGCAAGGTAAATAACTAGACCTTGACCTAATTTAAGATAAAACCGCGGGATCCTTCCCTCTCTCCCCACATTCAGGTTGGAGGTCCTCTTCTCCTTTAATCCCTTAGCTGGCCCTTTCAATATCTAACCTTCTCCCCATTACGGCCTTTCCTCCTTCCCCCTCTCTCTATGTCAAACTTAATGCTAAATGGTTCATTAACTGGCACAACAACAATGGAAGTTTAGATTTAGGCATATTTGGTCTACAAGAATAGTCCCTCAAAAAGTCATGTCTCTTGTGGCTTATCTTCCACAAAGCTGTCATGTCTCTTGTGTCTTATCTTCCACAAAGCTCTATAGAAAAATCAGCGGGCTGCCAAGATTGGTATAGGATCGCGTCTTTGTCTGAGGTGGAAGAAACCATAGCCCACTTGTTCATAAACTATATATAAAACTCCTATATGCTGGCTTTCCTCCATGAGTGCATCTAACCAACCCACCCTACTAGTCTCAATTGGAAAGAAATCCTATTAGGAGAATCTAATGGCTACGTAACCAAGTTCTGGAACATCATTAGATCAAATTTTATGTGGATTGTATGGAAGAATAGAAATGCATTTCTTTTCTCGGTAAAAGGACTGATACGTGTTTGGATCTAAAAAATTCTTCATTTTTTTCGATAAAAGGTTCACTAGATCTAAATAAGAAGATGTGATTCGTGATTATCCTTTATTTTGGAGGGTTAAAAAATCATTGATATTTTGGAGGGTTAAAAAATCATTGATATTTTGGAAGAAGAACAGGAACACAACAAGCGTGCGCAAGGAGACAATTGGAAGCACTCTGTTGCCTCGTGGATTACCAAAGAAAAAGAAGCCATCACCAAGTTGAGCTCCCAAGATGATGAGTTGCCAACATATATCTGTCCATTAATCAAGGCTTTAAAACTCATTGATAATGAATGAAGGTTTTTAGTATTCGGTGTTTAGTAGAGAAGTTAAGCTTCTTGGGATAAAAAGCTTAATGTATCTTTTTGTTTTTCTAATATGACTTTAGTTATTTCAAAACAAAACAATAGAGGGAATTTTAGATTTAAAGAATAGAAACTACACCCAAAAAAATGGCGAGTAACACAGAGCACATTTGAAAATGGCGTGTAAGACATAGCACATTTAAAAATACAAATGAGAAGCTTGTTGTATTATTTGTTTACATGGTAGACAAGCTATTTATGATGAAGGACATATAGTCACATCGAAAACCTCAACCCCTTGGCATGCCCACAGGCCATGTGCCCTACAACTCTCCAACTAAGAGAGATAAGTTCGTATATGCATATGTCAACCAAATGGCTACCTCAGCCGCCGCCACACACCTACTACCATGCAGAGCTTTGTGCAGCCTACAATCCCCCTCAGCCTCTACGGATACAGGCATCCCCTCCTTCCATTAAAGGGAAACCCTGTAACAAAGTGGAGTGGTCTTATATGAATAATGGGCCCAAGGCCAATTGACCATGCCCATGGACAACACTTATGATAGTGTGAAAGGGGGGTCATATATATAGGCCACATACACTATATTTTTTGTACCTTTTGACAATCAAGAATAGACAAGTCTCTTACTTTCTCTTCTTGCTCTAAACCTAGGCTAATCATCTTAATCTAGGCTAATCCAAGGCTAATTAGGCTAAATCTAAGTTAATCTAGTTGCCACTTTCTTTCATTGGTATCAAAGCCATGTCTTCGATCCCTTTCCATTTTAGATTCAAGAAAATTTGAGAGATTCTTGGAATTCTTGATTTTCTTTATCTTTCTTGAGATTTTCTTAACTTTCTTGATTTTCTTGATTTCTTGATCAAGAAATGGGTATGGTGATTGTAGGATGAAGGAAATCTCTTTGATTTTTTGTTTGTTCTAAGCTTCTTTTTTTGGGGGGGGCGCTACGGGTCACTGTGGGCCAAAATCTGGGGTAGCCGGTCCAAATTTGAATGAGGGAGCCAAAATTGGAAGAAAAGTATTGTTAATCTTGATTAGCACTAATCAAAACATGTTTTCTCAACAATCATTTCCTCTGTGCAATTCTCCATAGCCATAGCACCAATTTCGAATCAAATCTTTTTGGCAATCTTTGGGGCTATCATCAAGCAAGTAATAATTTCCTTCTTTCATGAAGCATGAGGACGACGGATGCGTTGGGAAGTTGCTACCATTTATTGTGTGTTCTTGGAGCTCATGAGCTTAACCATGGCTATTGGAGACTAATAGGTCTTCCTTAATGTTGTGGAAACTCTTTGCTTACATCTTGGAGGTTCAATGGCATGAAACGATGTCGAAACATCGAATTTCTTCCTCCCATGGGTTGTTGTGCAAAATCACCTGTTAATAGCAGGTTATTCTCAAGTTCAATCTCCTTGGTTATGGCTCATTAAGGTTTTGTTAACCTTGCTACATAAGAAGGAAGTTTAAGAGCTAGTATTATTAGGGATTTGCAGCATTTGATACCTTAATGGGATGTGTTTTGCTTCTTTAGGATTCCATGGGAATAGTATGGCTTACGTAGATGCCTATTAAGCTTTTAGTCATCAATAATCTTGGTTAAGCATCTGCATTTATTGATTCCTTCAATCTCTCCAAATCTCGGGGGTTTTATAACAATAGCCCTAATCTCTTCTTGCAATTGGTCAAATATACATGCTATGCATTGTTATGGAAAGCTATATGATGCCTTAAGGAATACCATATGCAACTATATGTCCTCAATTGAAGAATTAGGGAAGTCCTAAACAAGATTGAGCATTCTTGTCATTCTCATGGAAGCCACATATATGCTCATGTTGGCATTGGTGGTTTGCACTTGAGTCTACATCATATTGATGATTTGTTTTGGCAATATTGGTTTTACATGGTTAAGATTAATTATATTGTGGTGACATTGGAGTTGATTATGGCACATTGTATGCATAATGGTGCATGGGAGATATGCTATAATTCACTCGGTTGGCTTTCATGTGTTTCCTTGAGCCTTTACATTGAAAGCTTATGCTTATGAGTTGTAATGATGGGGCATGCAACTATAAGTGCCAATTGTAAGTGAATTCATATACACTTTCAAGTTCATACTATACAACTCACACACACTCGTATTCACATTTCAATTCCCAGTAATCAAGTGATGTGTGAGGGTACCTCAACATTTGGAGGAGAGGTCGAGGGGAGTATGTCTTGAATCCGCCTTACCGTGAGTGCCTTGAAAAAGCGGTAAGGTGAAGGATTAGGTACCAGTTGTGAAGACATGGCCCTAACTTGTGCCTAGTTTCGACCTAGGTACCAGGGTGGGAAGAGCTTGGCCGAGAGATTGGCAAGCTTCAACGCTCTACATCAACTCTCAAGTGCTTATAAAGGATGCATTTTGTTGGTCAAATAATTGGCAAGCATAGGATATAGTTTTGCAATTAGTTTTCAATCGAGTTTATACTGAGATTTGATTGTAAAAACAAAAAAAATGCTTCCAAAATTTGGTCAAAATCCATGCATAATTGTAACTTGGAACCCTAATTAAGTCCACAATTGACAAAGCTGATTTGAAGGGTTATACATAGCCTGAAAGCTTGGACTAAGGGCTACAATTCAAGCTATCAAGCACTCAATTTTGACAACGATTGCTTGTCTAATTGAAAGATTCTATAGAAAGGTTAAAGTGGGGCCAGTAAAAAAACACTTCATATTGGCAAAGTGAGTATAGGGTTAGGTTCCCCGTATCCTAAGCTTCCCATCTAGCCTTAAACCTCACCATTTGGACACCCGAGCTATTCGCTGTACCCATTTTTCCATTGGATACCCTGTTTCTACACAAATTAGAGTTTCTAGATTGAACCAATTTTGACATCATAGCTGGATAGTATGCTCTTTCCTCATTTTGGCAAGCTAAAGACTTCAAGAATCGAACTCCGTTTGCTTGGTCAAAGTGGCAAATTACTCACCGGTTGACGTTTCAAAAAAGTCAAAACAAAAAGTACTTGTGCATTGACCCTGTCAATGTGATTATGCACGAGGGTTCTACACATCATTGCCTCTCTATAGAGCTAAAGAGCTTGTAAATTAGAGCTTGGGAACATATCCAACTTGAATTTGGTCATTTTTCAATGGCATCCAAGTCAAAGACCAAGGCTACTTTCAAGGAAGTAGTTGAGCATGAGGGTGGTGTTCCAGAAGCAAGGCAAGATGCAAGACAAGATGTTCAAGAGCATGTGCAAAGTAATGTTAACTTGCAGCAAGGGTCACACATACCACAAGATTCCATTGAGAATCTAGGGATTGTGCAATTGATGTAGAAGATGTATCTTATCAACAAAGTACTATGAGCAAATTAGTACAGCTTATGGAGAGCTGAGGCCAAAAATCTCAAGATGATGCAAGTGAGGAAAAATTATTTAACCGCTTGGATCAAAGATTTGTAGCCATGAATCAATAATTTCAAAGAGTTAGTGACACTTTGCATGATGGTTTATTGAGATCAAGGAAGGGTTCACTAGCTTAAGGCAAGAATTGGGTAAGGGAAAAGAAGTTCTCAATGATGCAATGGTATCTCGAACATTGGGCTCACTAGCTTAAGGCAAGAATTGGGCAAGGGAAAAGAAGTACATAGCCTGAAAGCTTGTACTAAGGGCTACAATTCAAGAAGCTATCAAGCACTCAATTCCGACAACGATTGTTTATCTAATTGAAAGATTATGTAGAAAGGTTAAAGTGGGGGCCAATAAAAAAAAGCACTTCATATTGGCAAAGTGAGTATAGGGTTAGGTTTCCAATATCCTAAGCTTCCCATCTAGCTTTAAACCTCACCATTCAGACACCCGAGCTATCCGCTACACCCATTTTTCCATTGGATACCCTATTTTTGCACAAATTAGGGTTTCTAGACTGAACCAATTTTGACATCGTAGCTGGATAGTATGCTCTTTCCTCATTCTGGCAAGCTAAAGACTTCAAGAATCAGACTCCGTTTGCTTGGTCAAAGTGGCAAATTACTCACCGATTGACTTTTCAAAGAAGTCAAAACAGAGAGTATTTGTGCATTGACCTTGGTCAAAGTGATTATACACAAGGGTTCTACACATCATTGCCTCTCTATAGAGCTAAAGAGCTTGTAAATCGGAGCTTGGAAACATATCCAACTTGAATTTGGTTGTTTTTCAATGGCATCCAAGTCAAAGACCAAGGCTACTTTCAAGGAAGTAGTTGAGCATGAGGGTGGTGTTCCAGAAGCAAGGAAAAATGCAAGACAAGATGTTCAAGAGCATGTGCAAAGTAATGTTGACTTGCATCAAGGGTCACACATACCACAAGGTTCCATTGAGAATCTAAGGATTGTGCAATTGATGTAGAAGATGTATCTTGATCAACAAAGTACTATGAGCAAATTGGTACAACTTATGGAGAGCTTAGGCCAAAAATCTCAAGATGATGCTAGTGAGGAAAATTTATTTAACCGCTTGGATCAAATATTTGTAGCCATGAATCAATAATTTCAAAGAGTTAGTGACACTTTGCATGATGGTTTATTGAGATCAAGGAAGGGTTCACAAGCTCAAGGCAAGAATTGGGCAAGGGAAAAGAAGTTCTCAATGATGCAATGGTATCTCGAACATTGGGTTCACTAGCTTAAGGCAAGAATTGGGCAAGGGAAAAGAAGTACATAGCCTGAAAGCTTGTACTAAGGGCTACAATTCAGGCTATCAAGCACTCAATTTTGACAACGATTGCTTGTCTAATCGGGTGGGGCGCAGTCAAAAAAAGCACTTCATATTGGCAAAGTGAGCATAGGGTTAGGTTTCCCATACCCTAAGCTACCCATCTAGCTTTAAACCTCACAATTCGAACACCCGAGCTATCCGCTACACCCATTTTTCCACTGGATACCCTATTTCTGCACAAATTAGGGTTTTTGGACCAATTTTGACTAAAGGATTAAAGGAAGGATATGTTGACTATGATAATGGATTACCAATGCCTATGTGTGCTTATCTCATGAGACAAAGACAATATGGCTACTCTATGCAATATTTCAAGTGATGCATATGCTGGTTGTTGCAAAGGAAGGCATGCATTAATGGAAGGGTGGCACATGTTTTGATTGATAGTGGAAGCACACATAGCAACAGCAAACCCATGTGTAGTCTCAAATTACAGTCAATAGCTTTATCCTTGTGGCATGAGGTTCAAGTGGTTAATGGGGCAAATATGGATTGCACAATGGTATGCAAGGATGTGATTGATTCTCACAAATGATTATACTTGTTGCAAGGCTGATTTATTTGTATTGGATATGGGTCCCATTGACATTGTTTTGGGATGCGATGGTTGGCAACTCTTAGGTTGTTTCACATGAATTTACAACAAGGGTATATGAGTTTTATGCATGGAAACCATGTGGTTACATTGACCAAATCTCATGTGCCAAGTATCAAGATGCTCAATGCCACACAACTCAAGAGGGAGCTAAAGAAGATGGGATGCATATATATGTTTTATAGCTTTCAAAGAAGAAAATAATGAATAAAAGGGTGAGATTATGCATATATGTTTTATAGCTTTCAAAGAAGAAAATAATGAATAAAAGGGTGAGATTATGCATAAAGGTATAAAGGAATTGTTGAAGGAGTATGAGGATGTGTTCTAAGTGCCAAAGTGCTTGCCACCAAAAAGAGGTGGATCATGGGATAGAGCTTGAGCCACATACCAAGCCTGCTCAACAAACCACCTTATAGATTGTCAAAAGTGGAGAAGGATGAAGTGGCAAAGCAAGTGCAAGAGCTTATGGACATGGGATGGGTTAATCCTAGCCAATCACCTTTTGCATCACCTATACTCTTAGTCAAGAAGAAGGATGGCACATTTCGCATGTGCGTGGATTATAGGGACTTGAATAAATCTACTATCAAGAATAGATTCCCCATTCCATGAATTGATGATTTTCTTGATGAGTTGAAAGGTGCATGTTTCTTCTCCAAGATTGATTTAAGATCAGGTTATCCAATTGAGAATCAATGAAGGTGATGAGTAAAAAATGGCATTTCAGATCGAGAGAGCTCTCTACCATTATTTGGTTATGCCATTTGGGTTGTGCAATGTGCCGGTAACATTTCAAGCTCTAATGAATAAGGTGCTTGGACCTTTCCTCTACAAATGGGTGCTTGTTTTCTTTGATGATATCTTGGTATATAGCAAAGGGGAGAAGGAGCACTTGATGCATGTAAGGGCTATTTTGGATGCTTTAAGAGCCAACAACTTATATGCAAAGGAGAGAAAATGCACATTTATGGCACAAAAGGTTGAGTATCTTGGACATATAGTGAGCAAAGAAGGCATTATGGTGGATACTAAGAAGGTTGAGTGTGTTTGGAATTGGCCCATGCCTACAAATACCACTCAATTAAGGGGATTCTTGGGCTCGCCATCATTTTATAGGAGGTTCATTAAGAGGTATGCTCATATTTCCGCACCTCTTACCCGCGACTGTTTTGTTCTAAGAACATTGAGTGATCGCTTTTGAGAGTTGAAAGCTTGATGAGAAGGAAATGGTTATGCATGTCTATGATCAAGAGATGTTGGAAATACTTCATGTAATAAAGAAGTGGCATCATTACTTGTATGGGAGTCATTTCTTTGTAAAGAGTGATCATAGAATGCTTTAATACTTCTTGTCTCAACCTACACTCTCTCCCAAGCAAAGAAGGTGGGTGGCTACATTGCAAAATTGTGACTTTGAGATCTCTTACATGAAGGGGAAAGAGAATGTTGTAGCGGATGCATTGTCATGCATATGGACATGTAGATGTATGGCAATATCAAATGTACATAAAGATTGGATTTTGGATATCCAAGAAGAGTACCTATTGGATGAGGAAGGGGCACCATTGTGGCAAAAATTGCAGCAAGGATCCCATGATGATTTGCTACATTTTGAACTTCATAATGGACTCATCTACTACAAAGGCAAAGTCTATCTTGTGCCTACATCAAGCTACAAGAAGAGGGTGTTAGAAGAGATGCATTCTTCTCCATTATCAGGGCACATGGGGCTATTTAAGACCTTTGAGAAGGTGTGAAGAGTTTTTATTGGAAGGGAATGTGGAAAGATGTGTATACTTTTGTGACAAGTTGCTTGCCTTCTCAATAAAACAAGTATCCCATGCATAAGCCCGATGTTTTGGTTCAGCTTTTTCCTATTCCTGATGGCAAATGGACACACATCTCCATGGATTTCATCACGGGGCTTCCTCATACAAAGGAGGGGATGGGATAGTATATGTGTGATGGTAGACAGCTTGACAAAAGTTACGTATTTTATTCCTTCCAAGGTCAAATTTTTAGCATCTATGGTTGCAAAACAGTTTGTGGATCATGTGTTCAAGTTGCATGGAGTGCCATAACAAATTGTTAGTGACCAAGATGTGAAGTTTATGAGTTCATTTTGGATGACATTGTTTGAGATCATGGGGACTATTTTGGCACTGCCTATCGCCTCGAAACCGATGGGCAAACTGAGAGGGTGAACATGTGGGTGGAAACTTACTCAAGGCACTATTGCCATGATACGCAAGGTATTTGGGATGACTGGTTGTTGCTTGCCAAGTTTGCTTATAATAACATGCATCATGAGAGCATTGGCATGTCACTTTTTGAGGCACTTTATGGGTACAAAGTGAATATGCCAATGATGGTTCAAAAGCAAGAAGGGGTGAATCCTAATGCAAAAGAGGAGATGGAAAAGTTGGATGCACTCTTAAAACAATGCAAAGCTAATATGAAGTAAGCTCAAGAAAGGATGAGGCATTATGCTAATGCTCATCGGAGGCCATTGGAGTTCATGGAAAGTGATTGGGTATTCTTTTGGATTCCCAAGACAAGATATGGTTCTCTCAAGGGCATGACAAATACTAAGTTAGCTCATCGCTACTATGGGCCATACAAGGTGATGAGGTATGTTGGTGAAGTTGCTTATTAATTGGCACTTCTATCAACCTCAAAGATTCATGATGTATTTCATGTATCACACCTCAAAGCTTACCTTGGGCTGGAGGTATTTGTGCAAGATGAATTGCCTCTAGTGGATGAAGAGAGAATGATTATGTGCTGGAATCGATTATTGGTACAAGAGAAAGGGTCCTTCGTAACCGTACATTAGTGGAGTACTTGGTCAAATGGCAAGGGCTACCTAAGGAAGAAGCTTCTTGGTAGCCCGCCTCTACTTTGGAAGGATTTGAAGGGTTGTTGGATACATTTTGGAAGTCCAACGAGGGTCATGAATAGTAAATTAACTTGCTGGAAATTACTGTAAGTTCATTGTGGACAGCCCTATACCCTTGGAAATCAGATGCATAATGATTGGAAGCTACTTAAGGGTCTTATGCCATTATGGGAAAGAAGTTATGGCTTGTTTTGAGGGCTTATTGAGAAGTTTACATCCATATACATGTGATCTTGATCTCTCATACATGGTGTGAGCATGAGCTTCAAGTTGACATGAGTCCATTGACATATAGTCCATCCATGAAAATTGTAATTGTACATATTAATGGTTTCGAGGACGAAACCTTTTCGGGTGGGGATGGTTTGTAACAAAGTGGAATGGTCTCATATGAATAATGTGCCCTAGGTTAATTGACCATGCCCATGGACAACACTTATGATAGTGTGAAAGGGGGGTTAGGGGGGTCATGTATATAGGCCACATACACCATATTTTTGGTACCTTTTGACAATCAAGAATACACAAGTCTCTTACTTTCTCTTCTTACTCTAAACCTAGGCTAATTATCTTAATCTAGACTAATCCAAGGCTAATTAGGTTAAATCTAGGTTAATCTAGTTGCCACTTTATTTCATACCCACCCTTCATTCAGAAGGGATTCATCATGTGTATGTAAGAGAGAGAGAGAGAGAGAGAGAGAGAGAGAGAGAGACCTCACACGACAAAAGAGAGAGAGGACTTTCTTGAGTCATTGGAAAATGTTGAGCATGCAAAATCATTCCTTCTAAAAATCTATGCTGCCAAAATAGGAGCATTAAAAACATTTGACATTCATTTAACGTTTCTTATTATGTTAGCATATTTTAACATTAAAATTAATTAAAGAACAACCAAAATAGCATTTTGATACCCTATTTATGATTATGAACATTTAACAAAATTTTTGAAAGGCATATTCCTTCTTCGTTTTTGGTTCCCCTAACTTTTGAGCACACATCCCTCATGTGGAAAGTTTGACCATCTAACTAGTAGTGAATATGCACTCTCTCCCTCATCTTTGTGCAACATGGTGGTCTTCTCTCAATATTGTGGTCTCCTTTTGCAAACAGCCCCACCTACATGGGGGTTGTTCTCTTAGCCTTATTATCTTTCTTAAGAAGCTGGATTTTTGACTATTTTGCTTAGCCTTTGTGACTCCAGGGTACCTATGGGGCTCTTTGCAAATTTGCATGGACTTGGGGGAGTAGCCTCAAAAAGACACTCTACCCTCTTTTGTATTAGGTCCCTATTATGGTTGGCTTGGTTGTACTAAAAGTTGGGTGACTTTCTACCTCCAGATCAAGCATAACACCCCTAACATCTTCTTGGGCATGGCAGAAGCTCTCCCTGTTTGGTGGCCAATTTCCTTATCTATAACCACCTTAAGATTTCCAAGTTGTTAGTGGTGTTGTTAAGGGTGAAGGACATGAGCCCAAGTGATATACCGATTGCATCTAAACTCCATCAAATTGCATCTAAGGGTGAAGGATATGGGCCCAAGTGATGTACCAATTGCATCTAAACTCCATTAAAGGAATCACAAAATGGAAGGATCTTCCCTTCCTTCCTATGTTTTGTGTTTTACCGCAAATCACAGTGCATGGTAACCCCCTTCTTTCCTATGTTTTGTAGACTAGTGCAAATCAAAGTACATGGCAACCCCCTTGTTAAAGCCATCTCATAGCCTCTATCTTTCACCTTAATTCAATATGATTCTCCTTAGTTTTAAATAATTTTATCCCGCCCCTATCTTTCACCTTAATTCAATATGGTTCTCCACCTTTATAAAAGAGCTCATGCTCTATCTAAGAGAGGTATTAGGATGTGGGCTGACATCAACATTTTAATCACAAAAGATGGCTATCTAGACTAGAAATCCTAATAGCCTACAAGGTAAATAACTAGGATATTGACTTTATTCAAGACAGAGTTAACCTTGGGATCCTTCCATCTCTCCTTGCATTTAGATTAGAGGTCCTCTTCTCCTTCACTCACTTAGCTAGCCCTTTCAAATCTAATCTCCTCCCCATTCCTGCCTTTCCTCCTTCCTCCTCTCTCTATGTCAGACTTAATGCTAGATGGTTCATTAATTGGTACAACAGGTAGTGGAAGTTTAGATTTAGGCATATTTGGTCTATAAGAATAGTCCTTATAAAGTCTTGTCTCTTATGGCTTATCCTCCACAAAGCTCTCTGGATAAACTAGCAGATTGCCAAGATTGATATAGTGTTGGGTCTCTGTCCGAGGTGCAAAAGAGAGGAAGAAACCATAGCCCACCTATTCATAAATTGTATATGGAACTCCTCTGTGTTGGCTTTCCTCCATGAGTTTCTTAAACCAACCCACCCTACTACTCTCAACTAGAAAGAAATCCTATTAGGAGAATCCTACTCCTCTATGCTGGCTTTCCTCCATGAGTTTCTTAAACCAACCCACCCTACTGCTCTCAACTGGAAAGAAATCCTATTAGGAGAATCTAATGGATGCTCAGCCAAGCTATGGAACATCATCAGATCAAATTTTATGTGGATTGTATGGAAATAGAAATGCATTTCTTTTCTCACGTAAAAGGAATGATATGTGTTTGGATTTAAAAAACTCTCTATTTTTTTCAGATGAAAGGGTTAGTGGACCTAAAGCAGAAGATGTGCTTTGCTACTATCCTTTATTTGGGGGGTCAAAAAATCATTGAGATTTTGGAAGAAGAACAAGAACACAACAAACGCAAGGAGACAATTAGAAGTAGTGCTGCCTCACAAATTACCAAAGAAAAAGAAGCTATTGCTGGGTTGGGCTCCCAAGATAAGGAGTTGGCAGCATATATCTGTTAATTAACCAAGGCTTCAGAAGTCATTTGATTAAGAATGAAGATTTTTAGTATTTAATGTTAGTAGAGAAAAGCTTCTTTGAATAAAAAACTTAATGAATCTTTTTGTTTTTCTAATATAATTTTAGTCATTTCAAAAAGAAAGAAATAACAAAGGGAAATTTTAGATTAAAAAATAGAAAACTACATTAAAATGGGGGGTAACACAGAGCACATTCGAAAATGGCAGGTAATACAGAGCACATAAAAAAACGGTGGGTAACATAGAGCACATTCAAAAACCAAAATGAGAAGCTTCTTGTATTATTTGTTTACATGGTAGACAAACTATTTATGAAGAAGGACATACAGTCCTAGAAAACCCTAACCCCTCAGCATGCCCACGTGTCACGTGCCCTACAACTCTCTAGTTAAGAGAGACAAGTCCGTATATGCATGTTTCAACCAAATGGCTACCACAACCACATGCCTACTACCATGCAGAGCTTGTGTTGCCTGTAATCCCCCTTGACCTCTATGGATACAGGCATCCCCTCTTTTCGTTCAAGGGAAACCCACCCCTCATTCAAAAGGGACTCATCGTGTATATGCAAGAAGGAGAGAGAGAAAGCATGACCTTGTGCACGGCGTGGAGAGAGAGAGAGAGAGAGAGAGAGAGAGAGAGAGAGAGAGAGAGAGAGAGAGAGAGAGAGAGAGAGAGAGAGAGAGAGAGAGAGATGTCTTGAGTCAATGGAGAATGTTGGGCATGTGAAATCATTACTTTTTAAAATCTATGTTGCCAAAAAAGGAGTATTAAAAACCTTTGACATTCATTTAATGTTTCTTATTATGCTAGCATATTTTAACATCAAAATTAATTAAAGAAAACCCAAAAGAGCATTTTGATATCCTATTTATAATTATGAACATTTTACAGAAATTTTGAACTTCTTCGTTCTTGGTTCCCCTAACTTTTGAGCACACATCCCTCGTTTGGAAAGTTTGACCATCTAACTAGCACTCTCTTCATCTTTGTGCAACATGGTGGTATTCTCTCAATCTTGCGGTCTCCTTTTGCCAATAGCCCCACCTACATGGAGGTCGTCCTCTTGGCATGATTATCTTTCTTAAGATGTTGTTTTGCTTGGCCTATGGGGCTCTTTATTGATATGCATGGACTTGGGGGAGTGGCCTAAAAAGCTACTCTGTCCTCCTTTGCATTAGGTCCCTAGTATTGTTGGCTTGGTTGTACTAGAATCAGGGTGACACTCTGCCTCCAGATCTACTATGACACCCCCAACTTCTTCTTGGGCATGGCAGAAGCTCTCCCTGTTTGGTGGCCAATTTCCTTGCAACCACCTTAACATTTCTGAGTAGTTGGTGGTGTTGTTAAGGGTGAAGGACATGGGCCCAAGTGATGTAGCAACAATTACCAAGCCACCATAAGGCTTGTATTTATGTACTAGTTAGTTGTTAAGGGTGTTGGACATGGGCCCAAGTGATGTAGTAATTGCCCAGCCACCAAAAGGCTTGTATTTATGTACTAGTTGAGATACCCACTTGAGTTGGGTGACGGGTTAAATCCCTATGTATATATATAATAAGAGGAAGAACAACTATTTCGACTCATGCAAAGCTTTCTTCTTATTCTCTTGAGCTCTTACCCACTTGTTTGCTTGTGGTTTGCATGCTTGTGTGAGTGCTTGTGGTGTGTTGAGTGTGCATGCTAGATAGCTTAAGTGTGTGCTTGTGGTTTACATGTTTGTGTTGAGTGTGCATACTAGATATCTTGAGTGATAGAGTGATTGAGCTAGAGTAGAGTGGAGAGTGGTTTAAGGTTGCTAGCTTAACCATTGCCATTAGAAGGGTTGCCATAAAGGATTGAGATTAGAGGAAGGGTTGAAACAAGAGGTATTCAAACTCCTCTTAGCCTCTTTCACCTCTCTTATTCGGACATCCCAGATAAGTGGTTTCCACTATCATATGATTTCTTGCATGAGGGTAAGAAGGTTCTTTGACATGAATAAATGGCGCCACTACCGGTGCAGGACTAATCTTCGATGAGGGAAGGAAGCACAACCATCTTCATCTCAAAAATCTTCCACTAATTTCACTTAATCATGCCCTTGGATGAAAACCCTTGGTTAATGTTGAGGAAACATGTTCTAAAGTAGAGTGGATTAGAGTGTTTATTGTGTGTATGAGTGGATTTGTGTGATTAGAGTAGGCTTTTTTACTAACCACCCCATAACTCTTTTTTGTTGGTTTTTGTTGCTATTTTGTTCCCTTGTTTGTCTCAAGGGAGTGATGGAATGAAAAGCAAGCTCTCCCAAGTGTGATTGAGATAAGTTATCTCTCTATTTTGTTAATGTTGAGGAAACCTTTTCTAGAGTAGTGTATTGAATGGATTAGAGTGTTTACTGTGTGTATGTGAGTGGATTTGTGTGATTAGAGAAGGCCATCTTACTAACAATATCCTTTTTTTGTTGTTTTTGTTGCTATTTTGATCTATTCTTTGTCTCAAGGGAGTGATGGAATGAAAAGCAAGCTCTCTCAAGTGTGATTAAGGTAGGTTATCTCTCTATTTGATTATTTTTATCATTGCAATGAGCATTAGTCTTAGGATGATTAGGTAATTAGTTTATATTAGCATTCTTTCCATTTTTTGCCAAACCTAGCTTATTCTTGCCATTGATCTTTATATTTATTGTTTTTAAAAGCATTTTGTAGTTAACCTTGGCAAGTAAGGTGTTTCTACGCATCATTATTATGCTAGATAGGCAAAAAAACATTTAGAAAACCATGAGAAAGCAAAAAATATTATGTATTTCATTTTCAGATCATGCGATCCAAAATCCAGATCGCTTCATGTTCTTGATCATCAATCCAATTTTTAGATCATCCTAGAATTGGATAGTTTATGAATTGGATTGTCCTTGATTCAGATTGTTTATTTTAGGATTGTGCATATTTTTTAGATCACCTATGATCTAGATTGTCGATATGAGATCCTAAATGTTAATCCAAAAACTCGAGATATCCGAATCGCTAATCCAAAAACTCGAGATCCGAATCGCTTATTCGACTGGACTTTCACAAAGTAAAGAAACCTATTATTTTTAAAAAGAAAATCATATTTACATTGTTTATATGCACTTTGCACTTTTCCATTTATCTACCTGTTTGTTAAAGGATTTTGAAAAACACAAAAAACGATAAAAACCCATAAAACTTCCAAAACTTAAAAAAAATCACAAAAAATGGAAAACTTAAAAAGCTTATGTTAATTAACATGCTACCTCACAAACACAAGAGAAAATAAGAAGAGAGTGCTTGCAAGGGTCGAATCCAGTGACTTGCACTTGGCCAACTCTATTAGGGTTAACTCCCCGATGTGAGGCCGCCGCTAGGGGCTCACTCTACACTCTCTTTGTGTCATCCAAAGAGAGATCTAAGCAAGCTAGGTAGGAGGAGCAAGAGGGAAGGAGCTATGGAGAGCTCAACCTCTACCTCATGCCAATCGTATGCAAACAAGACAAGGTGGAGAGCAATGAGAAGGTAGTGAAGGAGAGAAGGGAGAGTAACACCATTCCTATTCACATACACCAACAATCACAAGTAAGCAAGTATCACAAGCAAGCAAGCTACCATAAACTCGAGAGAGAGAAAGCAAACTTAATTGAGACAAATGGGATTGTCCCTTTTCATATTCCATAAAATGTCTTATATACATGAGCTCCCTTTTTACAATGGCCAACTGCCCAATTACAAATGGGGGTCCAAAAACTAGTCTTCCTACTTTAACTAGCTCTATGTACATCAATTCCTTATGACTGGCATTACATAAGTTGTAAGCTCGGTCCCTTGTCTCATTTACAATTGGCGCTTAGCGAGGTTACAAAAAAGATGGATTACCAGAGTGATGTGGTAGCCATGCAAAAGGTCATGTTAACCAGAGTGGTTAACATACCCACCTCCTGATTGTAGGTCTGTCCTTAGAACTAGTTTAAAAAAAGGCTATCTGTAGTAGATAGAGTATGTGCGGACGAAGTCCCATCTTGAAGTAGGGGCGGGAGGGGCTCGATGGAAGACACGGTAGCTCGTCCAGAACGTGGTCTCCATCATGTCTTCAAAAGTTTGGAGCCGCCAAACAGGCATCCGCACAACACGTTCGTAGTAGCCGAGCAGCCACGTGAGTGTGGGCCTTTTGTTGATGTTAAATGCGAAGCCTTGGGCTCCCTTAAAGTAGTGGTCCCATGTTGGGAAGGACTCCAACAAAGTGATGATAAGGTTGAAGAAGGCGGATGGTTGTAATCACTGCTAGGTTTGAGACCTGGTCGTAAACGACGGATGAAATCGTGGAAGTGCCTGACCATGGTGTCTTCTGTACATGGGTTCTGTGGTGACGGGGGCACGAACTTTACCTATGCCAAGCAATTGGCAAAAATTTATAAAAAGTCCCATCATCGGTATCAAAGTAGAAAAAGCTACTAAAAATGAACGAGATGTGATAGGATGTGAATGGATGTGATAAGATGTGAACGAAATGTAATGGATGTGATAAGATGTGAATGAGATGTGATAGGATGTGGTAAGATGTGAATGGGATGCGATAAGATGTGAGTGGATGTGATAAGATGTGGTGCGATGTAAATGAATGTGGATGAGATGTGAGGTGGTGTAAATAGGTGTGGATGTGAACAGAGAGATGAGAATGAGATGTGAGGATATGTGAAAGGATGAGATATAAGTGGATGTGGATGTGAATGAAGAGATGAGGATATGTGAAAGGACGTGATATAAATGGATGTGGATGTGAATGAAGAGATGAGAATTAGATGTGAATGAAGAGATGAGAATTAGATGTGAGGATATGTGAAAGGATGTGATGTGATGTAAAAAGATGTGGATGTGGATGTGAAAAGATGTGATGTGATATGATGTAAAGGGATGTGGATGTGAATGTGATGTGATGTGGATGAAATTGATGTGATGTAAATAGATGTGGATGTGGATGTGAAAGGATGTGATGTGATGTCAATAGATGTGGATGTGGATGTGATGTAAATGGATGTGGATGTGAGTGTGATGAGATGTGGATGAAATGTGATGTGATCTGAATATATGTGGATGTGAATGTGAATGTATGGATGGATGTGGATAGATGTGCATGTGGATGATAACCATTTGACTTACAGGTTCGGTCGAATCAGTTTGGTTAGTTAAGGCTCTTGACTACGTTAGAATAAAAATATCTTGGAGGAATCGCCCGTGCTTTCTGGGCGGAAAAAGTTTTTCCGAGTTCGGATTTGGAAGAACCGAGGGATTAGTCTCTTGTCCGAATATCCGTGGGCAAGGCCCCAAGTGATAGGCTCTGCCCTACGCAAGAAGTGCTACTTCCGCTATGCTCTAGCACCCCCGAATCCATTGTGCGAAGGGGGCAGGGATCTTTCAGCTGGTATCTGAGCGAATTGTCTAAAGTGGATCAACCAAGAAGCTAGAAATGTCAAAAATTTATGAAGTAGCAGTAAAAGGTTGTAATTGTGTGATGAAATTCATACAAATTGATATTCAGAATGAAGATTGATAAATCGATAATTGGGTCTTCAGATCGAAGTACCGCAATTGCATGGAATCCTTGAATTGCTTCAGGCCTAGACATGATGGACCGTGACTACCCGTATATACCGAGGGTATAACTGCAGCTCTTTACTGGCAGTATATACGAGTAAATCTAAGATCTTGAAATTATAAGCAAAAATGCTATCCAGATGATGGATTCGAATGCTGGTTGATATGATTTTAGAATTCTGGTTGAGAATTGATAAGTTGATTTGGATTCTGATTGAAAGATGATGATTCTTGAATTCTAGTTGAAAGAAGATAAGTTGAACAAAACCACAATGAGGATGAATGGGACGAATCCTAGTAATGATGTTAATAACTAGAATGGCAATAATGACTTCAGCAAATCAATACGAGATTAGTGGATTGTGCAGACAGATTGCTGTAGTTAACCCTTGACCCAGTGGATTTAATTAAGAGATGACAAATTGAAAACCCGCATAACTGAAATTCTCACATATCCTAGGCTAAAAGAATGATTTTCATCTCATTCAATGGAAAACTAAATTTTAAGGTTTATGCATAGTTAAATAATTAAGAAAAGAGAAAATTATGGTAATTTTATTTAAATGATAAAAGAGGAATTCCCATGACATTTGAAATTCAATCATTTAAATGGGAAAAGTGGAATTCTTAGTATATTGAAATTAATGGATATTTTATTTTAGATAAATTTATTTTATGCATGAAAAAATTTAAATGATAAAAGAGAAATTCCCATGACATTTGGAATTCAATCATTTAAATGGAAAAAGTGGATTTCTTAGTATATTGGAATTAATGGATATTTTATTTTAGATAAATTTATTCCCATGACATTTGGAATACAATTAATTAAATGCAAAAAGAGAAATTTCCATGATATTTGAGATCCAAGAAATTAAATAAAAAAAGAGGAAGTTTTAGTATAATTCAATTTATGAATATTTATCAAAAGTGGAATTTATGAGCATTATTGAGAAATATGGGTAGAATTGATTTTTGTAAATCACATGAATTCTTTTACCCAAAAGTAGAATATTGAATATATTCACTTGAGAAAATTGTGAAAGAATATGAAAATATCTATCTTGAAAAAGTACCTTTACCTAGGCCAAGCAATTGGCAGAAATTTAGAAAAAGATACAACATCGGTATCAAAGTAGAAAAAGCTACTAAAAATGAATGAGATGTGATAGGATGTGAATGGATGTGATAAGATGTGAACGAAATGTGAATGGATGTGATAAGATGTGAATGGATGTGATAAGATGTGAATGAGATGTGATAGGATGTGATAAGATGTGAATGGATGTGAAAAGATGTGAATGGGATGTGATAAGATGTGAGTGGATGTGATAAGACATGGTGTGATGTAAATGAATGTGGATGAGATGTGAGGTGGTGTAAATAGGTGTGGATGTGAACGGAGAGATGAGAATGAGATGTGAGGATATATGAAAGGATGAGATATAAGTGGATGTGGATGTGAATGAAAAGATGAGAATGAGATGTGAGGATATGTAAAAGGACGTGATATAAATGGATGTGGATGTGAATAAAGAGATGAGAATTAGATGTGAGGATATGTGAAAGGATGTGGATGTGGATGTGAAAGAATGTGGATGTGAATAAAGAGATGAGAATTAGATGTGAGGATATGTGAAAGGATGTGATGTGATGTAAATAGATGTGGATGTGGATGTGAAAGAATGTGGATGTGGATATGATGTGATGTAAAGGGATGTGGATGTGAATGTGATATGATGTGGATGAAATGTGATGTGATGTAAATAGATGTGGATGTGGATGTGAAAGGATATGATGTGATGTCAATAGATGTGGATGTGGATGTGATGTAAATGGATGTGGATGTGGATGTGAGTGTGATGAGATGTGGATGTGGATGTGGATGTGAGTGTGATGAGATGTGGATGAAATGTGATATGATGTGAATATATATGGATGTGAATGTGAATGTATGGATGGATGTGGATAGACGTACAAGTGGATGACTGGATGGATGTGGATAGACGTACAAGTGGATGACTGGATCGATGTGGATGAATGCGATGGAATGTGAATGGATGTGATGGAATGTGTATGGATGTGATGAGATATGGATGGATATGGATGTGATGTAATGTGGATAGAATGTATAGGATGGGATGGGAATGAAATGAATGTGATGGATGTGAATAGATGCGATGAGATGTGAATGGATGTGAATGTGACGTAATGTAAATAGATGTGAATGGATGTGATGTGATGTGATATAAATCAGGATAGATGTGAATGCGTGAGATGTGATGTGGATGTGATGTGAATCAGGATAGATGTGAATGGATGAGATGTGGTGTGAATGGATGTGGTGTGATGTGATATGAATCAGGATAGATGTGAATGGATGAGATGTGGTGTGAGTCAGGATAGATGTGAATATATGAGATGTGATGAGAATGGATGTGATGTGGATCGGGGTAGATATGAATGGATGAAATGTGAATGAATGTGATGTGATGAGATGGGATACGGGTAGATGAGAAGGGATGTGATGTGATGAGGATAGATGTGGATGAATGTGATGGGGTGTAATATGATGTGATTGGATGAGAATGGATGAAGGACGATGAGATATGCTTGGATGTGGAGTAGGCAAAGTGAATTGATTTAGAAGAATGTGGAATAACGGGAAATGACGTGGAACGATGTGAAAAGATGAGAGTTCGTTAGAAACTGTGTTTATGACCTGTTTTTAAATGACTGTCTTATGTCAAGAATGCTGGGGAAGCATTTTGACCATCTTGTGAATGAGATCGTGGAGACCTAAGTGATAAAGTTGCAACAGCTGATGGAGAGTCAATGGAGGACGTCTCGCGTAGCAAGGTCGGCCAAGGTCTTGACTAGCCTCAGTTCGATTTAAATGATGAGCTTCCGGTATAATGGATGAGGGACCAAGGAAGCAGCCTGTGAGTGAAGCACTAGGTGACCTGCAACAAAGGATCCTAGAGGGTGTTGACCATACGATGCTCGGGCTCTGGGTCGCCGAAGCATCGAGGAAGAAAATGGAACAAGGTGTTAGAGTTGTTTTCTGAACTTGGGCATGGATCTGGTTGATTGACCTTGCTATTGAGTCCATGGCTCTTTTATATGGATCTATTGGTTGATCTTACTGATCTTTAACAGAGAGTTCATCTGGATTTTCTTATGTGATTATATTGCCGGGTACTATGAGCTAGGAACTATTGAAAAGGCCCTTGAGTGAACAAGTGGTGAGCATTCTGGTTTGCCAATGATGCCATAGGTACACCGATTAAGGAATGAATGGAGAATTGGAATTTAACCGGATATTTTGGAAGATTATGATCAGTGATTCTATAGTTTCATTAAAAGATTGTTTTAAAGATAGCTGAATCTATGAACAGGCAATTTCATATTAGGTGTGTAAGTGGTGTGACTAGCTTGAAGTTTGCATGAAGATCCGGCTAGGGGGCCTGGGAACTCTTTTTCGTGGTACCCAGGACAAAACCTAACCAAATTTCTAAATGGATCCCATCACTACAGTGGTTGGTGGGCGGTTGGCTAACCCATGGGATTGGATGGGGTTAGGCTAGACTGATGGATCCCCAAAATGAGACTCAATTCTATTATGGTACGATAGATGAATTAAATCCCGGGTAGTCTTTGTTCTATGGAAAAGAATCAATGGCTGTCTCTCTCGATGAGGAAAAAAGCATTGGTCTCTATGATCCAAGTACAATTCCTTTCCTAGATCTGACCATGTGACTTACACATTCGGTCAGGTTAGTTTGGTTAGTTAAGGCTCTTGACTACATTAGAATAAAAATATCTTGGAGGAATCGCCCGTGCTTTCCGGCTGGGGGGAGTTTTTCCGAGTTCTCGATTTTGGAAGAACCGAGGGATTAGTCTCTTGTCCAGATATCTGTGGGCGAGGCCCCGAGTGAGAGGCTCTGCCCTACGCAAGAAGTGCTACTTTCGCTACTCTAGCACCCCCAAATTCATTGCGCGGAGGGGGCATGGATCTTTTAGCTGGTATCAGAGCGAATTGGCTAAAGTGGATCAAGCAAGAAGCCAAAAATGTCAAAAGTTTATGAAGTAGCAGTAAAAGGTTGTAAATGTGTGATGAAATTCATACAAATTGATATTCAGAATGAAGATTGATAAATAGGAAATCGGGTCTTCAGATCGAAGTACCACAATTGTATGGAATCTTTGAATTGCTAAAGGCCTAGACATGATGGTATTTACCTTATAATTCCAAGGACCATGACTACCCGTATATACTGATGGTATAACTACAGCTCTTTACTGGCAGTATATACGAGTAAATCATTCTGGTTGAGAATTGATGAGTTGATTTGGATTCTGATTGAAAGATGATGGATTCGAATGCTGGTTGATATGATTTTAGAATTCTGGTTGAGAATTGATGAGTTGATTTGGATTCTGATTGAAAGATGATGATGTCTGAATTCCAGTTGAAAGAAGATAAGTTGAACAGAACCACAATGAGGATGAATGGGACGAATCCTAGTAATGATGTTAATAACTAGAATGGCGATAATGACTTCAGCAAAGCACGACTACGAGATTAGTGGATTGTGTGGACAGATTGCTGTAGTTAACGCTTGACCCAATGGATTTAATTAAGAGATGACAAATTGAAAACCTGAATAACTGAAATTCTCGTGGAGGAATGTTCAGATGGAATTTTGGTTTGATGGACCATTATTGTGTTAAGGATATGAATGATATGTTCTGAATGAATTGTTATCTGATAACGAGTTCTATATGTTTTTCTCGTAGAAGGGATCTTTATCCCAGAATTTTGTTGGGTTGACCAGACTATAAGGAACCCCAGAATCAGTTGGATCTTAAGAGAAAGATTATCCTCCAGCTGCTGCGAGATGAGGACATCTCGCGTTTTTTAAGTGGGGTAGGATGTAAGATTCCTCTCTCCAGTTTTTGAGGTGTACAGGTGTAAGAACCTCCCCTTCTGTTCCTGAATTTGTTCTCCTCTCTGAAATAGAAGAAAGATTCTGTTTTATCCTGTTTTGGCCTGGAGGGAGAAAATGTCTAGAGAGAGTTAGTTCAAAATTGAGATATTTTTGGATATAAAAATCCTCCTAGTGTCTAAAATGGTTTCCCTTGAAATAGAAATTCAAAAAGAACTTTCCAATGTGCAATTGGAATTAATTAAAAATGTGTATAAAGGACCTTAGCCTAAGGGTCAAGATTTTTAGAAATTTTTGGATTATGGTCCAATTAAGGTTCCTATGGACCAATAAGATTAATCCAAGTGCGGGGATGAGATAAATCCAAAGAATAAAAGAAAATACCCAAAAATGAGTAAATGCTCACATAAGATGAAGAGTTGACTGAGTACAAGGTTTATTAGTTAAAAACTATGAGATATTACTAGAAAAATCAGATATTTTAGAATAATGATAATTTTTCACACCTTGGTAAGGAGGGGGGAGACTTCAAGGAGGCACCTATTCCACACATGTGAATGAGTTTTTAATTCCAAAATATTAATATATTTTTATCTCTCCTCTCTCTTGGATCAAACCAAATAAAAAAGGAAGCTAAACTGGTCCAAATCTTGTCCAAATCAGCCAAACTGAAGCTAGAAGATTCTAGAACTTAGTTGGACTCAGTTAGTGGCCTCCCTGACCTATAAATAGACCCTCATTCTTTTGTATTTTCATCTTTGCAGTTATTTCATTAAAATGCTCATATTTTCTATTATCCCTTTAAAATCCTCTACTTTTGGAGAGAGTGGAGCCTCTCTCTCTCTCTTAATCCATCCTTGGAGCTTTCCTCTCAACACACTAACCAATTGATTGGTTGGGGGCTTCTTCTATAATAGAGAAGCAAGCAAAAACAAGAGGTGTTTTCACTTCTCAACCCCTCTCAAGCTTGAGAAGTTTCTAAATTAAGTGTTTATAATGCAAATCAAGCTTTTCTTAAGAGTTGAATGAATAATTAAGAAAAGTTTACATTTATGCTAGGATGCTTTTTATGTTTATCTCTCTCTCCCCAAAAGAATGGTCATTCCTTTGACCAATTCTCTATTCAAACGATGAAAAATCATTGATAAATTCTTAATTCACAAATCAAACTCTAGGCTTGTGAAGCTAGAGGTTAAGAAAGTGGCTTTTTATACTTTTATGCTTCTAAAATTATGATAATCTTATAATTTAAATCCATAAATTAGATTTAAGTTTAGAAGATAGTTATACTATCATAATTGTATTATTAAGTTTATTCTTTTCAAAAATATTAAAAATTATAAATAATAGCAGTGGAGCTATGGTAAAATTTTTAGGAAATTGATACATAAATTCATTCTTATGCATAACGTGAAAAGAGGACTTCCTACCATATTCTAGGATTGAATATCCTAGGCTAAAAGAAGGATTTTCATCTCATTCAATGGAAAACTAATTTTTAAGGTTTATGCATAATTAAATAATTAAGAAAAGAGAAAATTATGGTAATTTTATTTAAATTATAAAAGAGGAATTCCCATGACATTTGGAATTCAATCATTTAAATGGGAAAAGTGGAATTCTTAGTATATTGGAATTAATGGATATTTTATTTTAGATAAATTTATTTTATGCATGAAAAAATTTAAATGATAAAAGAGGAATTCCCATGACATTTGGAAATTAATCATTTAAATGGGAAAAGTGGAATTCTTAGTATATTGGAATTAATGGATATTTTATTTTAGATAAATTTATTCCCATGACATTTGGAATACAATTAATTAAATGCAAAAAGAGGAATTCCCATGATATTTGACATCCAAGAAATTAAATGGAAAAAGAGAAATTTTTAGTATAATTCAATTTACGAATATTTATCAAAAGTGGAATTTATGAGCATTATTGAGAAATATGGGTAGAATTGATTTTTGTAAATCCCATGAATTCTTTTACCCAAAAGTAGAATATTGAATATATTAACTTGAGAAAATTGTGAAAGAATATGAAAATATCTATCTTGAAAAAGTACCTTTACCTAGGCCAAGCAATTGGCAAAAATTTAGAAAAAGTCTCATCATCGGTATCAAAGTAGAAAAATCTACTAAAAATGAAAGAGATGTGATGGGATGTGAATGGATGTGATAAGATGTGAACGAAATGTGAATGGATATGATAAGATGTGATAGGATGTGAATGGGATGTGATAGGATGTGATAAGATGTGAATGGGATGTGATAAGGTGTGAATGGATGTGATAAGGTGTGAATGGGATGTGATAAGATGTGAATGGGATTTGATAAGGTGTGAATGGGATGTGATAAGACGTGGTGTGATGTAAATGAATGTGGATGAGATGTGATAAGGTGTGAGTGGATGTGATAAGACGTGGTGTGATGTAAATGAATATGGATGAGATGTGAGGTGGTGTAAATAGGTGTGGATGTGAATGGAGAGATGAGAATGAGATGTGAGGATATGTGAAAGGATGAGATATAAGTGGATGTGGATGTGAATGAAAAGATGAGAATGAGAAGATGAGAATGAGATGTGAGGATATGTGAAAGGACGTGATATAAATGGATGTGAATGTGAATGAAGAGAAGAGAATTAGATGTGAGGATATGTGAAAGGATGTGATGTGATGTAAATAGATGTGGATGTGGATGTGAAAGGATGTGATGTGATGTAAATGGATGTGGATGTGGATGTGATGTGATGTAAAGGGATGTGGATGTGAATGTGATGTGGTGTGGATGAAATTGATGTGATGTAAATAGATGTGGATGTGGATGTGAAAGGATGTGATGTGATGTCAATAGATGTGGATGTGTATGTGGATGTGGATGTGAGTGTGATGAGATATGGATGAAATGTGATGTGATGTGAATATATGTGGATGTGAATGTGAATGTATGGATGGACGTGCATGTGGATGAATGAGATGGAATGTGTATGGATGTGATGAGATATGGAATGTGTATGGATGTGATGAGATATGGATGGATATGGATGTGATGTAATGTGGATGTATGTGATGTGAATGTGACATAATGTAAATAGATGTGAATGGATGTGATGTGATGTGATGTGATATGAATCAAGATAGATGTGAATGGGTGGGTGCCACCTGCCGTGGTCTCCATGATTACCTCACAACACATTCATTGCATCAACACAATCACACTTTTATTCCACATTGGAAATAATCCCCTGGAAGGGAAGTTTTATATGATGATGCCTGCAGGAATTATGAGTGAAGAGATCATCCTCGATAGGGGATGGATGGGCCATAACAGATGCAACATCGACTAGGATGCATGGACGACCACCCTACAATTGGCTTCTGGCCATGTTACTGTCCTAATGACAGATGAAGAACCACTTCCCGTCACTCCCCCATGCCACCAACTCCCACTCCCAACAAGAACCACAAATACCCCCACACCCCACTCTTATCATTCCGTTCCCCGAAAAAAGAGGCCTCTCAACATGCCATCCGCACCAATGCCTCTCGCACCCACACGACCACCACACACGGTGGCGGCGTGTTCTCACATGGTCAAATCACAAGCAGCTACCACACCACCTTATACTAACGAAACTAACATTGCTAACCATCCTAACAAATCTTCACAGGGTTCGATATCTCACCACTGGGGTGCCTAAGCTACTTCTTGCAGGACAAGGCTACGATGACGGAACCTCTTCATTGTGGATCCCCAAAAGGTCCCACCATCCCCCTCGCCAACGGGCATCCACAGTGTCTCGCCCCTCGCGTAGGCCCTTCATTTGCCAACCTCAAGCCTACAAGGTACAGAATCAACACAAATCTACGTGCCCTCGTAGGCGCTCTGAGAACCCTAAACCCAAGCACTTAACTCTTCGGTGGATCCCAAAATCTCTTCTTCTTGCTCAACATTACTATGAAGGAAATCATACCCTATGGATCCCCAAACCTCTCCGACCTAAACCCCTACCGCATGTGACACCTCAGTCACCTACCCTTCACTAGGCACCCAAGGCAACATCTGCCGTTAAGATTACTCAAGAAAAAGGGAAGCAAAAAATCCTATGTGACATTGTCACACCCCCAAGCCACCACTGACAAATTTCATTATAGATATACCTTCAACATTAGCAATTCCTCCGCCTATCATTCAAAGGCTTGACAAGACTATGAAACTCCCTTACTCCCTCAGCCCCCCAGCTACTTCCTTGCCACTCACATCGGAATCTCTTCAGGAAGTGCTATCCCCTACCTTGCCATCACCCAATTGGCATAAATTCCTTTCTTTAGTGAAATGGGCATGCAGTTAGTACAAAACCCGCTGTAGGGTGTTGGCAACATAGCCTTAGTGTACAAAAACCTGTGAGACAGGGTACACACCCAAAAAATAAATAAATAAAATTAAAGTGCCACAGCCGTTCCATTCTTAACTCGAAGCTCGCAGCCGTTCCAAATTTTGCACGGTCGTTTCTTTCTCAACATCTAACTTGCCACGACGAATGTTTCCTGTTTGGAACAATCGTTCCCTCCCCTGCCCATTGCCCCATGATTGTGCCAACTCTTTATGCAAAGAGAACGCCTGTTCTTCAACCAGTCCCGTGGCCCTTTCGATCATCTTGCCGTCGGCCATTCGATCCTCTTGCCATGGCCGTTTGCTTACAGTCATACACATGTTCCCTGAACTTGCCACGGTCGTGTCTTCTTCATAGTGCTATAAATATGGGCCCCCTCCTTTCACTTTCTCACTTTTCACTCTCAGCTTAGCCAAACTCTTGCAAAAAAATTTCCCACACCCAATCTTCACAATGTCTAAAGCTTCTGACTCCTCCCTGGGGAGGTGCTTCACCATACTTTCCTACGTAGAAAGAGGCCTACCAGCAGGCCGATTTGAGAAGTACGCGAGGCACCCCACCCAGCTCTCCCACTTGGGTGAAGCCATGATGAAGCAGGTTAATGGACACACTGTCCATTCCCTGATGAAGAACCATCGTAAAGTTGAGCACAAGCTCCTCTACTACATAGGGCAGTGCTATGGAGCTGTTATAGATCATCCCGCCATGTCTAGAAGTTAGAGCTGCTTGGACTTGGTCGACTACCCACACTAGAGCCTTGGGGGCCAAATTTGTACAATGCCTTACACTTCACAAAGACTTATGGTGAAAACCAGTATACAGGTATCATCTTGGATATCAAGGGAAGACAACATCCAATCCAGCTCTAGCATTACCCCAAGTGGAGCAACCATATATCCGCCTTGTTAATGCCCTTAAGCTCACTCATGGCCTGTACAGGGGAAGTGCCATCAAATATGGAGTTGAGTGGGGCACATTGCCTAGGAAGACCTTGTGATGCCAGCATGCGCCTTGCAGTTTCTCCTCATGAGTCAAGGTGGAGTGACAGGTTTAGCAGATGCAACCTGATAACCTTGGCTCACGTCCACAAGGGGCCAGCAAGTTAATTGGGCCGACTACCTCTTCTAGGAACTCCATGCTATTTGCTCCAACCCCCAATTGGGCCGACTACCTCTTCTGGGAACTCCATGCCATTTGCTCCAACCCCCAAGGCAAGTTGGCAGTCACCACTTTACTCACCAGAGTTCTATATTACACAGTGGGCTGGGAGAAATTGCCACGTGCCATCCAATTAAGCGGACCAGATGCTGCACTTGCTTCTGTATACCCTCCATCTACCTCTCCCACTTCCCCACCAGCTAAGAGGCCCCACCATGAACTCGCACCTACTGAACAGTCACAGCTACCCCCAAGCCCCAAGCCCACACAAGAAGAGATTACTACCCTGCAAGTAGCTGCCGAAGCTGCTAAGAAGGCCGTAGAGATGGAAGAAGATCGCCCGAGGGTAGGATTTCTTGAACAAAAGTCTTTATAAGACCCCACCCCCTGAAAGGTTCACCGAAATGCCACCTCATGGTGGTCAGGCAGATCCCTCCTCCCCCAGTGATACTCAAAACACTATCAACACTCTCCATTGGGCCCGCGTTGGCAGTTTCAGCTCTAGCCAGAATTACATAGAAAGCATCCATGCGACCTGGGGAGAAATGCCTAATTTTGCCCAAGGTTTTTCTAACATGGCGCGAGAGCTCATGCAACAGATGACCGACTGCATCTCCTGGCAACAGGAAGTGGCCGAGATTTCACAAAGAGAAATGTTATTAGCTAAAGCCTAGGAGTGCGCTGTGTCTGAGGAGTTATACAAGACAAAGGTGCAGTTTATGGAGCTCCAAACAAAGTTTGATCAACAAACTGAATAGCTAGGTGCGGCCATTTCCAGAATCACTAAGGTTTAGCAACAGGTCACCTAGGCCCATGTAGCGGCTGCAACAGCCCACCAAGAGCTGACCATCCTCGAAGGACTACATCAGGAGGCAAAGAGCCGGGCCCAAACTGCGGAGCAAGCTCTCGCCCGCACAACTGAGGATTTTGCAAGGCACTGCAACTTGACAGATGCTACCCTCCATCACCTACGCAAACAGCTCAGTGAGGCAAAGGCCCGGGCTGCCTAGCTGCCAACCACCCCGTCAACCCCTTCATCTAGCTTGACTAATCATTAGGTGAACACCCTTATGGACACTGCAACCGATCTCCCTATCTTGGCATTCCCCCCTCAAACCCCTAGTCAGCTCCTTGATGAATCGCAGTATCGAGCCATCTGCCTCAACCTCCTCCAGCACGATATTTATATTGAGGAGTCCCTCCTGACAACAATTCACCGATGTTCTCTCCAAAATCCCCCTCGATACCCTAAGCCTCATTCCCCATTTTTTCTTCCAGGGGCTCATAACCTTCCAAAATCCTCATGATTTCTTTGAACTTCCCTTCCACCCCCTGCAAGCCACCCTAACTGCCTGGAGCTTGTTACTTTGTTATGGTTTCCCTACCTCATCCCCATCTGACCTCATCGAGTTATCCTTACTAGATGGTGTCTACCCTTACCCCCCTTATCTCCCCCCCTCAAAGCATTGCAATACCTCCGCACCGTTGGATAGCACCTCATCCATGACTCCTACCTCTCCCTCCTCAATGATCCTCTACCTCCCTACTCTGGCCTCCTCATCCTCTACCAATGTTGCTTCACCCAAATCGAGGTCATGGAGGCCAATGGCTTTGCCAATTCGATGACACGCACATTGCCTTTCCATGGGATTTCAGTGATGCCAAGGCGGCCCTTGCAGTCAGCTTCTTCTACGCCCATGATCCTCAGCCTGCCCCACCTGCAGGCTGGCCCTGACCCCGACGACAACGATGATGGCACAGATGGGCAGGGCAGCTTTCCCCTCCGAACCCACAAGGCTCTTCACCACTGCCCCCTCCTCCACCATCAGGATGCCCGCATCATCGGCATCACCTCACACACAACCACCACCCCCACCACCCGCATCATCGGCATCACCTCACACACAACCACCACCCCCACCCCCCCCTTGAGCACCGCCATACTTCCACTGCTTGGTGCTTCAACTTCTTCTTCCCCCTTTCACTTTCCCACTCCACCCTCATCACCCACTGACCCCCCTCGCCACCTTCAATATCCCTTCACTTAGGTCTGCACTCAACATTCAGGGATATTCCCTCCACCTTTGCTAGACCCAACCGTTCCTTGACACGAGCCTCACCACCCAACCTCCATCATTGACACTCCCTCCACAACTCGAAGAAGGGGAGACCCCGCCATGGCCACCATTTAAGAGCGAGGAAGTCGACCTTCCGCCAAACACCTTGAATTGGCACGATCCCATGGATCATATATAGTTCGAGAAGGCAGTCGCCATCCTGCTTGGTCGACAGCTCCATGATCACCCCATCGTGCCTGCATCACCCACCACCTCGATCTCCATGTCCTCCGCTCGTACCTGGACATGAAGCACACGACATAGAGGTGTGGGCACCACCCCAAACCCGCGATGGCTACCACACCGACCCCTTGCCGCCGCCGCCGCTGCCGCTGCTCATCCCATCACCTTCAATATCATGGGCGAGCAGCTGGCCTAGCGATGACCCTTCCTCAGTAGGCCCTTTTATTTGGCAGGTCTATTGCAACGCGCCTCGTGCATTGAGGAGATTAGCCCAGATTACCTCTTTATCCCGCCGGCTGACGACGATGAGCATTATTGAGAAATATGGGTAGAATTGATTTTTGTAAATCCCATGAATTCTTTTACCCAAAAGTAGAATATTGAATATATTCACTTGAGAAAATTGTGAAAGAATATGAAAATATCCATCGAGAAAAAGTACCTTTACTTAGGCCAAGCAATTGGCAGAAATTTAGAAAAAGACCCATCATCGGTATCAAAGTAGAAAAGGCTACTAAAAATGAATGAGATGTGATAGGATGTGAATGGATGTGATAAGATGTGAACGAAATGTGAATGGATGTGATAAGATGATGTGAATGGGATGTGATAAGATGTGAGTGCATGTGATAAGACATGGTGTGATGTAAATGAATGTGGATGAGATGTGAGGTGGTGTAAATAGGTGTGGATGAACGGAAAGATAAGAATGAGATGTGAGGATATGTAAAAGGATGAGATATAAGTGGATGTGGATGTGAATGAAGAGATGAGAATGAGATGTGAGGATATGTGAAAGGACGTGATATAAATGGATGTAGATGTGAATGAAGAGATGAGAATTAGATGTGAGGATATGTGAAAGGATGTGATGTGATGTAAATAGTTGTGGATGTGCATGTGAAAGGATGTGATGTGATGTAAATGGATGTGGATGATGATGTAGATGAGATGTAAAGGAACGTGGATGTGAATGTGATGTGATGTGGATGAAATGTGATGTGATGTAAATAGATGTGGATGTGGACGTGAAAGGATGTGATGTGATGTCAATAGATGTGGATGTGGATGTGATGTAAATGGATGTGGATGTGGATGTGGATGTGAGTGTGATGAGATGTGGATGAAATATGATGTGATGTGAATATATGTGGATGTGAATGTGAATGTATGGATGAATGTGGATAGACTTGCATGTGGATGACTAGATGGATGTGGATGACTACATGGATGTGGATGAATGAGATGGAATGTGTATGGATGGATATGGATGTGATGTAATGTGGATAGAATGTATGTGATGGGATGGGAATGAAATGAATGTGATGGATGTGAATAGATGCGATGAGATGTGAATGTGACATAATGTAAATAGATGCGATGAGATGTGAATGTGACATAATATAAATAGATGTGAATGGATGAGATGTGATGTGATATGTAAATAGATGTGAATGGATGTGATGTGATGTGATATGAATCAGGATAGATGTGAATGGGTGAGATGTGATGCGGATGTGATGTGAATCGGGATAGATGTGAATGGATGAGATGTGGTGTGAATGGATGTGATGTGATGTGAATCGGGATAGATGTGAATGGATGAGATGTGGTGTGAATGGATGTGATGAGATGTGGTGTGAGTCGGGATAGATGTGAATAGATGAGATGTGATGAGATGTGATGTGGATCAGGGTAGATATGAATGGATGAAATGTGAATGAATGTGATGTGATGAGATGGGATACGGGTAGATGAGAATGGATGTGATGTGATGAGGATAGATGTGGATGGATGTGACGGGGTGTAATATGATGTGATTGGATGAGAATGGATGAAGGATGATGAGATATGCTTGGATGTGACGGGGTGTAATATGATGTGATTGGATGAGAATGGATGAAGGATGATGAGATATGCTTGGATGTGGATTAAGCAAAGTGAATTGATTTAGAAGAACGTGGAATAACGAGAAATGACGTTGAACGATGTGAAAAGATGAGAGTTCGTTAGAAAATGTATTTATGACCTATTTTTAAATGATTGTTTTATGTCAAGAATGCTGGGGAAGAATTTTGACCATCTTGTGAATGAGGTTGTGGTGGAGACCTAAGTGATAAAGTTGCAACAGCTGACAGAGAGTCAATGGAGGACGTCTTGCATAGCAAGGTCATGGCCAAGGTTTTGACCAACCTCAGTTCAATTTAAATGGTGAGCTTTCGATACAGTGGATGAGGGACCAAGGAAGCGGCCTATGAGTGAAGCGCTAGGTGACCTGCGAAGGATCCTAAAGGGTGCTAATCGTACGGTGCTCGGGCTTTGGGTCGCCAAAGATACCCACGCATGCGTCGAGGAAGAAAATGGAACAAGGTGTTAGAGTTGTTTTCTGAACTCGGGCATGGATCTGGTTGATTGACCTTGCTGGTCCTCAACGAATGAGTCCATGGCTCTTTTAAATGGATCTGTTGGTTGATCTTCCTGATCTTCAATGCTGATCTTCAACGGAGAGTCCATTTGGATTTTCTTATGTGATTATATTGCCAGGTACTATGAGCTAGGAACTATTGAAAAGGCCCCTGAGTGAATAGGTGGTGAGCGTTTTGGTTGCCAATGATACAATAGGTACACCGATGAAGGAATGAATGGAAAATTGGAATTCAACCAGATATTTTGGAAGATTATGATAAGTGATTCTCTAGTTTCATTAAAAGATTGTTTTAAAGACAGCTGAATCTGTGAACAGGCAATTTCATATTGGGTGTGTAAGTGGTGTGACTAGCTTGAAGTTTGCATGAATATCCAGCTAGGGGGCCTGGGAAATCTTTTCCTTGGTACTGGGGACAAAACCTAACCAAATTCCTAAATGGATCCCATCACTATAGTGGTTGGTGGGCGGTTGGCTAACCCCCATGGGACTGGATGCGATTAGTAGGCTGGACTGATGGATCCTCAAAATGAGACTCAATTCTATTATGGTACGATAGATGAATTAAATCCTTGGGTAGTCTTTGTTCTATGGAAAAGAATCAACGGCTGCGCCTCCCTTGAGGAAAAAATCGTTGGTCTCTATGATCTAAGTGCAAGTCCTTTCCTAAATCTGACCATGTGACTTACAGGTTCAGTCGGATCAGTTTGGTTAGTTAAGGCTCTTGACTACGTTAGAATAAAAATATCCTAGAGAAATCGCCCGTGCTTTTCGGACGGGGGAAGTTTTTTCGCGTTCGATTTTGGAAGAACCCAGGGATTAGTCTCTTGTCCGGATATCCGGGGCGAGGCCCCGAGTGAGAGGCTCTACCCTGCGCAAGAAGTGCTACTTTTGCTGCTCTAGCACCCCCGAATTTGTTATAAGGAGGGGGCAGGGATCTTTCAGTTGGTATCAGAGCGAATTGGCTAAAGTGGATCAACCAAGAAGTCCTAAATGTCAAAAATTTATGAAGTAGCAGTAAAAGGTTGTAATTGTGTGATGAAATTCATACAAATTGATATTCAGAATGAAGATTGATAAATAGGTAATTGGGTCTTCAGATGGAAGTATCGCAATTGTATGGAATCCCTGAATTGCTTGAGGCCTAGACATGATGGTATTTACCTTATAGTTCCAAGGATCGTGACTACCCGTATATAGCGAGGGTATAGCTGCAGCTCTTTACTAGCAGTATATATGAGTAAATCTAAGACCTTGAAATTATAAGCAAAAATGCTATCCAAATGATGGATTCGAATACTGGTTGATATATGATTTTAGAATTCTGGTTGAGAATTGATGAGTTGATTTGGATTTTGATTGAAAGATGATGATTCCTGAATTCTAGTTGAAAGAAGATAAGTTGAACAAAACCACAATGAGGATGAATGGGACGAATCCTAGTAATGATGTTAATAACTAGAATGGCGATAATGACTTCAGCAAATCATTCCAAGATTAGTGGATTGTGCAGACAGATTGCTGCAGTTAACCCTTGACCCAGTGGATTTAATTAAGAGATGACAAATTGAAAACCTGCATAACTGAAATTCCCGTGGAGGAATGTTCAGTGGAAGTCCGGTTTGATGGACCATTATTGTGTTAAGGATATGAATGATATGTTCTGAATAAATTGTTATCTGATAATGAGTTCTATATGTTCTTCTCGTAGAAGGGATCTTTATCCAAGAATTCTATTGGGTTGACCAGACTATAAGGAACCCCAGAATCAATTGGATCTTAAGAGAAAGATTATCCTCTAGCTGCGAGATGAGGACATCTCGCATTTTTTAAGTGGGGTAGGATGTAAGATTCCTCCCTCCAGTTTTTGAGGTGTACAGGTGTAAGAACCTCCCCTTCTATTCCTGTAATTGTTCCCCTCTCTGAAATAGAAGAAAGATTCTGTTTTACCCTGTTTTGGCCTCGAGAGAGAAAATGTCTAGAGAGAGGTAGTCCAAAATTGAGATATTTTTGGATATAAAAATCCTCCTAGTGTCTAAAATGGTTTCCCTTGAAACAGAAATATAAAAAGAACTTTCCAATGTGCAATTGGAAAGGAGGGGGGAGACTTCAAGGAGGCACCTATTTCACACATGTGAATGAGTTTTTAATTCCAAAATATTAAGATATTTTTATCTCTCCTCTCTCCTAGATCAAATTAAATCAAACCAAATCAAAAAGGGAGCTAAATTGGTCCAAATTCAGCCAAACTGAATCAAATAAGAAAGGGAGCTAAATTTGTCCAAATTCAGCCAATATTTTTATGTCTCCTCTCTCCTGGATCAAACCAAATCAAAAAGGGAGCTAAATTGGTCCAAATCTTATCCAAATTCAGCCAAACTGAAGCTGGAAAATTCTAGAACTTAGTTGGACTCAGTTAGTGACCTCCCTCATCTCTAAATAGACCCTCATTCCTTTGTATTTTCATCTTTGAGCTATACCATGCCAGTATTATATTAAAATACTCATATTTTCTATTATCCCTTAAAAATCCTCTACTTTTGGAGAGAGTGGAGAGTCTCTCTCTCTTCAACCATCCTTGGAGCTTTTCTCTCAACACACTAACCAATTGATTGGTTGGGGGATTCTTCTAAGATAGAGAAGCAAGCAAAAACAAGAGGTAAAGTGTAATTTTATGGTTTTTCTCTACTATTCGCAATGTTTTCACTTCTCAACCCCTCTCAAGCTTGAGAAGTTTCTAAATTAAGTGTTTATAATGCAAATCAAGCTTTTCTTAAGAGTTGTAATGAATATTTAAGAAAAGTTTACATTTATGCTTAAATTAGGATGCTTTTTATGTTTATCTCTCTCTCCCCAAAAGAATGGTCATTCCTATGACCAATTCTCTATTCAAATGATGCTTTCTTAATTCACAAATCAAACTCTAGGCTTATGAAGCTAGAGGTTAAGAAAGTGGCTTTTTATACTTTTATGCTTCTAAAATTATGATAATCTTATAATTTAAATCCATAAATTGGATTTAAGTTTAGAAGATAGTTATACTATCATAATTGTATTATTAAGTTTATTCTTTTCAAAAATATTAAAAATTATCAATAATAGCAGTGGAGCTATGGCAAAAGTTTTAAGAAATTGATACATAAATTCATTCTTATGCATAACGTGAAAAGAGGACTTCCTACCATATTCTAGGATTGAATATCCGAGGCTAAAAGAATGATTTTCATCACATTCAATGGAAAACTAATTTTTAAGGTTGATGCATAATTAAATAATTAATAAAAGAGAAAATTATGGTAATTTTATTTAAATGATAAAAGAGGAATTCCCATGACATTTGGAATTCAATCATTTAAATGGGAAAAGTGGAATTCTTAGTATGCAAGGATGTGTTTGTTGCATGGAGCTACTACACAGACATGAAAGGAGTTGACCTAGCTTCGATCAACATAAGACTAATCTAAAGGAAGATGCAATTCTTATTAGATAGAGCAAATACGAGATGAATCTGAACTATGCAAAGTAGGTTAAGGAAGAAATAGTCAAGTTAATGAAAGTTGGATTCATCTATCTTGTGGAAATAGTTATTGTCCCAAAGAAGAATGGAGAGCTCAGAGTCTGCATCATCGACTATAGAAAATCAATGTAACTACACAAAACTCAATGCATCAATTACAAAAAACTCAATGCAACTACAATCACTGATTTTTTTAATGCTAGATGTAGTGATAAGACATGAGACATACTCATTTTTGGATGGATTCAGTGGGTATAATCAAGTTCTGACAGAGGATAAGGAAAAAATAACATTTCTAACATAATGGGGAGCATTTTCTTTAAACATAATGACATTTGGGCTAAAGAATGCACCAGCAAATTTAAAAGAATGGTTTATAAAATCTTCAACAAGTATCTGACCACATTCATGAGAGTCTTTGTTCATGACTTTAGTGTGTCTCTCGGAAAAAAGGCAGATCACTTTTATCACCTTACCCTATGCCTTGAAACATGTAGCGAGAGCCTTTGTGGACGACTTTAGTGTGTCTTTGGGAAAAAAGATAGATCACTTTCATCACCTTACCCTATGCCTTGAAACAAGTATCTAACCACATTCATGAGAGTCTTTGTGGATGACTTTAGTGTGTCTGTGCAAAAAAGGTAGATCATTTTCATCACCTTACCCTATCAACTTGAAACATGTAGTGATACCAAGATCAACTTGAATCAACTTGAATCAAGCTAAGTGTGCTTTTTGCATTAACAATGGATCCCTCTACTAGGACCTAAGCTCAGGATCAAACCCCCTTATATGAAGTGCATTCAAGAAACATTAGAAAAAATAATTATCTGTGAATTAAATTCTTGCAATAGACTTATTTCATAAATTTTATGCAAATGAAAGTTTTACTTTTTGTAATAATTTATTTTCAATTATTATTGATTATAGATTTACCTAAATTGTAAACTTATCGAGATGAAAGAAAACTCCTCCTCTTGAACTCTTGTGTTATTTTACATATTTTTTCATGGCATTCCTAGACTTGCTAAGGTCTTGATGAACACTTTGAACATAAACATGTGACTTATTGCTTGTTGAGCTTCATGTTATTATTGGAAGAGCTTACTAAGATTGATATTATTTTTGCCTTGCCAAGGAGGATAGGGGCATTTTGTGCACATGTACTAGCTGATTTCAAGATATAAAAACAAGCCAATATGGCCAAGCAAGAAAGGGTGGTGAAAATCTTAGAGTTCTTACAAAAGTGCTTATGTAACTACCATATTCTTAGTGACCCAAAGTATAAGATTGGGAGAAACTAAAAATAAAAAATCCCAAGTTAGGAGAAGCCCAAATGGTATGCTAGAAGTATTTTCCCCCATTTTTTACGACCTTTCATGTGATAATGCATTTAAAACCAAGATAATGATAGGGGGCAAAGAAAAATTAAAAATGTATTTAAAACTAAGCTAATGATAGGAAAAAGAAACATAAAAAATGTAGCAGTGTACAATTGAACATCGGGCATACCAACATGTGCACTGCAAAACATAAATAAAAAAACATAATGGGAATGGTTTGGCAGAATACCCTCAAGGGTGTTTTCTCTAGACCTACATCTAAGCATTTTATTAAATATATATGTCCACCACAACAAAACCATTGTTTCATAATATGTGAAGGATTACTAAAAAATTGATCAATTGTGACAGTTATAGGCAATGCTACTTAGAAAATAGGTAGTTCACCGTTTATTCAATTGATACTTTTACATAAAAAATTGGTCAATTGTGACAGTTATAGGCAATGCTACTTAGAAAATAGGTAGTTCACCATTTATTCAATTTACACTACTATTTTAATTCAATAAAAGATGCAAAGTTTCAACTTCCTACAAACAAAATAGCTCACTCTATATAATGAATCCTATATCATGCATTACAAGAGGATGATGGTATAGTCGTGCAACGCAGTGAGAGAAAGTAGTGAGAGAGACACGGCCGGATGCAAAAAGGATTTTTTCCCATTATACGGCTATATGCATGGCTATAGCCGTATGCGGCTATGCATGCGTGTACAGCCAATCGTGCATATATAGCCACGTACTGGGAAAAATTCAATTCTCTTGCTCAGCGTGCATCCTTTCTTTGTTCTCCCAAAAATCTACGCTAAACATGTTTTCTCTCCTTCCTTCATGTTACATACCTCAAGCACCTCAAGGACCTCAAGCATGAAACTCATTCTCTCCTCCTTCATTTATGTGCTTTCATAGTTTCATGCTGAAGGTAAGGGTTTATATCCTCTATTCTCTCCTCTATGTGCATGGATACTTAGGTCTTGATTCTTGTCTTCTTCTTTTTCTTATTCTTCTCACTTGTCTTCACTTATTCTTCTCACTTGCATGCATAGAACTCTCAATTCTCTTAATGCACTAATCACTTTGTTTAATCTTATATTTCATGTACTTATTCTTCTCACTTGTCTTCACTTATTCTTATATTTCATGTACTTATTCTTCTCACTTGTCTTCACTTATTCTTCTCACTTGCATGCATAGAACTCTCAATTCTCTTAATGCACTAATCACTTTGTTTAATCTTATGTTTTGTAATCACTTTGTTTAATCTTATGTTTTGTAATCACTTGTCTTCACTTATTCTTCTCACTTGCATGCATAGAACTCTCAATTCTCTTAATGCACTAATCACTTTGTTTAATCTTATATTTCATGTACTAATCACTTTGTTTCATCTTATGTTTTGTAAGTCTTACACTAATCCTCTCCTTCGGCTTCACAAAAATAAGTAAGCTCCTTTTTCTTTTAATTTTTTATGCAAGTTCTAAGTTTATTGCACCCTTGGTACTAGGTTCAGGTTTAGTTTAGGCTTGCAAGCTTTATGCATAGGCTTTCATAAAGCTTCTTGCAAGCTTTATGCATAGGCTCTATGCATAGGCCTTCATAAAGCTTCTTGTTGTTGCAGGCTCTATGCATAGGCCTTCATAAAGCTTCTTGTTGCAAGCTCTATGTAAGAACTTTATGCATTATTTATACATAGGCTTGCCTAAATCTTCTTGCAAGCTCACTTGGTTTAATCTTATGTTTCATGTACTAATCACTTTGTTTAATCTTATGTATTGTAGGTCTTGCATAAAGCTTTTCCTTAGGCTTCACAAAAATAGGTAAGCCCTCTTTTTTTAAAATTGTTTATGCAAGTTCTAAGTTTATTGCACACTTGGGTGCCATATTTAGGTTTAGTTTAGGCTTGCAAGATCTATACATAGGCTTGCAAGCTTTATGCATAGGCTAGTATAAAGCTTATGCATAGTAGGTTTACAAAGCTTAGAGTTTCATGCATAGTCTTGAAAGCTCTTTCCACATTGTTCCACATCAATCCTCATTTATTTCATCTGCATTCCCATTCTCATCACATCATAATCATCCACATCACATATCACATCTATCCCAATTCACATCACATATCACATCTATCCCAATTTACATCACATCTCATTTATTCATATCCTGATTCACATGACATCACATCTCATTCATTCACATCCTGATTCACATGACATCACATCTCCTTCATTCACATCCCGATTCACATCACATCACATCAATTCATGTCCATCACATTCATTTACATCCATCACATCACATTCATTCATATCCATCACATTCGTTCATTCATATCCACCACATACATTCTCATAACCATCCCATCACATACATTCTATTCACATTATATCGCATCACTTCTATCCACATCATATCTCATTCATACACATCCATCCAATCGTTCACTTGTACGACTACCCATATCTATTCATACATTCATATCTATCACTTCACATCCACATATATTCATGTCACATCTCATCTCTTTTCATCACATCACGTTCTTCGTATACACATCCACATCACATTCTTTCACATACATTCACATCCATTCTTTCACATACATCCACTCACATCCCATATCATTCATTTATATCCTGATTCACATGACATCACATCTCATCTATTCATTCACATTTATTTGATTTGCATCACATCTCATCACATCTATTCACCTCACATCTCATCACCTCTATTCACATCACATCCATCCATCCATTCATTCACATCTATTTCATAGAATTTAAGAGAATTCTAATTTTGATATAAAGTTTCTTTACGCATCTATTTATGCATAAATTTAAATTTAAGAAAAATAACACTTTTAAAATAAAAATAAATCATTTATGCATCTTTCTATGCATAAAACCAATTTTAATGAAAATAACACTTTTAAAATAAAAATGAATCCTTTATGCACCTTTCTATGCATAAAATCAATTTTAATGAAAATAACACTTGAAATAAAAATAAATCTTTTGTGTATCTTTCTATGCATGAAATCAATTTTAATGAAAATAATACTTTTTGAAATAAAAATAAATCTTTTATGCATCTTCCTATGCATAAAATCAATTTTAATGAAAATAAGGCTTTTGAAATAAAAATAAATCTTTTATGCATATTTCTATGCATTAGGCTTATGTAAAGCTAGACTATGCATTAGGCTTATGTAAAGCTAGACTATGCATAGGTTAGCAAAAGTTCCCAGCCCCCCTAGCCGGATATTCAAGCAAACTTAAAACTAGTCACACCACTTACACACCCAATATGAAATTGCTTTTTTCACAGATTCAGCTATCTTTAAAACAATCATTTAATGAAATCATAGTGTCACTGATCATAATCCTCAAAATCTCCGATTGAATCCTTATTTTCAATCATTCCTTCATCAGGGTACTTATGGCATCATTGGCAACCAGAACACTCACCACCTGTCCATTCAGGGGCCTTTTCGATGGTTCCTAGCTCACAGTACTCGGTAATATATTCACATATCAAAATGGATTTTCCATTGAAGATCAGTAAGATCAACCAACAGATCCATAAAAAAGAACCATGGACTCATCCGTTGAGGACCAGCAAGGTCAATCAACCAAATCCATACCCGAATTTAGAAAACAACTCTTACTCCTTGTTCCAATATCTTCCACGATGCACGTGTGGGTATCTTTAGCGACCCAGAGCCCGAGCACCGTATGGTTAGCACCCTTTAGGATCCTTTGCAGGTGACCTAGCGCTTCACTCATAGGCCGCTTCCTTGGTCCCTCATCCAACGTACTGGAAGCTCACCATTTTAATCAAACCGAGGCTGGTCAAGACCTTGGGCGACCTTGCTACGCAAGACGTCCTCCATTGACTCTCCGTCAGCTGTTGCAACTTTATCACATTAGGTCTCCACGACCTCATTCACAAGACGGAAAAAATGCTTCCCCAGCATTCTTGACATAAAATAGTCATTTTAAAAACAGGTCATAAATACAGTTTCTATAGCAAACTCTTATCTTTCCACATTGTTCCACATCAATCCTCATTTATTTCATCTGTATTCCCATTCTCATCACATCATAATCATACACATCACATATCACATCTATCCCAATTTACATCACATCTCATTCATTCTTATCCTGATTCACATGACATGACATCTCATTCATTCATATCCTAATTCACATGACATGACATCTCATTCATATCCTGATTCACATGGCATCACATCTCCTTCATTCACATCCCTATTCACATCACATCACATCAATTCACGTCCATCACATTCATTTACATCACATCCATTCACATCCATCACATCACATTCATTCATATCCATCACATTCGTTCATTCATATCCACCACATACATTCTCATAACCATTCCATCACATACATTCTATCCACATTATATCGCATCACTTCTATCCACATCATATCTCATTCATACACATCCATCCAATCGTTCACTTGTATGACTACCCACATCTATTCATACATTCATATCTATCACTTCACATCCACATATATTCATGTCACATCCACATATATTCATGTCACATCACATTCTTTCGCATACACATCCACATATATTCATGTCACATCACATCTCTTTTCATCATCACATCACATTCTTTCGCATACACATCCACATCACATTCTTTCACATACATTCACATCCATTCTTTCACATGTCATTTACATCCTGATTCACATCACCACATCTCATCTTTTCATTCACATTTATCTGATTCGCATTACATCTCATCACATCTATTCACCTCACATCTCATCACCTCTATTCACATCCATCCATCCATCCATTCATTCACATCTATTTCATAGAATTTAAACATACAATTTAAGAGAATTCTAATTTTATAAAGATTCATTATGCATCTATTTATGCATAAGTTTAAATTTAAGAAAAATAACACTTTTGAAATAAAAATAAATCCTTTATGCATCTTTCTATGCATAAAACCAATTTTAATGAAAATAACACTTTTGAAATAAAAATAAATCCTTTATGCACCTTTCTATGCATAAAATAAATTTTAATGAAAATAACACTTTTAAAATAAAAATAAATATTTTGTGCATCTTTCTATGCATAAAATCAATTTTAATGAAAATAAGACTTTTGAAATAAAAATAAATCCTTTATGCATCTTTCTATGCATAAAATCAATTTCAATGAAAATAAGACTTTTGAAATAAAAATAAATCCTTTATGCATCTTTCTATGCATAAAATCAATTTTAATGAAAATAACACTTTTGAAATAAAATAAATCCTTTATGCATCTTTCTATGCATAAAATCAATTTTAATCATTATCAATGATATCCATGCATATTCATAGGTGAATATGTACATGGAGCAAATTAGAATATTTCTTTTAGAATGCACAAACGGTGGGAATTACTCTTTTGGTACAACATAAAAATAAACTTTCTTTTCCACAAAATTCTAGAAAATTTTGCTATAACCTCCTTTGTATGGCTGACCATTTCTCGTTTTTATCATTCTAATTTCAACTTAAATTAACCCAAAATAGATGTATAGGACTCTAATCTACTTAATTTTTAGAAATCAAGAGAGTAAACAATAAGAAAAGCTTAATTAATCTTTTTTATTAATCATTCTAGGATAAAGAAAGGTTGAATTGTAAAGAAGAGAAGGGGGTGGCCTTTTCATCAAGGCATAGCATTAGAATTTACTTCAATCAATTATAAAACAAGAAAATCAAGAAAACCATAGATTTAAAATTAAAAAGTAAGAAAATTTTAGCTTACATGGAGTTGTAAGCTTTCCTTTGGCTTGAGGGATTGTGGGTTCTACTCTTGTTTGAAGCAAGAGTGGCCACCAATTGCATTGGAGAGGATTAAGCAAAAAACAATTGAATTATCAAGAAAATTCAATGTAAATGGCTCTGGGTAGGAGTAGAGTAACAGTGCATAAAACACCATTAAGCTTTTACAAAGGGGGAGGCTTCTATTTATAGAAAAGGTGAGCCTCTAACCAAGCAAACTGATTTTAGAATATTCCAGATCAGTTTGGTCAAATTTTGACCATTTTTAGGTCAGTTTAGCTTACTTTTTGGATCTAGTTGAAACAGAAGAGATGAAAATATCTCATTATTTTGGATCTAGTTGAAACAGGAGAGAGGAGAGATGAAAATATCTCATTAATTTTTTAGTTTAAAACTCCTCCACACATGTGAAATAGGCACCTCCTTCGTGAGGGGAGATCCCCACACTAAGGTGTCAAAAATGCATCATTTCCTCTAAATATCTCTTATTTTTAACTAATAAACCTTGTACTCAGTCAACTCTTCATCTTGTGTGAGCATTTACTCATTTTTGGGAGTTTTTCTTTTATTCTTCAATTCATCTCCTCCCTACATTTGGATTAATCTTATTGGTCCATAGGAACCTTAATTGGACCATAATTCAAAAAATTCTGAAAATCTGGACCCTTAGGCTAAGGTCCTTTATACCTATTTTCAATTAATTCCAATTGCACATTGGAAAGTTCTTTTTGAATTTCTATTTTAGGGAAAATCATTTTAAACACTAGGAGGATTTTTATATTAAAAAATATCTCAATTTTGAATTACCTCTCTCTAGATATTTTCTCTCTCTCTAGGCCAAAATAGATAGAAACAAGATCTGTTATTATTCTGAAAAGGGGATTGATTACAGGGGGAGAAATTGGATATGTTGAGGGGATGGGGAGGAATCTTACATTCTACCCCACCTAAAAAACGCGAGATGTCCTCATGTCGCAGGTGGAGTATGATCTCTTTCATTTTCTTCTTCTTCTTCAATCACTTCCAGCGTTACTGCCTTGGAAGTGGACGGCCAATTTGGGAACATCTCTCTTTGACTTCCCCTATTTTGAGGTGGAGGTCTTGCATTACTTTGGATTAAAACTGCGGGTTGGTTAGAGGGTCTACCTTTGGGATTTCCTTGATTTTGGCGGAAAGAAACCTGATTACTCTGGAAGGAAGGAGCTGGAGTATGGAATCTTGATCCCTAATTTCCCTGCCCCAAAAACCTTGATCCAATAGGAGTTGGGCAATCCATACTATGATGTCCAAATCCTTGACAGCTATAGCATTTCACTCCCTTGTTCAAGGGTGGAACTTCTGAAGTTGAATTCCAGGGGATTGAGTTTCGGGGAAAGGACATTTCTTCCATTCTAGAACTTCCCATATCCTGGGCTTGACCGTGATATCTTTTAGGCGGCGAAAGGTTGGAATCACCTTCTGGAATTAAAAACCTTTTGATAAAAACCTTTTGAAAGGTGATGGTGCTGCTTCGGTGGGACTTTGACATCAAAGGCCTTGGTGAAATCCTTCGCCATCTGCACTGCTTCAGCCATGAAAATTGGCTTGGCATTCTTCACCAGGATATTCAAAGGTTCGTTCAGTCCCCGAATGAACCTAGCCAACTGTTCTTCATCCAGCGGTGGCGAGTATTTGAGGAGGAGAGCGAATGCTTGGTGATATATTTCAATAGTTCTGCTCCCCTGGGTTCACTCTAAGAATTCGTTCATCTTTGTTTCCAAAAAGCCGGGAGGACAGAACCTCGTCCTTAGGTAAATTTTGAGATCATTCCATGTTTGGGTAGTCCGATCCAGACCGTTTATCTCACAGTGGTTTCTTCATGCCACTCTGGTTGTTTCTATTATCTTCAACCTTGCAAGAGCCATTTTGCTCTTCTCATTGTACCCTGTGACATCGCAGTACTCTTCCATTACTTTGATCCACTTCTCCACAGCCTCACCCAAGTTTTCCCCTTCACCCTAGAAAGGTCCAGGTTGTGATCTATGAAGAGTTTTACAAACATCCAAGTCGAGCTCTGCCTCATTGAGTTGGGGGTTATCATTTCTACCACGATGACCTTGATCCATGTTCCTATCAATACAAAAGTTCTTGTTAAGTCCCTTTATTTATGATTCAAATCTAATTTTAGATTTAACTGATTCTGGGGTTCTTTAGATTGGTCACCTCCTCACAGAATCATGGGATAAAGATATTCATATAGAACTTATTATCAGATAACAATTCATTCAGAACATGTCATTCATATCTTTAACACAATAATGGTCCATTCGACTAAAATTTCCATCTGAACAGTCCTCCATGGGAATTTCAATTATACAGATTTTTAATTTGTCATCCCTTAACTTGATCCACTGAGTCAAGTGTTAACACTAAAAATTTGTTAGCACAATCTACTAATCTCATAGTGATTTGCTGAAGTCATTATCGTCATTCCAGTTACGAACATCATCATAGGGACTCATCCCATTCATCCTCATTGTGGTTTTGCTCAGCTTATCGCTTTTCAACCAAAATTCAGGAATCATCATTTTTCAATCAGAATCCAAATCAACTCATCAGTTCTCAACTAGAATTTTAAAATCATATCAACCACATTTGAATTCGTCATCTGGTTAGCATTTTTGCTTATAATTTCAAGATCTTAGATTTACTCGTATATTTTGCCAGTAAAGAGCTGCAGTTATACCCTTGGTATATACAGGTAGTCACGGTCCTTGGAACTATAAGGTAAATACCATCATGTCTAGGCCTCAAGCAAGTCAGGGATTCCATATAATTGCGGTACTTCCATCTGAAGACCCAATTACTAAATTATGAATTTCAGTCTGAATATCAATTTGCATGAATTTCATCACACATTTTCAACTTTTTACTATTACTTCATAAATTTTTGACATTTTTGGCTTCTCAGTTGATCTACTTTAGCCAACTGGCTCTGATACTAGCTAAAAGATCCCTGTTCCCACAGTGCAACAAATTCAGGGGGTGCTAGCAACGGAAGTAGCACTTTTTGCGTGGGGCAGGGTCCCTCACATTAGGGCCAAAAACGTCTCAAAATGGGCTGTGTAAGGAATTCGCTAACTTGCTAATTAGTAGAACGTTGACGGTCAAAACGGCTCCCAATTTGGCCGTTTTGGATATTTAAAGCGTATCTATGTGATTGAACACATATCTAAGTACATATTTTAAAATCTAAAAAAAATATTGTTTTCATGCTACTCTTTAATGGCTCGTCTCGAAATTTGTCCTCTCCGAACGGCAAATACTTATTTCTCTTACTTTTGAATGACCATTCCCTCCGAACGTGCTCTCATCCATTCTCCAAAAAATTTCACAAGCTTATTCTTAGTTTCACTCCTCTGCTTCTCTAAGAATTTCACAAGCTACATCTCATTCTCATTCTTCTGCGTCTCTCATCTTCTAATAGCTCTGCTAATATTTTTAGCTCTGTTAGTAATGAGTGATACATCTAATCGTAAGTTCCATTTGAATATCAAGCTCAACCAAGAGTATGCAACTACACGGAGTGTCTACCAAAGACCCCTTTCATGCGCGAATGAAGCTCAACATCTTCGCAACAACGAAGGAAAGAAGCATATTGACCTATGGACAGATGGAAGTCTATATCCACCGGATCCCAGAACAGGAAGGTATCCTTCTTTTCACACACCACATGATTTGATTAGATTTGTTGGTGATGGGGTGGATGGCTTACTTGGTTATAGTTCAAGACTATCTCAATCACATATTAATGATGCAGAATATATTACATATCTTCAAAATACTTTATCTTGAAACAAAAATTACAGAACTTGAAAACAAAATAGTGTCTTTGAAACAAGAAAATGATCAATTGAAAACCTTAAAAGAAACTCCAATAGGGTTAAGAGCACGAGTAAAACGAATGCGGGATGTAGTTAACTTGACAGAGAGATCTGGACAAAGGAAAAAAAGGTTAAAACTTGTAAGAGATCATGTTACTACCCTTCTAGGATTTGACATGTCTAATGCTCAAAGGGTAAGATTTTTGAATGAGCTTATGAATAGGTCGGATATCTTGAAACTTTTGAAACTTCCTGAAAATCAAACTAAAAAAAACTAGTCTTTCAACATCTACTAAAAGATATGGACTTATTGGTCCAGCCTTCCCAAATGCAAGAAGTTTGCGACACAGTGGGAGTGAGTAGAAAGGGATACATAGCCATCTCTAAAACCTGGTTCAGGGTCCTTAAGTATTACAAAATCAAAGCTTTTGGGTTGCCTAGACCTCACAATGTTGGAAAATATAGAACTCTGTTAAATGAGAAAATTTCCAAACATTTTGGAGAGTATTTCTATATTGAGGGAACAATGCCATATGAGAGACAAAAAAAAAATCGTCTTTTGAATACAACGTTTATAATAATATTTGGATGAACATTAGAAAAGTCCAATCTTTTATGGTGAGATATTACAACATTCGAGAAATAGATTGTGAAGGAAAACTTGTATTTGTTATAAAATTAGATGAAGCTCAAATCCAAAAATGTCAAAAAATGGAAAGAATATCTATATCCCTAATGAATAAAGCATTGGACTATAGTCAAGGTAAGTTTGATTCTCCATACCACAAAACTCAATCAGAAATGGAGCTATGGTGGATTGGATCAGTTCATGTGCCAGTAGAGAGTCATGAAACATTAAAGTGGCTCTTTTCACATACAGACATTCCTTCAGTTATTCAGAGCCAAAATGCAGGTGAACACCTTCATGTAGACGACATAGGTGATTTCATTGTGGAATGGCATTTGAGTGCCGACCTCAAGGCGTTGAAGTGTATGTTTGGTGTATGTGGAGGAGCAAATACCAAATATCCATGTCTTTATTGCATGGCAAGCACAGGGACAAGAGAATGGCTTGCAAAAAATGAGATTGTAAAACCACCATCTAGAAATAATGTGAATGTTGTCGATTTTCCAACTTCTGCTAAAATTTGGGATCCAATTCTACCAATACATTTAAAAAATGTGCATATATGTACATTGCATGCAGAGATAAGAATCTTGGACAAATTGCTCCGACTTCATCTGGACTATGCATATTCTATTAAGCCGACTAAACTTGCAGATGAGTGCATAGAAAAATGCGAAGCCTTGCTCTCTCAAATGGGTTTCCATGGTGGCGAAGTGCATCTTAAAAAAGATCCTGTTCTTTCTAGAGGTACAGGTGATGTTCTGCAAGATGTTTCAATGGGAGGAGCAAAAGCAAGAAGATTTTTGAGCAACCATGACACCAAACAAGTCAATGCAATGTGGAACTGCTGGAAACATCTATGTGTCATTACCACAAATGTCAAAAGTAGACCAGATGTAGCCAACAAACATATGGAAGTTTGGAAAAAGCTCGATAATTTTTTCAAAGTCCTAAGACAACAAGTTGCTTCAAATACTTATGCAGATGATTTCAAAAAAGCAATAAAGCTTTTAATAAAAGCTATCATAGATGCCTGGGGAGAAAAAGACATAACTTATTACTTGGTGAGTGTTCAGACTTATCAAAACAGTTAAAATTAAAGTATAATTTCTTAAATTTACTAACAAAGAATTGTCTTTGTAGCATATTCTTTACATGCATGGATCATATTTTGCTACAGAAGGACCCCTTGCAACATGGAACACACAAGGAATGGAAAAGTCTCACTATCAAGCGAGAACTTCCTTTTTCAGATGTACCAGAAGAGGAGGTGGTCAAAGAAGAAGCAATGCACTTAAAGAATTATTCAATTGGTTCTATAGGAGGCAATTACAAAGGATGAGATCAAAGAACCAGCAATCTGAAACTACACAAACACCTCAAGATAGAGACTAATGATTTACTAACACATTTGTACCTCTTACAAAATATTTGCTGAATTATAATCAGTCCTTGCAAAATATTGTGTGTACATTAGTTTTTGATTCTCTTGGGACTATTTGGCATGTCACCTCTGTATCTCAAAAATTTTCTTCTTCTATAACCTCCAAGAAGATTGATATCTGACTCCTCAGGTGCAGCTGCATAGCTAGAGTAGCAAAGAAAGTATCTTGCTCTTGAGGCATTGAAACCTGCAGCATATCCAAAGATTCTAAGAGCAGCAGCTCTCTCTAGAAGCAAGACCTTGTTAGCATTTATTTGAAGGGGAGTGTATCCCATGAACCTTGTCAACACCTTCAAGGCAAATATTGGCAACTCAGCATCTTCAGAGAAGTTCATGTGGAATGCACAGAACACAGCCTTATCCAATGTAGGTAAGTAGTGCATGAGAGCAGATGAAGGCCTTCTTGACCTAGTCTCTGTAGCTTTCACTCTGCTGCCTTTAGCTCTTCCTAGAAAATCATCCTTATCAAGCAATTCAATCTGCAAGACAAAAACCTCACTTTAAAAAAATTACAATCACAATAACATTTTGCAAAAGATTAAAAGGAAACTACCTTCTGCAACTCATCCTCACTTACTACTTTGTCTTTCATCAAGTTGCATGAGCCAACCCTTTCCACTTTATCAGAATCTACCTGAAGCTTGAAATCTCTGCCAAAAGACTCTACACCTAACTCAATAAGCCTGTTCTTAAAATCCTCATCTCTAAGGGAAGATGTCTTTTAAGGCACAAGGCAAGTGCATCAGGAGCACGGATAAATGAGTGGTCAAATGTTTGCAAATCAAGTGCCAAAAACTCTTCCTTTGACTCTACTTCTGTATCAATAAAGTCTTTGGTCACCTCACAAGCTTCTGAAATTACTGCAATACAGTAGTCTTCACTGATATTGAAGAGACATTGAAGATAGAACAAAGGAATAAAATCTTTCTCATTGATATAGAAGAAAGGAAGGCTTGGAACAGTAACAGAGGATTCAGATATGCTTGCTTCCTCTGAGGGCTCTTTAGTTAACAGTGAAAGCCCTAAATTCAGCAACATCAAGATTTGCACTTTCTTTCTCCTCAGCTTGAACATCAATTTCTTCCTCTTCTAAAATCTCACTTTTCTCTAGCTTTGAGACTGTGGTGACATTTAAGTTTTCTTCCTCCTTCTCTGCATCAATATCTAGTTCTTGCTCTTTATCTTGTATTTCTGCTCTCAAAAATAGAAAGAAAAGAAAGGAGACATCTTTGGGGACAAGGTTACAAAGCTTCTTATGAATTGGACAAGAAATGGATGAAGGGCATGTGAAAGAGATTTTATTTGAAAATCTACTGAACCTCTTTGTAACTTTGGCTTTCTCCATTGACAGCTGAGTAAAATCCGTAAGGTGACAAAAATCATTGTCTCCGATATGAAAACAATGACCTTCAATTGACATTTCAAATTGTTTGTACTCCTCTTCAAGAATGTCCTTAAGCTTCATCAAAACATTTGAAAGAACAAACCTTGGATTGAATATCTCCACTGCATCTGCGTATACCTTCAGGTCATGACCATCTTGCAAAATAGCATTCAAGAGTCTTTCACTTGGGCTTTCTTCAACAAGTTCATGTCGTCCCTCAACACTTTTACTCATTGTGATATTTGAGAAAAACACTGGAATAATTCTGAAGAAGGCTTGGAAGTCACTATATGGCAGAGCCCGAACTAAGCGAAAATAAGTGGTCCAAAAGTTTTGGAATGCTTCTATCGCTTGGTGCAGGCCTTGGCAATTTGAAGGTTCGAAAAAAAAAGAGAGAGAGAGTTTTGTAAAATAGAGCTTGGAAGTCACTATATGGCAGAGCCCGAACTAAGCGAAAATAAGTGGTCCAAAAGTTTAGGAATGCTTCTATCGCTTGATGCGGGCCTTGGCAATTTGAAGGTTCAAAAAAAAATGAGAGAGAGTTTTTGAGAATATCCGATGGAGCACGTGGAGCGTGGCAAAAATACCTTAAATAGTGACCGTTCGTGCCACGTGGCAAAAAATGATTGCATGACACGTGTATCCAACGGTCCTATGTACGGACGGATTTGAGGTATAAAAACTAAATTTTCATGAAAACATTTCTATTTTTCACTGACACGGTATCAAGCGAAAATGCTCCTCCGAAATTCCCGGAATCTTCTTTTACCCTACTCACCCGTATCAAGCGATAGATCTCATCCGAACATCTTGAATCCTTCTCATCTCTAAGTCCTGGATTCTTCTCCCTCGACTTAAAATTTTCCAAATCAAGCGATAACGCTCGTCTAAACAAATCAGATCTTCTTCATCGTTTGGTTCCGGATCCTCCCCTATCACTTGGCCATACCCCGAATCAAGCAATAGAGCCTATCCAAAACTCTCGGATCTCCATTTTCACTTTGTTCTGGACATATCCGGAATCAAGCAATTGAGCTATTCCAATCCTTTTGGAAGTTATTCATCGCTTAGTTTCGGCTACCCCTTAATTAAGTCATAGAGCCTCAATATATTATCGCTTAGTTTCGCATACGCCTAAATCAAGCGAAAGAGCCTATTCAACTCTCTCGGATCACAAAAATTGCTTAGTTCTGGGTATAGCCCGAATCAAGCGATAGAGCTAATCCAACCAATTTGGATCCGCCCCATCGCTTAGTTCGGGCCAGTGTTAGTTTTTTTATCTCAACTCACAAATCACCCCGATCGGGTTCTCTTCTTTTTCTTAAACTTCAATGCCGAGGACAAAACGGACTCCAAGGAAAGTCTACGTCCCTTCGGAGACTGAAAAAGCTCAAGACAAACCAGGATCTTCCAAAAAGCCAGTTGTCGATGAAAAACAAGAAAAGCCTCCTCCAAAGCCTCATGCTAGGGCAACAGCAAGAAAGAGATTAAACTATCAGGTGAAGTCACTAAGAGAGATCAGAGCGGCACAGAAATCTACTAATCTTCTCATCCCTCGACTGCCATTTATGCGGGTTGTCAGGGACATATCAGAAAGGTTAATTGGCAAAATGAAAAACACATATCTTGATAAAGTCCGATGGGAGTCACAGGCCCTTATGTGTCTTCAAGAGGCTGCTGAGGATTTTTTGATCGACTTTATGAATGATGGATACATTGCTGCTGCATTTGCTCATAGGATCACTCTCATGAGCAAAGATTTTGTGCTTGTGTCCAGACTTAGATACAAGTTTGACAAAGCTTTGGAACCCATTCCAAGTCAAGATATGAGGACTTTTGAAATTCTAAATATTCCTCCAACAAGACAACCCAAACAATCAGTTGTTATTGAAGATGGTTTGCATACTTATAGTACAAGAAAAGCTCACGATATTAAAGAAGAAGTGGAGAAAGAGAGAGAGCAGGAGAAGATGACAGAGGATGTCATTCTTTCTCAGCAAGCTGAAATTCTTCATGCATCCAATTCAGAACTTTATCAGAATGTAACAGGTCAAATGGTAGTAGATGTCTCCATGCATGGAGAGGATGAGGTTTATTGTGACATTGCCCCTGAAGACACAAGTATGCTTATGAATCACAATATTGAGATATGTGACACAGTCCTCTTTATCTGTCTGAGGTTTGTGTGGATTTCCTTTTGCTTTCTTGATGAATCTCAGATTCCATATTTTATTGATATGTTTTGTTTATGTATCTAGATGTCTTATGAGGGATCTTCTTGACTTAATGGCTATGCAAGTGACCATTCTTGATCCCCTTGTTACACAGTGCCTTTTCAATAGGCAAGGGGATCTTGCAAGTTTTCTTGATGACTTTGATATGCTGACATGCAATTACATTGTATACCCTTATGTTGAAGTGTAAGACTCACACTCAATTATCTTTTGTCCATCATTACAATATTCACAACTAATTGCAGTATTCATCTTATCACAGAGGCCATTGGAGTCTTATTATCTTCAATCTATTGGATAGAGATGTAATCTTTATGGATTCTTTAGTATCCATTCATGGGAGAAGTAAAATGTAAGAATCAACTTTACGATGGTTTATGTTCTAGAGCAATATTTTGTAAGTTTTCAATTGTTTGGTTGACCCTCAATATTTTATGCTTGCAGTGCTGCCAAACTTATCTTGAGTTTCCTAGGTTCCACCTATGAAGACTACAAACTTGAAGATTTTAAGTACTACAATCAGAAAGTTCCTTTGCAGAAAGACTCAACATCTTGTGGATAGATGGTGCTTGCTAATGCTTGGAGATATCTTGAGTCAAGATTTAGAATGACAACACTTGCTGTAAGTTCATGTAATGATAGCATTGATTGATTGGGTCAATACATTTAGTGACTTTCTCATATTAAGAAATTTTATCATTTTCTTTTGCCTTAGTTGCATGAATATCCAGATTCTTGGGTAAGTTGGGTAAGGGAGAAGGCAGTGTCTATGGTTTTGGAAAGATCTATTAATCCAGTTGATCCTGATTCCCCCTTTCCACCTAAGAAAGGAGCCAAGGGTACAACTTCAAAGAAAAGAAAAAAGGAGGAGAAGAAAAGCCATGTCAAGGATAGCTCATCCAAAAAGAAAAAGACCTCTGCCAAAGAGAAGAAGGAAAGAAAGAAGAGCCCTACTAAGAAGGAAAGAAAGAAGAGCCCTACTAAGAAGAAAACTCAAACAAAGAGCAGATCTTCCAAGGGGAAAAAGAGCACTACTAAAGAGAAGACCCATTCTAAAGGGAAGAGCCCTCCGGCTACAGAGAAAACTCCTAGCCCTCCTGCTAAAGAGAAGAGCCCTAGCCCTCTTGCTAAAGAGAAGAGCTGTTCACCAGCTCAAGAGAAGAGCCCTAGCCCTCTTGCTAAAGAGAAGAGCTGTTCACCAGCTCAAGAGAAGACTCCTATCAAAGAGAAGACTCCTATCAAAGAGAAGACCCCTGTCAAAGAGAAAACCCCAATCAAAGAGAAGACCCCTGTCAAAGAGAAAACCCCAATCAAAGAGAAGACCCCTGTCAAAGAGAAGAGTGCTACTAAAGGTCTTCCATTTCACTCACCATTGAAATTTAAAATTCAGAAGCGTCGTTCATCCAACAAAGAAAGTAAGAGGGCAAATGTTGGCTCTCCATTCAATTTCTTTTTCATGTTCCCCAAGAAGACTGCTAAGTCTCCAAAGCCAACCTCCAAAGAACCTTCTCCAAAACCAGACCCCACTGCCAAATCTCCCTCGCCAACACCTAAAGATCTCAGAGAAGAGCCCAACTTACCACCAGTTGAGGAATCCACTGCAAAGTCTTCCTTTCCAACACCTCAAGAGCTCAAAACACCGGAACTTGAACCTCAATCAGCCAAATTTGATCAAAGCAAACAGAAGAGAGAAAGATTCTCTAAAGATCCAAGGTCATTCCATGCCAAAAGAAAAGTTGATTTTGTTGAGTGATTCCACAAATTGGCTTTTGTTTTGTTCATTTTGTCCATATGAACACACCCTTTTTGGGACTATATTTTGTACTTAAATTCAGTATTAACAATTTGATATTCAACTATTAAACCTTGTTTTGTGTTGCCAACAATATGTTGACCATTTTTGTGAAGAAGTCAAGACGAAATTTAGCAGAATATACTGATTACATTATTGGAGAAATCCTTTTCAGCTTAACAAACTTGCCCTTGCAAGTGGCTCAAATACAACTTTTTTTGGGGGAAGACATGTGATGCATGAGGTTACACTCTCCATCCTTGTACTGACAACAATATCATCTACTTTGAATCTATATTCAGGTGATGTTTCGTGCCATACCAAAATGGAGGGAAGGTGGAAAAGTAGACATTTGAAAAAATTTGGTGATTTGTCATTAATAGCGTTGTTTTCAGAGCCTGAAAAGGGAAGATTTCGTATCTTCCTGCTTGATTTTTTGAAATATAAAATGGAACAAAAGACATCATATCTCATTCATACACATCCATCCAATCGTTCACCTATACGACTACCCACATCTATTCATACATTCATATCTATCACTTCACATCCACATATATTCATGTCACATCACATCTCTTTTCATCATATCACATTCTTTCGCATACACATCCACATCACATTCTTTCACATACATTCACATCCATTCTTTCACATACATCCACTCACATCCCATATCATTCATTTACATCCTGATTCGCATGACATCACATCTCATCTATTCGTTCACATTTATCTGATTCACATCACATCTCATCACATCTATTCATCTCACATCTCATCACCTCTATTCACACCACATCCATCCATCCATTCTTTCACATCTATTTCATAGAATTTAAACATAGAATTTAAGAGAATTCTAATTTTGATATAAAGATTCTTTACGCATCTATTTATGCATAAATTTAAATTTAAGAAAAATAACACTTTTGAAATAAAAATAAATCCTTTATGCATCTTTCTATGCATAAAATCAATTTTAATGAAAATAACACTTGAAATAAAAATAAATCCTTTATGCACCTTTCTATGCATAAAATAAATTTTAATGAAAATAACACTTTTGAAATAAAAATAAATCTTTTGTGCATCTTTCTACGTGCATCTTTTTATGCATAAAATCAATTAAAATAATACTTTTAAAATAAAAATAAATCTTTTATGCATCTTTCTATGCATAAAATTAATTTTAATGAAAATAAGACTTTTAAAATAAAAATAAATCCTTTATGCATCTTTCTATGCACAAAATCAATTTCAATGAAAATAAGACTTTTGAAATAAAAATAAATCCTTTATGCATCTTTCTATGCATAAAGTCAATTTCAATGAAAATAATACTTTTGAAATAAAAATAAATCCTTTATGCATCTTTCTATGCATAAAATCAATTTTAATTAACATAACACTTTTGAAATAAAATAAATCCTTTATGCATCTTTCTATGCATAAAATCAATTTTAATCATTAATATCAATGATATCCATGCATATTCATAGGTGAATATGTACATGGAGTAAATTAGAATATTTCTTTTAGAATGCACAAACGGTGGAATTACTCTTTTAGAACAACATAAAAATAAACTTTCTTTTCTATAAAATTCTAGAAAATTTTACCATAACCTCCTTTGTATGGCTGACCATTTCTCATTTTTATTATTCTAATTTCAACTTAAATTAACCTAATCTAGATGTATAGGACTCTAATTTACTCAATTTTTAGAAATCAAGATAGTAAACAATAAGAAAAGCTTAATTAATCTTTTTTGTTAATCATTCTAGGATAAAGAAAGGCTGAATTGTAAAGAAGAGAAGGAGATGGTCTTTTCATCAAGGCATAGCATTAGAATTTGCTTCAATCAATTATAAAACAAGAAAATCAAGAAAACCATAGATTTAAAATTGAAAAGTAAGAAAATTTTAGCTTACATGGAGTTGTAAGCTTTCCTTTGGCTTGAGGGATTGAGGGTTCTACTCTTGTTTGAAGTAAGAGTGGCCACCAATTTCTTTGGAGAGGATTAAGCCAAAAATAATTGAAATATCAGAAAAATTCAATGTAAATGGCTCTGGGTAGTAGGAGTAGAGTAACAGTGCATAAAACACCATTAAGTTTTTACAAAGGGGGAGGCTTCTATTTATAGGAAAAAGTGAGCCTCTAACCAAGCAAACTGATTCTAGAATTTTTCAGATCAGTTTGGTCAATTTTTGACCATTGTTAGATCAATTTAGCTTACTTTTTGGATCTAGTTGAAACAGGAGAGAGGAGAGATGAAAATATCTCATTATTTTTTACTTTAAAACTCCTCCACACATGTGAAACAGGCGCCTCCTTCTTGAGGGGAGATTCCCACACTGAGGTGTAAAAAATGCATCATTTCCTCTAAATATCTCGTAATTTTTATTTAATAAACCTTGTACTCAGTCAACTCTTCATCTTATGTGAGAATTTACTCATTTTTGGGGGTTTTTCTTTTATTCTTCAATTCATCTCCTCCCTACATTTGGATTAATCTTATTGGTCCATAGGAACCTTAATTGGAGCATAATTCAAAAATTTCTGAAGATCTAGACCCTTAGGCTAAGGTCCTTTATACCTATTTTTAATTAATTCCAATTGGACATTGGAAAGTTCTTTTTGAATTTTTGTTTCAGGGGAAATCATTTTAGACACTAGGAGGATTTTTATATCCAAAAATATCTCAATTTTGAATTACCTCCATGTAGACATTTTCTCTCTCTAGGCCAAAATAGATAGAAACAAGATCTGTTATTATTTTGAAAAGGGGATTGATTACAGGGGGAGAAACTCGACATCTTGAGGGGATGGGGAGGAATCTTACATCTATACATAGGCTTGCAAGCTTTATGCAAGCTCTATGCATAGGCTATGCATAAAGCTCTATGCATTAGGCTTACGTAAAGCTAGACTATGCATAGGTTAGCTTCTTGTGCAAGCTCTATGCAAGCTTTATCCATAGGCTTGAATAAAGTTTCTTGCAAGCTCAGTTTGTTTAATCTTATGTTTCATATACTAATCACTTTGTTTAATCTTATGTTTTGTAGGTCTTGCATAAAGCTTTTCCTTTGGCTTCACAAAAACAAGTAAGCCCTCTTTTTCTTTTAATTGTTTGTGCAAGTTCTAAGATTATTACACCAACCTCTATGGATAGGGTTGAATAAAGCTTCTTGCAAGCTCTATACATAGTCTTGCAAGATCTATGCATAAAGCCTATGCATAGGCTTGCATAAAGCTCTATGAATTGGCTTAGAGCTATCATCATGCATAGAGCTAATCATGCATAGGCTTGAAACCTCTATGCATAGGCTTGAAACCTCTATGCATAGGCTTAAAGCTGCATGCGTAGGCTTGCAAGCTCTATGCATAGGCTATGCATAAAGCTCTATACATAGGCTCTATCCATAGGCTTACATAAAGTGTCTTGTAAGCTAGGCTCTATCCATAGGCTTACATAAAGTGTCTTGTAAGCTCAACGCAAGCTTTGTGCCTAGGCTTGCATAAAGATTCTTGCAAGCTCACTTTGTTTAATCTTATGTTTCATATACTAATCACTTTGTTTAATCTTATGTTTTGTAGGTCTTGCACAAAGCTTTTCATTCAGCTTCACAAAAGTAGGTAAGCCCTCTTTTTCTTTAAATTTTTATGAAATTTCTACGTTTATAGAACCTTTGGGTGTTGGGTTCACGTCTAGTTTAGGCTTGCAATATCTATGCATAGGTTTACAAGCTTTATACATAGGCTTGCATAAAGCTTCTTGCAAGATCTATGCATAGGCTTGCACACTCTATGCATAAAGCCTATGTATAGGCTTGCATAAATCTCTATGCAGAGGCTTAGAGCTTCATGCATAGGATTCTAAGCTTTGTGCATAGGCTTGCATAAAGCTTATACATTAAGCTTCTTTCATATGACTCAATAAGTTAATTTTTTTTACATTATGTTATAAGTGTTTGGAATCTCATCACCAACCAAAGGATGATAAAGACAAGGAGAACGAAGTGGAAAGCGTTGATTGATGATTATGAGAACCCGAACGCTTGCACATGATGTGGGCATAGTGTTTATGAGTATACACAAGAAGCTTGCATGAGTTCTATGCATGAAGCTTGCAAAGAGCTCTATGTATGAAGCTTTATGCATAGAGATTGCATAAAGTTTTATGTGTATGCCATAAGGGCATGTGGGCATAAAGGGATTACGCTTAATGCATATAAGCCATATGCTTAAAGCTTAATACATAAGCCATATGTAGTACTGCACTAATGAAGCAATACATAAGCTCAATGCATACATCAATGCTTACTCAATGTAATGCATTTATGCGGGTTTTTTTTAATGTCTAGACTTGAAACGTTAATGAAGATAAACAATAACATGTTATTGTTGCTCATGTAACAAAACGATGAAGATCCATACAATACTGCTCTTCGTAGAAAGTAGTATGTCGCAAACTTGTTCATGGTGTACAAAAGCATGGTTGCACTCAAGACAAAATCAATAAATCCTAAGAGAAGCTTTCCGAAGCAATCACAGAGTGGAGTCAGAATTGTCTTACAAGAAACAATAGCTTATGCTGAGCTTGTTGATTTAGTGCAACAAGCTCAACAAAATGTATTTTAGGATTTAGGTGTAATGAACTATGTAATTTGAAATTTGTAATATAATCCATGATATTTTTTGCTTATTGCAATTATTTTTTTTATATTTTAAGTGTTTAAAAGTTCCAAATGTCATTAACTAGTATTTAAATAATGTAATTTGTTTTAAAAACAGAGACAAAATGGGGGAGATCTGTGAGGACACATGTCCCCAAATCTCTCCCATTCTGTCCTCGTTTTTTTAAAATGATAGTACGAAGCTATAAATGTTGTTGTACATGCAGATATTTTGCTATTATACACACGGTTATTGACGCTACTATACATCTGATTATTGGTGTTGATGTAACCGTATACTGGTGGGTCAAAGTATGTATTGGTGGTACCAAAAAGGAGTGTCTTGGACATTCCTTTTCACATAGTGAATTTGGGGGAAAACAATCAAAATAAAGAAAAGAAAAAATTGTTGTCTTTAAATAATTGCAACTAGGTGCCCACAATGTCCTTGGCAACAACCATCTTTCACTCTCCCTCTCTCTCTCTCTCTCTCTCTCTCTCTCTCTCTCTCTCCCCATGCAAAGTCAAGACAAATAGCCATCTTCCTTCCTTATGCATCTGCATCCCATGTAGAACAACCCGATGCCTAGATGCCATTCATTGTTGTCGGCCTGGCTCCTAAACAAGGCATCATCGCCTACCATAGCCCAAGCTCCGAATATTTAGCTGGTTCCTAGTACTGAGAGTTTTCGAGCTGTGATTAGTGAAATCCATTTGTTATACCACTTTACTCTACCAACAACTTAGCCAAGTGCATGGAGTCACAAAGTTAAGAGGTTTCAACAGAATGGAGAGACGTTAGTTCTAGGATACTGAGGTGTAGAGATGTAAACACATTGGATATACACACTGACTGGGTACTTAGGTGATGAGATGTCAATACCCTTAATTTTGCATTTGCGTCATGATTACTTCATGCCCTTAATGGATGGTTGTTTTTTGTAGGGTTCACCAATGTGTGAGCACTGTAGCGTAAATTCCACCAGAAGTCATAGTATGAGAGATTACTAGGATACAAAGAAGAGAGAATAGATAAGCAGGGCAAAGGATGTGGAAAGGATCATTTGAGAAAATGACCAAGTTGATGAAATCCAAAGAAAGAAGATTTGCAAAGTTGTGGCCAAGTACTGGGTGCAAAGAAACACAAGGACTGACAGATGAAATTAAAACAGAGATTCTTAGGCAAATCCTCTATAGCTAACATTCCATGGGCTATGACCACCAGCAATGGAACTCAAGAGAGCAAGTTTCTCTAACATTCCCAAAACCTTGTCCGAAGTGAAGGTGCCTCACTCAAGTAATGAGTTTTTTTTCCAAAGGGCAAGTGTGATAGCCTATATCAATTCCAATGATGCAGAGGATGCAAAGCTCTTCAGTAGCAGAATAGTTTCCAAGGCATTGGGTATACATAGGAGGAACATCATTTTTGTGCCAATTCATGCTTGCAGTGTGAGGATGACAATGGACTCTTCCCCCTGTTTACATGCCAATGATAGGTGCATCGTACTACTAGCATCACACCTAAGATTAAAGACCTTGTATTTGACTTTTGGGCAATAGAGACCCATGTCTCCGCAAACAAAAAAGATATATGTCCAAAGAGGATTGGTAGAAAGGCTTTTTTGATGCATCCAGTGCATCTACTTGACTTGCCCCTCAGGTATGCAATCTATCCTTGAATGTGCTCTCAATTACCTATGAAATCCTCTCAAACACTTTGCTAAGGTGGCACTCTTTTTGATAACTTTCCACTTTGCAAAGCTTGTATAGCTTTCTTATGCACTTTTTCTCCCATTTAAGTACTTAAGTACTTTTTGGAGTTTTTTAAAGTATGTGTGGGAAGTCTCAAGTACACTTAGTAGCTCTCAAGTACTTTTTAGAGTCTTTACAAGTACTCTCACTCTATATTAATGAATCCTATATCATGCACTACAAGAGGATGATGGTATAGTCATGCAACGCAGTGAGAGAAAGTAGTGAGAGAGTCACAGCTGCATGCAAAAAGGATTTTTTTCCCAGTATACGGCTATATGCATGGCTATAGCCGTATGCGGCTATGCATGCGTGTACAGCCAATCGTGCATATATAGCCACGTACTACTGGGAAAATTCAATTCTCTCGCTCAACGTGCGTCTATTCTTTGTTCTCCCAAAAACCTACGCTAAACATGTTTCCTCTCTTTCCTTCATGTTACATACCTCAAGCACCTCAAGGACCTCAAGCACGAAACTCGTTCTCTCCTCCTTCATTTATGTGCTTTCATAGTTTCATGGTGAAGATAAGGGTTTATATTCTCTATTCTCTCCCCTTTGTTTCAATTTCTATGTGCATGCATACTTACGTCTTGATTCTTGTCTTCTTCTTTTTCTTATTCTTCTCACTTGTCTTCACTTATTCTTCTCCCTTGCATGCATAGAACTCTCAATTCTCTCAATCCTCTAATCACTTTGTTTAATCTTATGTTTTATAATCACTTTGTTTAATCTTATATTTCATGTACTAATTACTTTGTTTAATCTTATGTTTTGTAAGTCTTACACCTATCCTCTCCTTCGGCTTCACAAAAAGAAGTAAGCTCCTTTTTCTTTTAATTTTTTAATGTAAGTTCTAAGTTTATTGCACCCTTGGTGCTATGTTGAGGTTTAGTTTAGGCTTGCAAGCTTTATGCATAGGCTCTATGCATAGGCCTTCATAAAGCTTCATGCAAGCTCTTTGCAACAACTTTATGCAACATTTATGCATAGGCTTGCCTAAATCTTCTTACAAGCTCACTTGGTTTAATCTTATGTTTCATGTACTAATTACTTTGTTTAATCTTATGTATTGCAGGTCTTGCATAAAGCTTTTGCTTAGGCTTCACAAAAATAGGTAAGCCCTCTTTTTTAAAAATTGTTTATGCAAGTTCTAAGTTTATTGCACACTTGGGTGCCATATTTAGGTTTAGTTTAGGCTTGCAAGCTCTATACATAGGCTTGCAAGCTTTATACATAGGCTCGCATAAAGCTTAGGCATAAAGCCTATGCATAGTAGGCTTACAAGCTTAAAGCATAGGCTTGCATAAAGCTCTATGCATAGGCTTTGAGCTTCATGCATAGTCTTGAAAGCTCTATGCATAAGAGGCTTGCTTAAAGCTCTATGAATTGGCTTAGAGCTATGATCATGCATAGAGGTGATCATGCATAGGCTTGAAACCTCCATGCATAGGCTTAAAGTTGCATGTGTAGGCTTGCAAGCTCTATGCATAGGCTCTGCATAAAGCTCTATACATAGGGTCTTTCCATAGGCTTACATAAAGCTTCATCAAGCTCTACGCAAGCTTTTTGTCTAGGCTTGCATAAAGATTCTTGCAAGCTCACTTTGTTTAATCTTATGTTTCATATACTAATCACTTTGTTGAATCTTATTTTTTGTAGGTCTTGCGCAAAGCTTTTCATTCGGCTTCACAAAAATAGGTAAGCCCTCTTTTTCTTTAAATTTTTATGAAATTTCTAAGTTTATAGAACCTTTGGGTGTTGGGTTCACGTCTAGTTTAGGCTTGCAAGCTCTATGCATAGGTTTACAAGCTTTATATATAGGCTTGCATAAAGCTTCTTGCAAGATCTATGCATAGGCTTGCATGCTCTATGTATAAAGCCTATGTATAGGCTTTCAAGATTCATGTATAGGCTTGCATAAATCTATATGTAGAGGCTTACTAGAGCTTCATGCATAGGATTCTAAGCTTTGTGCATAGGCTTGCATAAAGCTTCTTTTATATGACTCAATAAATTAAATTTTTTTACATTATGTTATAAGTGTTCGGAATCTCACCACCAACCAAAGGATGATAAAGATAAGGAGAACGAAGTGGAAAGTGTTTATTGATGATTATGAGAATCCAAATGCTTGCACATGATGTGGACATAGTGTTTATGATGCGTATACGTAAGAAACTTGCATGAAGCTTGCAAAGAGCTCTATGTATGAAGCTTTATGCATAGAGCTTGTATAAAGTTCTATGTGTACGCCATAAGGGCATGTGGTCCCATAAGGGGATTACGCTTAATGCATAAGCCATATGCTTAAAGCTTAATACATAAGCCATATGTAGTAATGCACTAATGTAGTAATACATAAGCTCTATGCATACATAAATGCTTACTCAATGCAATGCATTTATGCGGGTTTATTTTTAATGGCTAGACTTGAAACGTTAATGAATGCTTACTCAATGTAATGCATTTATGCGGGTTTATTTTTAATGGCTAGACTTGAAACGTTAATGAAGATAAACAATAACATGTTATTATTGCTCATGTAACAAAACAATGAAGATCCATACAATACTGCTCTTCGTAGAAAGTAGTATGTCGCAAATCTTGTTCATGGTGTACAAAAGCATGGCTGCACTCAACAAAATCAACAAATCCAAAGAGAAGCTTTCCAAAGCAATCACAGAGTGGAGTCAGAATTGTCTTACCTCTTCCACACAAGAAACAATAGCTCATGCCGAGCTTGTCGATTTAGTGCAACAAGTGCAACAAAATGTACTTTAGGATTTAGGTGTAATGAACTATGTAATTTGAAATTTGTAATATAATCCATGATATTTTTTGCTTATTGCAATTATTTTTTATATTTTAAGTGTTTAAGTGGTCCAAATGTCATTAACTAGTATTTAAATAATGTGATTTTTTGAATATATGGAGACAAAATGGGAGAGATTTGTGAGGACACATGTCCCCAAATCTCTCCCATTCTGTCCCGATTGTTTTTAATGACAGTACGTAGCTATAAACGTTGTTGTACATGCGGATATTTTGCTATTATACACAGGGTTATTGATGCTACTATACACGTGATTATTGGTGCTGATGTAACCGCATAATACTGGTGGGTCAAAGCATGTATTGGTGGTACCAAAAAGGAGTGTCTTGGACATTCCTTTTCACATAGTGAATTTGGGGGAAAACAATCAAAACAAAGAAAAGAAAAAATTGTTGTCTTCAAATAATTGCAACTACGTGCCCACTACCTCCTTGGTAACAACCATCTTTTACTCTCCCTCCCTCTCTCCCTCTCTCTCTCCCATGCAGAGTCAAGACAAACAGCCATCTTCCTTCCTTATGGATCTGCATCCCAAGTAGAATAACCAGTTGCCTAGATGCTATTCATTGTTGTCGGCCTGGCTCCTAAACGAGGCATCATCGTCTACCGTAACCCAAGCTCTGAATATTCAGCTGGTTCCTAGTACTGAGAGTCTTTGAGCTGTGATTAGTGACATCCATTTGTTACACCACTGTACTACCAACGACTCAGCCAAGTGCATGGAGCCACAAAGTTAAGAGGTTTCAATAGAATGGAGAGACGTTAATTCTAGGATACTGAGGTGTAGAGATGTAAACACATTGGAGCTACACACTGAGCTAGGTACTTAGCTGATGAGATGTCAATACCCTTAATTTTGCATTTGCATCATGATTGCTTCATGCCATTAATGGTTGGATGGTTGTTTTTTGTAGGGTTCACCAATGCCACCGTGGATCCATGTGTGAGCACTGCAGCACAAATTCCACCAGAAGTCATACCAAGTATAAGAGATTACTAGGATACAAAGAAGAGAGAACTGATAAGCATTGCAAAGGATGTGGAAAGGATCATGAGAGAAAATGACCAAGTTGATGAAATCCAAAGAAAGAAGATTTGCAAAGTTGTGGCCAAGTGCTAGGCGCAAGGAAACACAAGGACTGGCAGATGAAATTAAAACAGAGATTCTTAGGCAAATCATCTACAGCCAACATTTTGTGGGCTATGACCACTAGCAATGGAACTGGAGAGAGCAAGTTTCTCTAACATTCGCAAAACCTTGTCCGAATTGAAGGTGCCTCACTCAAGTAATGAGTTTTATTTCCAAAGGGCAATTGTGATGGCCTGTATTAATTCCAATGATGTAGAGGATGCAAACTCTTGAGTAGCAGAACAATTGCCAAGGCATTGGGTATACATAGGAGAACATCATTTCTGTGCCAATTCGGGCTTGCAATGTGAGGATGGCAATGGACTCTTCCTGCTGTTTACATGCCAATGATAGGTGCATCGTACTACTAGCATCACACTTGAGATTAAAGACCTTGTATTTGACTTTTGGGTAATAGAGACCCGTGTCTCCACAAACAAAAAAGATATATGTCCAAAGAGGATTAGTAGAAAGGCTTTTTTGATGCATCCAGTGCATCTACTTGACTTGCCCCTTAGGTATGCAATCTATCCTTGAATGTGCTCTCAATTACCTTTGAAATCCTCTCAAACACTTTGCTAAGGTGGCATTGTGTTTTATAACTTTCCACTTTGCGAAGCTCGTACAGCTTTCCTATGCACTTTTTTCTCCCATTTAAGTACTTAAGTACTTTTTGGAGTTCTTTTAAGTATGTGTGGGAAGTCTCAAGTACACTTAGGTAGTAGCTCTCAAGTACTTTTTAGAGTCTTTACAAGTACTCTCACTCTATATTAATGAATCCTATATCATGCGCTACAAGAGGATGATGGTATAGTCGTGCAATGCAGTGAGAGAAAGTAGTGAGAGAGTCATGACTGCATGCGAAAAGGATTTTTTTCCCAGTATATGGCTATATGCATTGATATAGCCGTATGCGGCTATGCATGCGTGTACAACCAATCGTGCATATATAGCCACGTACTTGGAAAAATTCAATTCTCTCACTCAGCGTGCATCCATTCTTTGTTCTTCCAAAAACCTATGCTAAACATGTTTCCTCTGCTTCCTTCATGTTACATACCTCAAGCACCTCAAGGACCTCAAGCATGAAACTCATTCTCTCCTCCTTCATTTATGTGCTTTCATAGTTTCATGCTGAAAATAAGGGTTTATATTCTCTATTCTCTCCCCTTTGTTTCAAATTCTATGTGCATGCATACTTAGGTCTTGATTCTTATCTTCTTCTTTTTCTTATTCTTCTCACTTGTCTTCACTTATTCTTCTCACTTTTTGCATGCATAGAACTCTCAATTCTCTCAATGCACTAATCACTTTGTTTAATATTATGTTTTGTAATCACTTTTTGCATGCATAGAACTCTCAATTCTCTCAATGCACTAATCACTTTGTTTAATCTTATGTTTTGTAATCACTTTGTTTAATTTTATATTTCATGTCACAATTACTTTGTTTAATCTTATGTTTTGTAAGTATTACACTAATCCTCTCCTTCGGCTTCACAAAAAGAAGTAAGCTCCTTTTTCTTTTAATTTTTTATACAAGTTCTAAGTTTATTACACCCTTGGTGCTAGGTTCAGGTTTAGTTTAGGCTTGCAAGCTTTATGCATAGGCTCTATGCAAGAACTTTATGCCAACATTTATGCATAGGCTTGCCTAAATCTTCTTGTGAGCTCACTTGGTTTAATCTTATGTTTCACGTACTAATCACTTTGTTTAATCTTATGTATTGTAGGTCTTGCATAAAGCTTTTCCTTAGGCTTAGCTCTATGCATAGGCTTAGAGCTTCATGCATAGTCTTGAAAGCTCTATGTATAGGCTCGCATAAAGCTCTATGTATAGGCTTAGAGCTTCATGCATAGACTTGCAAGCTCTATACATAGGCTTGCAAGCTTTGTGCAAGCTCTATGCATTAGGCTTACGTAAAACTAGACTATGCATAGGTTAGCTTCTTGTGCAAGCTCTATGCAAGCTTTATCCATAGGCTTGAATAAAGTTTCTTGCAAGCTCACTTTGTTTAATCTTATGTTTTGTAGATCTTGCATAAAGCTTTTCCTTTGGCTTCACAAAAACAGGCAAGCCCTTTTTTTCTTTTAATTGTTTGCGCAAGTTCTAAGATTATTACATCCTTGGGTGCCAGGTTTAGGTATAGTTTAAGGTAGCAACCTCTATGGATAGGTTTGCATAAAGCTTCTTGCAAGCTCTATACATAGGCTTGCAAGATCTATGCATAAAGCCTATGCATAGGCTTGCATAAAGTTATATGAATTGGCTTAGAGATATGATCATGCATAGGCTTGAAAGCTCTATGCATAGGCTTAAAGCTGCATGCATAGGCTTGCAAGCTCTATGCATAGGCTATGCATAAAGCTCTATACCTAGGCTCTATCCATAGGCTTACATAAAGCTTCTTGCAAGCTTAATGCAAGCTTTGTGCCTAGGCTTGCATAAAGATTCTTGCAAGCTCACCTTGTTTAATCTTATGTTTCATATACTAATCACTTTGTTTAATCTTATTTTTTGTAGGTCTTGCACAAAGCTTTTCATTCAGCTTCACCATTCAGCTTCACAAAAATAGGTAAGCCCTCTTTTTCTTTAAATTTTTATGAAATTTTTGCATTTATGGAACCTTTGGGTGTTGGGTTCACGTCTAGTTTAGGCTTGCAAGCTCTATGCATAGGTTTACAAGCTTTATACATAGGCTTGCATAAAGCTTCTTGCAAGATCTACATGGATAGGCTTGCACGCTCTATGTGCATAAAGCCTATGTACAGGCTTTCAAGATTCATGTATAGGCTTGCATAAATCTCTATGCAGAGGCTTAGAGCTTCATGCGTAGGATTCTAAGCTTTATGCATAGGCTCTATTATGAAAACCCGAATGCTTGCACATGATGTGGACATAGTGCTTATGAGTATACGCAAGAAGCTTGCATGAGCTCTATGCATGAAGCTTGCAAAGAGCTCTATGTATATGTATGAAGATTTATGCACAGAGTTTGCATAAAGTTTTATGTGTATGCCATAAGGGTGTGTGGGCATAAGGGGATTACGCTTAATGCATAAGCCATATGCTTAAAGCTTAATACATAAGCGATGTAGTAATGCACTAATGTAGTAATACATAATCTCTATGCATACATCAATGATTACTCAATGTAATGCATCGCTTAATACATAAGCGATATAGTTACATCAATGATTACTCAATGTAATGCATCGCTTAATACATAAACGTAAGCGATATAGTAATGCACTAATGTAGTAATACATAATTTCTATGCATACATCAATGATTACTCAATGTAATGATCGCTTAATACATAAGCGATATAGTAATGCACTAATGTAGTAATACATAAGCTCTATGCATACATCAATGATTACTCAATGTAATGCATTTATGTCGATTTATTTTTAATGGCTAGACCTGAAACGTTAATGAAGACAAACAATAACATGTTATTATTGCTCATGTAACAAAACGATGAAGATCCTTACAATACTGCTCTTTTCGCAGAAAGTAGTATGTCGCAAATCTTGTTCATGGTGTATAAAAGCATGGCTTTACTCAAGACAAAATCAACAAATCCTAATAGAAGCTTTTCAAAGCAATCACAGAGTGGAGTCAAAATTGTCTTACCTCTTCCACACAAGAAACAATAGCTCATGCTGAGCTTGTCAATTTAGTGCAACAAGCTCAACAAAATGTACTTTAGGATTTAGGTGTAATGAACTATGTAATTTAAAATTTGTAATATAATCCATGATATTTTTTGCTTATTGCAATTAGTTTTTGTATTTTAAGTATTTAAGTGTTCCAAATGTCATTAACTAGTATTTAAATAATGTGATTTTTTTAAAAAAATGGAGACAAAATGGGGGAATTTGTGAGGACGCATGTCTCCCATTCTGTCCTCATTTTTTTTAATGACAGTACACAGCTATAAACGTTGTTGTACATGCGAATATTTTGCTATTATACACACTGCTATTGATGCTAATATACACATGATTATTAGTGCTGATGTAACCGTATACTGGTGGATCAAAGCATGTATTGGTGGTACCAAAAAGGAGTGTCTTGGACATTCCTTTTCACATAGTGAATTTGGGGGAAAACAATGAAAATAAAGAAAAGAAAAAATTGTTGTCTTTAAATAATTGCAACTACGTGCCCACAACCTCCTTGTTGGTAATAACAACCATCTTTCACGCTCCCTCCCTCTCTCTCTCTCTCTCTCTCTCTCTCTCTCTCTCTCTCTCTCTCTCTCTCTCTCTCTCTCTCTCTCTCTCTTTCTCCCATGTAGAGTCAAGACAAAAAACAGCCATCTTCCTTCCTTTGTATCTGCATCCCATGTAGAACAACCCGATGCCTAGATGCCATTCATTGTTGTCGTTGAACGAGGCATCATCGTCTACATAGTAAAATTCAATGTATGATTATTTATCAAAAGTGGAAATATGGGTAGAATTGATTTTTGTAAATCCCATGAATTCTTCTATTCCAAAAGAGGAATATTGAATATAATTCATTTGAGAAATTGAGAAAGAATATGGAAATAGTCGTCGAGAAAAAGAACCTTTATCTAGGCCAAGCAATTGGCAGAAATTTAGAAAAAGTCCCATTATCGGTATCAAATTAGTAAAAACTACTAAATGAGAATAGGATGTGAATGGATGTGATAAGATGTAAATGGAATGCGACAGGATGTGAATGGATGTGATAAGATGTAAATGGGATGCGATAGGAATGGATGTGATAAGGTGTAAATGGATGTGATAGGATGTGAATGGATGTGATAAGATGAAAATAAGATGCGATAAGATGTGAATGGAATGTGGTGTGATGAAAATGAATGGGGATGGGATGTGGTGTGATGAAAATGAATGGGGATGAGATATGAAGTAAATGGATGTGGATGAGAATGATGAGGAGAGGATATGTGAAAGGGTGAGATGGGAAGTACATGGATGTGGATGTGGATGTAGATAATGGATGTGCATGTGTATGTGAAAGAATGGATGTGTATGTGTATGTGTATGTGAAAGAATGGATGTGGATGTGTATGTGAAAGAATGTGATGTGATGTAAAGGGATGTGGATGTGTATGTGAAAGAATGGATGTAGATGTGTATGTGAAGGAATGGATGTGGATGTGTATGTAAAAGAAGGGGTGTGCATGTGTATGTGAAAGAATGGATGTGGGTGAATGAGATGAGATGTGTATGAATGAGACATGATGTGGATGTGATGTAATGTGGATGGGATGAATGAGATATGATGTGGATAGATGTGATGTGATGTAATGTGGATAGAATGTATGTGATGGGATGGTGATGAGAATGAATGTGATGGATATGAATGAATGTGATATGATGGATGTAAATGAATGTGATGGATGTAAATAGATGTGGTGATGTGAATCGGGATGTGAATGAGTGAGATGTGATGTCATGTGAATCACGATGTGAATAAATAATATGGATGAGATGTGATGTGATGTGAATCGGGATGTGAATGAATGAGATGTGATGTGAAATGGATGTGATGAGATGTGATGTAAATTGGGATAGATGTGAATGGATGATATGTGATGTGATGTGATGTGAAATGGGATAGATGTGAATGAATATGATGTGATGAGATGTGGACATGGGCAGATGCGAGTGGATGAGATCTGATGAGAATAAATGAGGAAAGATGTGATGAGATGAAAAAATGATGTGATTGGATGTGAATACATATGAAATGGATGTGGAACAATCTGTCAAGAATGCTGGGGAAGCTTTTTGACCATCTTGTGAATAAGGATGAGGGACCAAGGAAGCGACCTATGAGTGAAGCGCTAGGTGACCTGTGAAAGAATCCTAGAGGGTGCTGACCATACGATGCTCGTGCTCTGGGTCGCCGAAGATACCCACACGTGCATCGGGGAAGATATTGGAGTAAGGAGTAAGAGTTGTTTTCTGAAATCGGGCATGGATCTGGTTGATTGACCTTGGTGGTCCTCTACAGCTAAGTCCATGGCTCTTTTATATGGATCTCTTGGTCGATCTTGCTGATCTTCAACAGAGATACCATTTCGATTTTTATAAGTGAATAAATTATCGGGTACTATGAGCTAGGAACTATTGAAAAGGCCCTTGAGTGGACAGGTGGTGAGCGTTCTGGTTGTGCCAATGATGCCATAAGTACATCGATGAAGGAATGATTGAAAATTAGAATTCAACTAGATATTTTGGAGGATTATGATCAGTGATTCACATCAGCTTAGTTAGTTAAAGCTCTTGACTACGTTAGAGTAAAAATATCCTAGAGGATTCGCCCATGCTTTCCGGGCGGGGAAAGTTTTTTCGAGTTTGACCGAGGGACTAGTCTCTTGTCCAGATATCCGTGGGCGAGACCCCAAGTGAGAGGCCTTGCCCTGTGCAAGAACACTTCTGATGCTAGCACCCCCGAATTCCTCGCGCGGAGGGGCCAGGGATCTTTCAGTTGTTTTTTGTAGGGTTCACCAATGCCACCGTGGGTCCATGTGTGAGCACTATAGTGCGAATTCCACCAGAAGTCATACCAAGTATGAGAGGTTACTGGGATACAAAGAAGAGAGCACAGATAAGAAGGGCAAAGGATGTGGAAAGGATCATGAAAGAAAATGACCAAGTTGATGAAATCCAAAGAAAGAAGATTTGCAAAGTTGTGGCCAAGTACTGGGCACAAGGAAACACAAGGACTGACAGATGAAATTAAAACAGAGATTCTTAGGCAAATCCTCTACAGCCAACATTCCGTGGGCTATGACCACCAGCAATGGAACTGGAGAGAGCAAGTTTCTCTAACATTCGCAAAACCTTGTCCGAAGTGAAGGTGCCTCGCTCAAGTAATGAGGTTTTTTTCCAAAGGGCAACTGTGACGGCCTGTATCAATTCCAATGATGCAGAGGATGCAAAGCTCTTGAGTAGCGAAACAGTTGCCAAGGCATTGGTGGGTATACATAGGAGGAACATCATTTCTGTGCCAATTCATGCTTGCAGTGCGAGGATGACAATTGACTCTTCCCCCCTATTTACATGCCAATGACAGGTGCATCGTACTACCAGCATCACACCTGAGATTAAAGACCTTGTATTTGACTTTTGGGCAATAGAGACCCGTGTCTCTGCAAACAAAAATATATATGTCCAAAGAGGATTGGTAGAAAGGCTTTTTTGATGTATCTAGTGCATCTACTTGACTTGCCCCTCAGGTATGCAATCTATCCTTGAATGTGCTCTCAATTACCTCTGAAATCCTCTCAAACACTTTGCTAAGGTGGCATTGTGTTTTATAACTTTCCACTTTGCAAAGCTCGTACAGCTTTCTTATGCACTTTTTTCTCCCATTTAAGTACTTAAGTACTTTTTGGAGTTCTTTTAAGTATGTGTGGGAAGTCTCAAGTACACTTAGGTAGTAGCTCTCAAGTACTTTTTGAAGTGCACTACAAGAGGATGATGGTATAGTCGTGCAACATAGTGAGAGAAAGTAGTGAGAGTCACGGATGCATGCAAAAAGGATTTTTTTCCCAGTATAAGGCTATATGCATGGCTATAGCCATATGCAGCTATGCATGCATGTAGAGCCAATCGTGCATATATAGCCACGTACTGGGAAAAATTCAATTCTCTCACTCAACGTGCGTCCATTCTTTGTTCTCCCAAAAACGTACGCTAAACATGTTTCCTCCGCTTCCTTCATGTTACATAGCTCAAGCATCTCAAGGACCTCAAGCATGAAACTCATTCTCTCCTCCTTCATTTATTTGCTTTCAAAGTTTCATGATGCTGAAGATAACGGTTTATATTCTCTATTCTCTCCCCTTTGTTTCAATTTCTATGTGCATGCATACTTAGGTCTTGATTCTTGTCTTCTTCTTTTTCTTATTCTTCTCACTTGTCTTCACTTATTCTTCTCACTTGCATGCATAGAACTCTCAATTCTCTCAATGCAATAATCACTTTGTTTAATCTTATGTTTTGTAATCACTTTGTTTAATCTTATCTTTCATGTACTAATCACTTTGTTTAATCTTATGTTTTGTAAGTCTTACACTAATCCTCTCCTTTTGCATGCATAGAACTCTCAATTCTCTCAATGCAATAATCACTTTGTTTAATCTTATGTTTTGTAATCACTTTGTTTAATCTTATCTTTCATGTACTAATCACTTTGTTTAATCTTATGTTTTGTAAGTCTTACACTAATCCTCTCCTTTTGCTTCACAAAAAGAAGCAAGCTCCTTTTTCTCTTAATTTTTTATGCAAGTTCTAAGTTTATTGCACCCTTGGTGCTAGGTTTTGTTTTAGTTTAGGCGTGCAAGCTTTATGCATAGGCTTTCATAAAGCTTCTTGCATAGGCTCTATTGCACCCTTGGTGCTAGGTTCCGTTTTAGTTTAGGCGTGCAAGCTTTATGCATAGGCTTTCATAGGCTCTATGCATAGGCCTTCAGAAAGCTTCTTGCAAGCTCTATGCAAGAACTTTATGCAACATTGATGCAGAGGATTGCCTAAATCTTCTTGCAAGCTCACTTGGTTTAATCTTATGTTTCACGTACTAATCACTTTGTTTAATATTATGTATTGTAGGTCTTGCATAAATCTTTTCCTTAGGCTTCACAAAAATAGGTAAGCCCTTTGTTTTTAAAATTGTTTATGCAAGTTCTAAGTTTATTGCACACTTGGGTGCCATATTTAGGTTTAGTTTAGGCTTGCAAGCTCTATACATAGGCTTGCAAGCTTTATGCATAGGCTGGCATAAAGCTTATGCATAAATCCTATGCATAGTAGGCTTACAATCCTATGCATAGTAGGCTTACAAGCTTAATGCATAGGCTTGCATAAAGCTCTATGCATAGGCTTACAGCTTCATGCATAGTCTTGAAAGCTCTATGCATAGGCTTAGAGCTTCATGCATAGTCTTGAAAGCTCTATGCATAGGCTTGCATAAAGCTCTATGTATAGGCTTAGAGCTTCATGCATAGACTTGCAAGCTCTATACATAGGCTTTCAAGATTTATGTAAGCTCTATGCATAGGCTATGCATAAAGCTCTATGCATTAGGCTTACGTAAAGCTAGACTATGCATAGGTTAGCTTCTTGTGCAAACTCTATGCAAGCTTTATCCATAGGCTTGAATAAAGTTTCTTGCAAGCTCTTTTTGTTTAATCTTATGTTTCATGTGCTAATCACTTTGTTTAATCTTATGTTTTGTAGGTCTTGCACATAAAGCTTTTCCTTTGACTTGACAAAAATAGGTAAGCCCTCTTTTTCTTTTAATTGTTTGTGCAAGTTCTAAGATTATTACACCCTTGGGTTTCAGGTTTAGGTATAGTGGATAGGTTTGCATAAAGCTTCTTGTTGCAAGAACTATACATAAGCTTGCAAGATCTTTATGAATCAATTGGCTTAGAGCTATGATCATGTATAGAGCTGATCATGCATAGGCTTGAAAGCTCTATGCATATTCTTAAAGCTCCATGTGTAGGCTTGCAAGCTCTATGCATAGGCTATGCATAAATCTCTATACATAGGCTCTATCCATAGGCTTACATAAAGCTTCTTTTGCAAGCTCAACACAAGCTTTGTGCCTAGGCTTGCATAAAGATTCTTGCAAACTCACTTTGTGTAATCTTATGTTTCATATACTAATCACTTTGTTTAATCTTATTTTTTGTAGGTCCTACACAAAGCTTTTCATTCGGCTTCACAAAAATAGGTAAGCCCTCTTTTTCCTTAAATTTTAATGAAATTTTTAAGTTTATAGAACCTTTGGGTGTTGGGTTCACGTCTAATTTAGGCTTGTAAGCTCTATGCATAGGTTTACAAGCTTTATACATAGGCTTGCATAAAGCTTCTTGCAAGATCTATAAATAGGCTTGCACGCTCTATGCGCATAAAGCCTATGTACAGGCTTTCAAGATTCATGTATAGGCTTGCATAAATCTCTATGCAGAGGCTTAGAGCTTCATGTGTAGGATTCTAAGCTTTGTGCATAGGCTCTATGCATAGGCTTGCATAAAGCTTCTTTCATATGACTCAATAAGTTAATTTTTTTACATTATGTTATAAGTGTTCGGAATCTCATCACCAACCAAAGGATGATAAAGACAAGGAGAACGAAGTGGAAAGCGTTTATTGATGATTATGAGAACCCGAACGCTTGCACATGATGTGGACATAGTGTTTATGAGTATACACAAGAAGCTTGCATGCGCTCTATGCATGAAGCTTGCAAAGAGCTCTATGTATGAAGCTTTATGCATAGAGCTTGCAAAGAGCTCTATGTATGAAGCTTTATGCATAGAGCTTGCATAAAGTTTTATGTGTACGCCATAAGGGCGTGTGGGCATAAGGGGATTACGCTTAATGCATAAGCCATATGCTTAAAGCTTAATACATAAGCCATATGTAGTAATGCTCTAATGTTCATAAGCTCTATGCATACATCAATGCTTACTCAATGTAATGCATTTATGCGGGTTTATTTTTAATGGCTAGACCTGAAACATTAATGAAGATAAACAATAACATGTTATTGTTGCTCATGTAACAAAACGATGAAGATCCATATAATACTGCTCTTTGCACAAAGTAGTATGTTGCAAATCTTGTTCATGGTGTACAAAAGCATGGCTGCACTCAAGACAAAATCAACAAATCCCAAGAGAAGCTTTCCGAAGCAGTCATAGAGTGGAGTCAGAATTGTCTTACCTCTTCCACACAAGAAATAATAGCTCGTGCTGAGCTTGTCGATTTAGTGCAACAAGCTCAACAAAATGTACTTTAGCATTTAGGTGTAATGAACTCTATAATTTGAAATTTGTAATATAATCCATGATATTTTTTTGCTTATTGTAATTATTTTTTATATTTTAAGTGTTTAAGTGTTCCAAATGTCATTAACTAGTATTAAAATAATGTGATTTAAAAAAAAAACAGAGACAAAATGGGAGAGATTTGTGAGGACACGTCTCCAAATCTCTCCCATTTTGTCCACGTTTTTTTTAATGACAGTATGCAGCTATAAACGTTGGAGCACTTGGAGTACTTGAAAAGTACTCAAAAGCTCTTCACAGTAGTGCTTTTATAGTGCTCAAAAAGTACTGGAGAGAACTTTTGAAAGTACTTGCTAGTACCAAAAAGCACTTGGAGTCCCAAAAAGCACTTTTGAAAGTGCTCGCCATACCAAAAATGACTTGAAGGACTTTAAAGTACGAGAAAGTACTTGAGAGTAATAGAAAATACTTTATAGGACTTTACAACTTCATGTACTTCAAAGTACTTTAGAGGACTTTACCACTTTAAAGTAGTGAAGTACTTTAAAGTAATTTTAAAGTGGTGAAGTAATTTGAACTACTTTAAAGTACTTTGAATTAATTCACTACTTTAAAGAACTTCACTACTTTAAAGTGCTTGCAATATAAACATTAGGCCTGGGAAACCACCAAGCACTCTGAAAAGTGCTTGTGAAGCTCTAAAAAGCATTTCAGGAACTTGACAACATCTTCAGTGCTTGTCTGCAATGACTACACATCCTTCTTTAGCTGCACCACATCTTCATTCACACCAACTCTGGAAAGCAATCTGCAAACCACACTTATTTCTGCCTCCATCTTCAGCACCTTTGCTTCATCGGGGTCTGCCATTCCCTTCATTTCTACCAATTGTGCGCTCAGTTGCTCAAGCTCATTGTGTAGTCCACTGAATGCAGAAAACAATCCTTCAGTGTGCAACCACATGTCCCTCTTCTTTTGTAGTTCACCTTTGACTTAAGCAAGATTTTCTTTCTCTGCATCTGCCTTGGCATTGACTTTTTTTCCAACCCTAAAGAGAATGTGGGGGAGAGGGAGAGCTTCAAACCCTAGCAAGAAAACACACACGCACAAGAGCTCTAGCAAGACACAAGAGAGATGGATAGCTGAATTTTCTTCTATCTTCTTTTTCTCTACTCAACCAACATAACATATGGGTTAGTACTCAACTACTGGAACATACAAGGGTCGGTCCATGATGTGAACCCGACTAAATAAGTTGGCGCTATAACTATGCCAGTCTCTAGTAATTCAAAATGGCTATCACACAGCCTCTCATCCCACTGGCCGCATATCACCCATAATCTCACCAACCATGCCAGTGGTGTAGATGCAGAAGCTATCACCCAGGCGGGTCATCAATGTCCGTTGTATCACTAGTTGAGCTCAATATCTCAACACTCCCCCTCGAGCTCAACTCCACACACTGCACTCCAAGTAAGCTCCTAAACCTGTGGAGCTTCTCTATGCCCAATGCCTTCATGAAGATGCTCGTTGTATCACTAGTTGAGCTCGATATCTCAGCACTCCCCCTTGAGCTCAACTCCACACACTGCACTCTAAGTAAGCTCTTAAACCTCTGGAGCTTCTCTATGCCCAATGTCTTCATGAAGATGTCAGCCACCTGATCCTCTATGCTAACATATACCAGATCTACATCTCTTGCTAGAACCTTCTCTCTCACAAAGTGATTATCGACCTCAATGTGCTTCGTTCTAGCATGATATACTAGGTTACTAGCCAACTGTATGCTGCTCATGTTGTCACAATATATGACAACTGCCCTATCCACGAGATCTCCCATGTCACCAAGTAGCTTCTAAAACCAAGCTACCTCCCAAGTTGCCATAGCAACACCCCTGTACTCTGCCTCTATACTCGACAAGGCAACTGTTGGCTGCTTCTTACTGCTCCAACTCACAGCAGCACTCCCAAACGAGAACATAAACCACTGTTAGATCTCCTGTCTACTACAATACTACCAACCCAATAAGCATCTGTGTACCCATGCAACTGTATCTCTATACCAGCCTCATAGAAAAGTCCATAATCAACTATGGACTTTATGTACCTGAGGATCCATCTAGCCACCTCCAACTGTGGACTTTATGTACCTGAGGATCCATCTAGCCACCATCAACTGTGGACTTTATGTACGTGAGGATCCATCTAGCCACATCCAAGTGTCTTCCTAGGGGCCTGCATAAACTGACTCACAAGTCCAACAGCATAGCTCAAGTCCTGGCCTTGTAATGGTCATGTCGATCAAACTACCCACTATGTGCCTGTATGCAGTGGGGTCCTCCAAAAGCTCACATGTATGTATCTGTGGAAAGCTGTGTTTTGCTCCAATGGCACTGAAATAGGCTCACAGCCTGTCATACCATACTTGGACAACATGTCCAAGCCATACTGCCTCTGCAATAGAAAAATGCCATGAGGTGATCTCACCACCTCTATGCCCAAGAAATACTGCAGCTCATCCAAATCCTTCATCTCAAACTTCTGCTTCAAAAGCATCCTAACATCATGTATGTCTGCATCACTATCACCAGTGTGATAATCAAGTCATCCACATAGATGACTAATAGCATGATCCCTCTATCTGTCTTTTTCACATATAGTGAAAAATTTACATTGGATATCTGAAATCCAGTGGTAATAAGATACTCCTTGATCTTGTTTGACCATGCTCTGGGTGCTTGCTTCAAGCCATACAAGGCTTTGCATAACCTGCACACAAAATCTGGATGTGCATCACTCTCATATCTTGGTGGCTGCATCATCTACACTTATTCTTGCAAATCACCATGCAAGAAAGCATTCTTTACATCCATTTGATGTAAAGACCAATCCTTCGCTGCAACCATAGCAATGACAGCTCTCACGGTTGCCATTCTTGCAACTGGGCTAAATGTCTCTGCATAGTCTATGCCATAAGTCTATGCATAGCCCTTGGCAACCAGTCTTGCCTTGTACCTACTCATTGAACCATCAGCATTGTGCTTGACTTTATACACCCACTTACATCCAATTGCCTTCTTTTCCTTAGACAAAGGCACTAACTCCCATGTTGCATTTGCATCCAATGCTGCCATCTCCTCATCCATGGCATCTTCCCATGTTGCATTTGCATCCAATGCTGCCATCTCCTCATCCATGGCATCTTCCCATTTCTTATTTCCAATTGCCTGCTCAAAGTAAGTGGGCTCAACCTCTTGTATTACTTTACCATGTAAGCATAATGATGGGCTGTATATCCATCATATCTCAACCTGTCAATATGCTATCTAACCCTTGTAGACCTGCATACACTTGGATCACTGCCAGGTGTCCTCAAAACAGCCCTGGTTCTCCTTACACTAGGAATAACCACAGATGGAATGCCAAGTTCCTCATGAAGGCTCTTCTCAGAGCCACTAGAGTCACCGTCCACATATGAGTGACCTACTGACGGATCAAGCACAAAAGGTTGATCTACCTTTTCCTTCCCTTTCCATGATACATGTGTACCTGCATCATTTCTCAACCTGCCTGACCATGGGCTAACATTGGATCCACTGCTCGAGGACTCCCCAGGTCCACTCAACACTTGTGATTTCTGCTTTACATGTGGTGCAACATCAGCACTTCTTGCATCTACATCTTCTATTGCCTTCACTCCTAGTGCATACCAGCTACTCATCTCATCGAACACATCTCTGCTTACTCGCATCTCACGAGTGGTAGGGTTATAGCATCTATAAACTTTTTGCTCCATAGCATAACCAATGAGGATGCATTTCTCTGCCTTTGGATCCAACTTTGTTCTAACTTCATTAGGAACATGTACATATGCAATACACCCAAACACTTTCAGGTGAGACACATCTGGCCTTATGCATGTAAACTTCTGTTCTCATCAGGAGTCATACCATGAACAGCTTAGTGGGTGTCTTGTTCATAATGTACACAGTAGTTGCTACTGCTTCTGCCCAAAAGTAATGTGGCCTATTCTTTTCAGCCATCAAGGCACGTGTCACTTCTGCAATGTGCCAGTTTTTCCTTTCTGCAACACCATTTTGTTGGCAGAGTGTACCTACACGTAAACTGCCTCTTGATTCCTTTCTTTCTCAGGAAATCACTGAACTCATTGGAGAAATATTCTCCCCCACCATCTGATCTTAGGCATTTTATTTGCATGCCTTTTTCCTTCTCGACTAAGGATTTAAATCTCTAAAAGTGAGCAAACACCTCACTTTTCTCCATGAAATAAACCCACACTTTTCTAGTGTGGTCATCAATAAATGTAGCATAGTACCTGCAACCTATAAATGTTGCAGTCTTGGTAGGTCCCCATACATCTGAATGTATAACATCCAATGGCCTTGCACTGACATGCTTTTCATGTGGGAAAGCATGTTTGGCCTGCTTACCAAGTTGGTGCATGTTTCACATACCTTATGCATATTGTCTACCTTAAACTTTGGCAAACTTGCAACAATATTTTGGGCCTGCATACTCTTCAGTCATCACTATACATTCACATGACCCATGCGCTTGTGGCATGTGTCAATATCTGCAACAATGCCACATGTTCCATGCGCAAACATGGCTACCTTTTTCTCATGCATGTTCACATCCAAAGTAAACATCCTGCCATTTCTGTTACCCTTTGCAACCAAGCGACACTTATTTTTGAAGTCTTCCACAAAACATCCTTGAGGATTAAACCTCACTTGTAGACCTTGCTCAACCATCTGTCCAACAGAAACCAGGTTCTTTGTAATATTCGAAACATGAAGTACATCAGCCAAGTACTTCATTTTGCCATCCTGCATAGACAATGGCACTTTACCAACATGCACAGTATCATCACCTATTTCTACATAACCTGGTTTTTCCATTTTCTTCATATCTCTAAACCACTCAGCATGACTGGTCGTGTGGTTAGAGGTGCCAGAATCCACATACAATATATCTTGAGATCCTGACACATCCCCTGTCATGGAACTAAGCATGTGTTGCATCACAAACAGCTGCTCACTTCTATCATCACCTCCATGTTTGCTAGATGATGCATAGTTGCCTTGCTGCAACTTCCCACTTTTAATGTCATTCTGCTTTTTGTAGCAGTCCTTTGCCATGTGTCCTGGTTTGCCATAGTAATAGCACTCTATGCTATTTGCATTTTTATTTCTTTGCCAACCACCTCGGCCTCTTTGGCTCCCCCTACCTCTAGACTGACCTCTTCCACCTGTGTATGATTACTGCTATGAATCATTGGACTGTCGTTGTCCGGAATTCTGATTTCCTTGTCGGCCACCACCTTGGCCTCCTCTACCTCTACCTCTGCCTCTACCTAAATTAGAGTAGAAGGCCTGTTCCGATGTGTTCTTGCTTTGTGAAGAAGAATCCTTGCCTAAAGCCTTTTCTTCGTAATCAGCATAGATATCAAGTCCCAAAAGTTGGGAATATTCTCCCTAACTGCAAACGGAGGTCTTGAATGGCTTGTACTCTTTGCCAAACCCATTCAGACAGACACTCACCAAATCATCATCCTCCACTGATACATTGATAGAACCAAGGGATTCAACAATGCCCTTGATCTTTAAGGCATATTCATTGATGGACATGCTTTTCTTTTCCACAGTATGCAACTCTTACTTTAACTGCAACTTCCTTGCCTTTGTGTTAGTCTGGAACATCTGAACCAGATTCTGCCATGCAACTGCTAGAGTGTGTTTGCATCTTGTGTGTGTCCTATCATAGTGTTTGTGACACTAATTATGAAAGCCAGTACTTGACTTTTCTTGCACACTGATTTCAATCCTTGAATGCCTTTATATCTGCAGGAGTGGAATTCTCCTTAGATAACTCTGGAGGCTCCTCATTGTCTCCTTCTACATAATCCCAAAATCCTTTACCCATTAGGAAATTGGTCATTCTAAACTTCCAGGCATGGAAGTTATTCTTATCCAGCTTCTCACTAACAATCTGATTAATTTCGTCAGACACATTTTCCTACAGTAATCAAATAACCTGCAAATAGACAACTTCTGTATGCAACCTGTAATACAGTAGTATCTCCTATAACTGCTGCAATAGTTATACTTCAGCACAGCCTGTGTGTCACCAAATGTGACCAGAGTACATGTACATACACCCAGTATCAACAATACATATGCAAACCTTGTCTGTACTTCCAAAATGCACTGCTACACTATAATAACCAGATTTTGAGCAGAACCAGTTCTCTACTAGAACTTCTAGAAAAGTGTCAAAAATACCTTGCAATAACAAAACGGGGCCCGTAGCGTGCCCGAAATGCAAATCTGGCTGAAAAATTTATGACTAATATAGTATACTTGCCTTGTAGCTCTGCTCCCGCGCGAAGACAGCTCCTCAATCGGAGATGTGTAGCTCTCAGAGCTACTGAGGAGGTGTTGTACCTAAACCAGAAGGGGAAAGAGATGATGGTGCTCTTAACCGTGTAGTACCGCTTCCTTCCTTTCTTGTGTTTGCCTCTTGCTTGCCTCCTTAGCTCTCACACGAACCAGGATCTGATACCATAAAGAGAATGTGGGGGAGAGGGAGAGCTTCAAACCCTAGCAAGAAAACACACACACACAAAAGAGAGCAAGACATAAGAGAGAGATGGATAGCTGAATTTTCTTCTATCTTCTTCTTCTCTACTCAACCAACATAACATAAAGATAAGAGTCCACACTATATGGGCTAGTCCTCAACTACTACAACATACAAGGGTTGGTCCATAATGTGAACCTGACTAAATGAGCTGGTGCTATAACTATGCCAGTCTCTAGTAATCCAAAATGGCTGTCACATAGCCTATCATGCCATTGGCCACATATCACCCATAATCTCACCAACCACGCCAGTGGTGTAGATGCGGAAGCTATCACCCAGGTGGGTCATCAATGTCCACCGTATCACTAGTTGAGCTCGATATCTCAACAAACCCCTCTACCAACTCCATGTAGAGGGGATTGTCAGTTCCATTGTAGGGCCTTGTCATTGTTGTCGATATTGTATGTACAGATGTTGCACCATCCAAGAGTGACGGTTCTCCGCATGGCCCGTAGTTCGCTAGAAACTTGTTTAGCTTTTGTTGAAGCCCTCCTTTCTGCGTTTTGAAATTCTCCAAGACGTTTTCACCAAATTTTTCCCACGCGATGCGGTGCTTAGCTGGATTAGTTAAAGCTGTTACACATTTCTCATAGGCAAAGCCCCGTGCAAACTTTGCTATTAGCTCACCATTAGAACGGGCTGCTTAATAAACCTTTTAGTAGAGGAGTCAGCACTCATTAAGTACTTCTGACATGACCATGTTAACGTATATCTTTATCTTCTTTTGGTAGCGAGTCGTCCTAAAAAATGACAACCACTGTTCTTCAGGTAGGTCGTTGATCAAATCCTTGGGCAACTTGCCCTCAAGACTAAGCCCGTACTGTGCGTGGAGCTCCTCCGCTGAATGACAAAACTTTGTTAACTTTGGGTATGCACGATCACGAACATGAGCTGGCAAGACAAATGCAATCTGCCACTTTAGTGAACATCTTAATCCATATAGCAAGAGGGCATAGCGAACCAAAAGCTTAAAGGGTGCTCACCTTTGTTGGAAGATTTTGTGCCGGTGAGAGGCGGTGATTTTGTTTATGGAGATGCACTTGGTTCTCTTGCCCACAGACTTTCGAGGGGGAGTGTTCCTAGCTGAAGTTTGTTTTCTCCAGTCTTGGCCACAGACTTACGAGGAGTCATCCTGCTGCTGCAAGCTATGTGTGACGGGAAAGGCAGTGGTTTTGTTTTCGCAAATGCGCTTGGTTATCCTCCCACGGACTTCCAAGGGGGAATCTTCCCATCTGCAATGTCGTCTTCTCTAGTCTTGGCCACAGACTTTCGAGGAGTCGTCTTCATCCTACTGTGGGTTGTGTGTTGAGGGAAGGAAGGTGGTGAGAACCAACCATAAGGATACCTGCGCTTCGCTTGGAAGAGGGAATGTGGCAGGAAGGAATGTGAGGAGAGGAAGGAATGTGAGGGAGCTCTCATCTTGTTTTCCTCTCCAGCTTCTCTAAGCCACAAAATGGGGCGAGCCACTAATCGTTTCTGCTGCCAGTCTGCATGCATGAAGACCCCCACTCCTAGTCATAACTGTCCCGACTCCTCGTCACACCATCATACACACTTAAATGTGTCCTTATTATTGACATTTGAAAAACCAAATGCACTTGAAATTCCCTCACACTACAAGAGAATGAGAACATAGACGCGCAAACTAGAGAGAGATGGAAGTGAGAGAGGGGCCATGGATGAATTTGCGATTTGACGGGGTTTACGTGGCTATTTATGCAACTATATGTGCATCTATACTCACGTCTATAGGCGCATCTATAAGCGCGTCCATACTGATATAGACGCGTTTATAGACATGCATATAGATGCGCTGTTAAATTTTTTTTGAATAATCCCGCCCGCATCGACGCCGCAACTATTTTCACTTCCCTCCCCTCTGCTCCCTGTGTTGTACCTCTTCCTCATCATGATGGTTGTACCTCACCCTTTGTCCTCTCCTCACAAAGTCTCCTCTCAAGTCTCCTCCCAAGGACAATTCCTCACAAGGTAATCTCTATGCCACTTGTCTCTCCCCTTCATATATTCATGGTTTTTGAATGGTATGTTTAGAATTAGGGTTTTTTATTGGTATTCTCTTCACTCTCTCTCTCTCTCTCTCTCTCTCTCTCTTTCTTATGCATAAGAGGCTTATACTTAAACCTTCTTATGCACATAAGGCTTAAGCCTCCTTGTGTATCCATATTCACACTTTTAGGGTTTTGTATTACTAATTCTTTTCTTAACTTTTTGTTTTGTTTTATAGGTCTTATAATTCTCTCGTTCAACTTCACCAAAAAGAGGTAACTGCTTTTCTCTCTTTTCGATTTTGTATGTATGCATTAGGTTCTAAGGGCTTTTGTATGTATGCATTACTAATCCTTTCCTCACCCTTTTGTTGGTTTTGTATGTCTTCTAATCTTCTTTTTCAACATCACCAAAAAGAGGTAAGTGCTTTCCTATCTTTTTATCCTCTCTTTCCTCTAAAGAGGGGTTTTGTTTTGTAGGTCCTCTATGCATAAAGCTTAATCTATGAATAGAGCTCTAATCATAGAGCTTAATCTATGAATAGAGCTCTAATCATAGAGCTTAATCTATGCATTAAGCTCTATTCGTAGAGCTTAATGCATAGATTAAGCTCTATGCATGCATTCATAATGCATAGAGATCTATGCATAGATTAAGCTCTATGCATAGAGATCTATGCATAGATTAAGCTCTATGCATGCATGCGTAATGCATAGTGCCGGGGTACGGTTTAGTTTAGGCTAGCGTGGCTTGCATAATGCTTTATGCATAAGCCTCATGCATAGCTTTATGCATAAGGCCGCATGCATGCTTTATGCATAAGCCTTATGCATAATGCTTTATGCATAAGGCCTCATGCATAACTTTATGCTTAAAGCTTTATGCATAAGGCCTCATGCATGCTTTAATATGCATAAACTTTAGCAAAGCTTGCATAAGGCTTGCATAGCGGCATAGTTTGCATAAGGCTTGCATAGTGGCATAGCTTGCATAAGCTTTAGCATAGCAAAGCACGTTGTCAAAACGCGCCTATGGTCGTTTTTCCTTGTACTGTCAAAAGTTGCACAAGTGGTACCACCAAAAAGGGAAAATAGTGGTACCACCAATATGTGCTTTGACCATGGTAGCCACGCCTATAGCTATGTGATTGTTTTTTTTATTTATAGATCCTTTAAAATTTTTACAACTCTTCACACGGCTTTGTTTGTTGTAGAATTGCTTCTACCCTACAAACAAAATAGCTCACTATATATTAATGAGACCTATATCATGCTTCTACCCTATATAATAGGATCTTTAAAATGTTTCCCCACATCATACGTGGTCACCTAGGTTACTTACTACAAGATGGAATTTTTTTTCTCATGTAGGGTTACCAGAACTTGTACTTTTGGCATATAAAAGTTTCTTGGATTCATATCACCTCAGTTATACTTATGTATAAGTGTATTTCCATACTGATCCTTATGAGTTGGTCAGATTGTTCTTTGAAATGTATTAGAGAAATTAGATTTCATCAAACTACAATCGTATATACAACACTTAGTGCCTAGATCAAGGATATTGACAAACAAGTGACAGAGGCCAGGTAAAGCATCTATACAATTGATATATTAAGCTGCCAACTATACGGAAGGCCAACCAGTGATAAAGAACAAGATAACCCCATATTTCTTGTATTCCGAACCTTGTCCAACAAAAAGAATCCCAAAAACGTGGATGCAAAGATGAGTGCAATAGAGGCAGAAGGCTCCTTAGCCAATAATTGATGGAGTATTTCTCTCCAAGCAAGTGAATAAACTTGAGCAAAGTTGCTTAGCTTTTGTGATTGTTATAAAACATCCTACGTTTAAAAATTGCACCCAAGCAGGCTACGGCCACTTTTATACAAAGTGTTTCCAGACAAAAACACTCAACAGGATCCTAATTTTGTTCTTAAGTAGGGAAAAAGATTTGCCCAATGACCGAGCTAATGGGTACTTGCCTAGCTCCTGGTATTTTTGATGGAATGATCAGATAAATGTGTAGAAACTTGCTATATTGTAAATGTGTAGAGATAGACAGATTTTGAGGGTCCCGACATGCGGAATGTTCAAAGCTCCCATGTTTAGTCTCTCTGTCCTTTGCCGGCACACATAACCTTCGCTATAAATAGAGTACGTAATCTGCGAAATTCTATCTTTTTGTTGCTAGTCCTGCGAAATCACTAAAGGGCTTCATATGCATTTGTTCTTCCGGTCTCCCCAAGAAGAATATTTGCTTTTTATGCTCTAATAACCCATCATAAACCTTTACCTTATCTAAAATGTGCCTTGCATTTAGTAGCTTATCTACAGCTTAATCTACAACGTGCATCTTTTTCTATATTCTGTTATTAGCGACAGGGATTATATTTCATCGTACCACATATTTTCAACATGGATTTCTAGTTAGCTTCAAACGGTTTGTTTAGTTACTGAAAGACTAAAGATCAGTGCCTGTTTAACTTGTTTCATTGGTTGTAGTTCAGTTATCTGCCTTAATTTAGAGATTCAGCTACTAGAATTCTAATTTCTGAAGGTACGTCAACTGATAACAAAAATTTGTAAAAGAAAGCAATTGAATTAATAAATATTGAAAGAGCTTTTACAAAATAGAAAGAGCAAAGCATATATATATATGCAGCTTACTCGTGAGAGGAGGCGCTGACTTTTCAGATCTGTGAGGTTGGCTTCGCCGTTCAGGAACTTTGACCCAATCGTAGTTCCAAGTCCAAGCCAATTGTACACTTTTCGACATCGGATCGAGAAGGCGCATGCATCGAGTCGTCCAAGTTCTTGAAGGACCCATAAGGTTGGAAGCCAAGGGACGCCTGAGTATTTGACTTTTTTCTTGTGCTGAGATGTATTGATGAATGATCAGACGATGGGCGACTGCGTTTCACGTCGAGATGAGATGATGGAGGGAACTTTACAGCTGCGTTTGTTTGCCCTTCTAAAGGAATGAGTGATGGGGCTGGCGGCCGAGGAGCTGGCCGCAGGAATGTCGTCGAGCTGCTTGAAGTGGTGGAATCATTTGGGCATGTGCTATGCGAGTGATCGGAAACTAGTGCAGCTGAATAGGTGTTCGACACGAAGGGAGAAGTGGTAACCAGGAAGGGTACTGTGGGGAAGAGGAGGCTGCCGGAAAGGGAATCTCCACAGACAGGGTACATCAGGCTTATTGATGAGCTTTGAGAGTAATCAGACACGCCAGCCAGCTGTTGAGAAGCAAGTGGAGGGAGATGATGTGGAGCGGCGTTGGGATCTTCTGTATTGGCCGGGCTGGGAGGAGAAGGTCGACGGAGTCGAGCTCGGTCACGACGATGGACGTTCATGTGGCCGCCGAGAGCCTGGGCAGAGCTAAACTCTCGTCTACAAAAGTTGCAAGGGTAGAAACGGGGAGGCCACTCCCCGGCAGTTTGCAAATTACTGCCGCAGCTAGGGTTCTGGTAGGCGAATGCTCTGCCGCGATTGCTTTGCAGATCGGCCAGCTCTGATAATGATGTGATGGCAGTCGGCGGCCAAGCCCTAGAAGTGGCGAGAGGAGCAGCTGCCGAGGCGGCGCTGTGGTGCTCATCATTAAGGGGGACGGCATGAAGGGTTACGGGCATATTGATGCTGTGCACCAGAGATGCGAAATGAAACCCCGTTTCTTGTTCTCCGACTCCGGAGAGGGGAAGTTGAGGACTCTAGGGTATGATGTGAACGGGCCGGTGATAATTGATCTTTTATCTTGCGATAGAAAATCCCAATCACTTTTAGAGCAGGAACACTCCACATCTAGCAACAGCGACAGCTCACTTGTGACTACAGTACAGAGGAGGGCGACGTGGCCGGCATTACCAACCACCAGCACAAGTCCGCTCCTCCTGATCAGGTCTCTCCCATATAATTGCACTAGCGCCAATGGTCATAAAAACAGTGTTAAATTCTGATTGAGAGTGAGCGTGATCAGGGATCTAGATCATGAGCTTCCCCCCCCCCCCCCCCCCCCTTTCCCACGCGTACTAGTGGCAGTTGCGGCCAAATTCGTGCTTACTGCCATGCAATGGGACGGCGTTGCTTATATATATATCGTCGCCGTTGGCTCTGTCGCGTCACGGGGGCTGTCTTACGCCTAGTTTTGATCTCGCCCCTATAGTACCCCTCTATCATCATGCGTCACCACTGAACAGCAAAAGATACCATACGTAACCAAATGGTAAATGCATCACACCCCATCACGTCCAGTGAAAAGGTGGCGGAGATAACCTAAATACATCAAAGTCTTCGAATCCTAATTAAGCTAAAGACATCACATGCCTATGAAAAGGTATCGGAGTCGGAGGCTGATCTTTTCCCGTGCGGGTTGCACACAAATTTTAAATTTAATTTGGTGTCATTTTTGGCAGATCAAATTACCTAACTGTATTTGACTACCAAAATGCCCAAAAATAATCATGAAAATCAACTTAAGCCTGAAGCCCAATTAGCCACGCACAGCCGTAACGGACTCCCCAGTTTTAAAAAAACGGAGGATTTAGTGCTTTTCGTACCCTGCACACAGTTTATAGTTTAAGGCCTCTAAAATTCGAGATTAGGGAAGCAAGGGCTCGAAAAAAAACGGATTTTTTAACGACAATCCTTAGGCTTAAATCCCGAACCCCTAAAATTAAAGACAATACTTAGGCTTAAATTTTGAACTCTTAACATTAAAAACAATGGTTATGGTTAAATCCTGAACCCTTAAAATTAAAGACAATGATTAAAGACAATGCTGCCTCTTTTCATGAGAAAATTCCTCTTGGAAAAGAGACTTAGTATGCAGTTTGTTGAATAAGAAGTAAAACTAAATGTGTGATGTAAATCTGTCGAAGTGGGACTAAATCTGTGATGTAAATCTGTCTAGACTTTTGTATGTGTATACCATGTAGCTAAAGTAGACTTTTTGTAAAAAGATGTGAATATTTATAGTATATATAATTATTGTGTTTAATCGAGAAAATCATTGGAAATCATGCAAATGTTTGAATTTATAACTATTATATACAAAACAACGTCGAATTCCAACTGAGAAAATCACACTACAAAGTGGGTTACGTAAGCCGTGTCAAGGTTTTAGTCGGAAACACTTAATTATTCAAAACTAGTTTAAATAGGCGTTTTTAACAGATGAATCTGAGTGGGGGTGAAAAGTTTAGTTTCCGCACACTGTATCGGAGTCATGCGTGGCACTGGCTAACCTGATCTATAGAGACTGGATATCGAGCGCCGTAAGAATGTGGCAGTCAATAACACAAAGTATACTATTGCAGCGGTATCCCCGTGACATGTGTAACGGTCAACGTGCAGGCTTTAGCCACAACTTACAAGTTACAACATACAAGCCTCCAAAATATTTCATTTTGGACTTGGAAAGGTCGAACGAGTGTCAGAAATAAACTCTTTTTTTCTAACCACTTTTTTTTAATGACCTTCAAGCCTTACTTTTAAAAAATACATTGGGTTGCTTTAAAAAATACATTGGGTAGCAGTTTAGTTTTATAAGTAAAATTTGAAAATTTTTAATTCAAAAGTAAGAAAAATTACAATTGAGTTTGTCAATTTGAGCCTTGAAAAATACACTTAACGATAGTTTTTTTCTGACACTAGGTAAAACGGCTCTCTCGACTCTTAAGGAATATATCCGCCTAGCTAAGATTCTCTTTTACAGTACTACTTTGGGTCATCGTAAACTTAGGGTAAAGTCTGACAAGGTGCGAGACGGGTTACCTTTTGGAGTTGTCCATCGTCCCTTTAATTCACATGCAGGATAGGGTCCATTGTTTTTAACACACATACTTCTCAGCAAATGGGTTCAGTGTTCATGGAGAATAATTTTTTTCTCAGATCTTAAAACTTGTAATTTTAAAATTTACAAGTTTTTTTCAATATTTACAAGTTTTTCCACTAAAATGCTTAACGATCTTTAAAATTATAAAATTAAAATTTACGAGTGAGATCATGAATTTTGCAGGTGCGTTGTAAGCGTTTGCGGGTTTTATGTGAACACTGAATGGGCTGGACTCAAATGGCAAGCCAACCTTTCATTGGAGGGACTTAGCTCAAAAAACACATGGGTAGGGTGAGTTGTTTTTAACACACATATCTTTCAACAAATGGGTTGGAGTCAAATGGTGGGCCTACTTTTCATTGGAGGGACTTGGCTCAAAAAACGTGCATGTGCGCCTCAGGTTTGTCTTTGGCTTTTTGAGATTCACCCAAGGTTTCCTGACCAACACTGAAATTTGAAGCCTTCAACGCTTGAAACCTTCTACTAGAGGTGGTCTCTTAGGAAATAGAGATGCAAAAGAGGTCCACTGTTTTGAATTTTTTTTTAAATTTTAGATATAAATATTTAAATATAAAATTTCTCTAAGTTCTAGATATAAACATACATATTTTGCTAACTTTTGAAGGTCAAGCTAGTTTAAGGCCTTCAAATTAAAGGTAGGTTAGGGTAGGTCTTTAAATTTCCACCCTCGGGGGCTGGACAAATTTTGGAGGCCTGGATATATCTCGCGTATGACGAGCTCACACATCAGAATGACGCCCATGTTCATTTTGAGAGAATATATATATATATATATATATATATACAACATCAACGCTCGGCGTGTTCATTTGTACAGGCATCAAGAATCTAGCTTCCATGGATGGCCGCCACATCTTAACACCCTCGCTCGCGGGGCGCGCGCGCGAGAGAGAGAGGGGGAGAGAGAGAGAGAGAGACGTGTACGAACAAAAGAAAGGTGAAGTCAAGCATGTTCAATCACGAATATATTCTCTTCGCTACAAGCTGCTTGGGGATCGCACAAAAGGACCACTTGCCCACGCTAGTTGCAGTAGTATATTAGGCAAAAACGGCTCCATATAATTCTAATAGCCGTCCTAACTTTTACTCCGTCTTAACGTCCAAAGCATCAATGCAAGTTTTTGATTGATTGAAAGTGCGCGTTCACAAAAAGAGTCGAAACGAGCATGCAATCTACGTGACCTTGTAGCCCCTCTTTCTCTCTCACATGCACTGTGCATGATTCTCTCACGAGAAGCTCCGTACGGTGGAGGTCGATCTCGATCTCCAGTCAGATTACTTTCCGACATTTCTACCCGTTATTCCTAGCATACCGACTGTAGCTCACTTGCGTCAATCAAACGTAAATATGTAGGTGTCAAGCTTTTACTACTGTTGAGATGTCGAACATCGGTAGACCGAAGGATCTGTGAGACCGAACGTTACACAGAGAGTGCCACTTTTTCCCCATCGTCAAAGTAAACACACATACAGTTCAACACGTTTTCTCCACCGTCTACCAAGGGTAATGTTCTAAACTCCGTTACCTAGACCTTTACAACCACGGAGGCCTATTACTCTAACTTTCAATTTGAAGAAGAAGGCTATAAGCTAGCTTGACCTTCAAAATTTACAAAATGGGAATCTTGGTGAGGTATGAATCTTCTTTTAAATTCACTAAGTTATATTGTTTATTTGGAATTCTCATACACTTACAAGTTATGTATTGGTAAATAGTACACATAATTACTATATATGTAGGTACATATCCTTAATAAAGGAGATAGATCCTACATCCATTGAGATGGCTCGTCTCAATGCTATTGAGGTAGTGTGTATGATCGAGGACAACTTTCCTAGAACGATTCTCACTAGCTTGTGGTGCATTTGGTTGATGAAGTGGCGTTGTGTGGTGTTGTTCATGTTCAATGGATGTTTTTTCTTGAAAGGTTCATGAAAACCTTAAAGGCCTTTGTGAGACAAAGAGAAAGGCCAGAAGCAAGCGTGAAAGAGGGATGGTTGATGCAAGAGTCTCTTGCATCAACCGTTCTTGCCTAGCTTGGAACCTGCCTAGCTTTCAGAAGAGCAAATAGACGTTTGCCATTCCTGCCTAGCTTGGAACCTCTACCAAATGTGATCAATATAGAATGGCTTCGTATGGCAATATCGATTGCATCGCAAAATGGAGAGATAATCACAAGAGAAGAACATGAGTATGCAAGAGGATGTGACCCTCAAGTAAGTACATTCCTCATCTCTATCTCATGTATATACCTTATTTAATGCACTATACTAAATGCCATGCTTTTGTTTAATATTAGTTCAAACTATATAATGCACTATGGTCAGAGGGAAGACACTTTCGCACGGAGCGTGTGGATTCTAAAAGAAACATATTTGATTGTGGTGTGATGGCAACTTTTGAACAAGAAAGTCGAGCCAGTAGACATGATACCAATGTCATAGATGACAATCTTGAGTATTGTGGAACTATTCAGGATATTCTTGAGGTTGGATTTAGAGCATTTATTCTATTCATCTTTGATGTCAAATGGTTCAAGGTGATATATAGAGGTTCTCAAGCAACCGTGAAGAAACATCCAAATGGGTTCTTCCAAATTTATTCCACAAAGTTTTGGAATGATGAGAAAGATACCTTTGTACTACCTGAACACTATCAACACGTTAGTAATCCAACCAATCCCAAATTAAATCTTGATGTAGTATAATAAAAGTGTAACCCCTTTGCTTTGTGATATTAGGTTGTGCTTCATGCCAATCGAATTGATCCAAAGTTGTGGTATGTTATACAAGTTTCCCCTCGTTTCAAAACATATCTTTCAAGATCAAGATACGGAGGCTGAATCTTTGGATGAGGTGCAAGTAGTACCTCAAATCAGCTCATTGGAAAGAAGACAATGAAAAAACATTTTGGATGGGATTGATGAAGAGTATGAAGAACATTAATCGAAAGAAGATGATGAGTCACCTATCAATCTCATGACAATGCTTCATTGGATCATGATAGTGATATTGATATAGAACCCCATCTTTTCATTGAGATTCCATTAGATATAGACATTGATGACATAACACATATGGATTTATTACAAGATAGGATAGATTTATGATCTCGACATTGTTTCGCTTCTCAATAGTTTTCAATTATCTTTTTTTTTTCTCGAAACATGGCTCCAAGGGTTTTAATGGATGTTTTTTAAAAACTATATATAATTTTTTGTGTATGTGACATGTATTTTTAGAATTCAGCATCCAACAACTCTCTGGAATTTCATGCAGCGAGAATAGCAGCGTAATTTCGCTGCTATCTTCGCTGTTTCAGCAGCAGCGGAATCCTAGTATAGCAGTGAAATTTTGTTGCTAAAGACGCTGCCAGCAGTGAAATTTCGCTACTGCTATAAACTCTATGGAGCAACGAAATTTTACTGTTAGGAGCGCTGTTGAGTAGCGAACAGAATCCCTGATATCCTGATAAAAAAAGCACTGCTGAAACGCTACTAAAAAAGACTACTATGCGTCCAACGTGTTGTAGTGTAATGAGGAGAAGATTTTAGCCTTCAAGGCTAAATTACGTGTGTCATTTGAGATAACAAATTTATACTTGTTGCATTATTATTTTGGTAGATAATTTATACAATGTGATGATGGTATTATAATATTGCTATCAAAGTACATACAAAGGCTACTTACATGGTTTGTTCTTAAAGACTATAAGCCTATTGCTACACCAATAGAGATAGATAGCCTAGGCTCTCTACAATTTTGTAGATGTATCACTTTATCACACGGGCTATATCTCATTTATCTATAAAATATAAGGCCAGACATTCAATTTGGGGTCTCCCAATTGGGCAAGCTTATGCATAGTCCTAGAAGTAGGCATTGACAGGAGGCTATAAAGTAAGTATTTGAATACTTATTAAAGGACAGTAAGTCCCTTGGCTTATTCTATGCTAAGAAGGGTGATGTTCAAATGCATGCTTTTAGTGATTTCGATTGGGCTAGATGTTATGGCATACGAGAGTCTACTACTGGCTTTTACTTTCACCTTGGTGATTCATGTATACGCTCATTACAGGAGAGATTTGCGAGGCTTATGCATTAGGCAAAATATGGACTCTCAATTTTGCCCCTTAAGGATTTCCAAACCTCCTCTCTCTAGAAAAATGGGCTCATGGTGAAATATTTTTCGAATCAAATCAAAAGTTGGGGAAGATTGCACATTTGGAATCTACTCATCGAGACCTTTCCAATGATATATAGCATGATGAGAAATTTTGATTATTCAAGAAGTCCCCATCACAATTTGGGGACTTCTTGAATAATCAAAATTTCCTATCATGCTATATATCATTGGAAAGGTCTCAATGATGAGTATTTAAGAAGTTCCCAAATTGGTGATGATATGGCATGTAACATGCCATGTCTCATCATCAATTTGGGGACTTCTTGAATAATCAAAATTTCCTATCATGCAATATATCATTGGAAAGCCCTTGATGAGTAGATTCCAAATGTGCAATCTCCACCAACTTTTGATTTGATTTGTAAAATTTTTACCATGAGCCCATTTTTCTAGAGAGAGGAGGTGTGGAAATCCTTAAGGGGCAAAAATGAGAGTCCATATTTTGCCTAAAGTCTCTACACATGAAAATGTGGCAAATATGTTCACAAAGGCTCTCTCATGATGAGAGAAGTTTGAAGATTTTTGCAAAGCTTTGAGCTTATTACCATTTCAAGATTATTAACCACATTGGCTAGCAATACTCCAAATTCATGACAACACTATTCTTTCTGTAAAATAATTATGGAAAATCTCCAAGCTACGACCTTTGTAATGTTAAAAGATAGTTAAAACACTAAGCTTACGACTTATGTAATGCTGATAATGTACAGTTAGACTAGGAAATTAGCCTAGACTAACTTATTGGATGTTGAAATATGCAAGTGAATGGGTGTTTGCGGGAACAAGCCCTTAGCTAGAGACTGTAAAAGGGAGTCTGTAATTTCAGAGTGGGTACCAGTGAAAAGGTGAGAAGAATCTATTGAATGAGAGAATCAAGGGTAGCATAACTGAATATAGGGGTGTGGAAGATTCTAGGAAAAGGTGTCCCCAGATATAGGGGAGGTGACACAAATCAAGGAGAAATCAGTGGGATTAGATGCTTGGCACCTTGTGGATGTAAAAGCTATAAATTGAGGCATTGGCCTAATGAGAATTTGTTGGTTTTTAAGTAGCTCATCACATTGCTGAAAAATCAACATGGTATCAGATCCAAGCTTAGGATTCATCTAATTTTTAAGCCTAGTCACCCTGCTAATCATAGATTAGGAGTAATCCTTATTTTTAGTCTTTTTCAACTAACCTTCTCTGCACCCCAAGCTGGTGGAGAGGCTTGATCTCCCTCCAGCCTTAAAATTAGGAAAAAATATCTTAGCCACATTTAGGCAGCATCCCCACGCTTCAGCTTGCCACTTTAATTCATCAAATCACTGAGAGAAGCTTCCGATTTTTGTCGATTTGGAGGTGCCTTTTTTCTGAAGAAAATCCTAGATCTACACTCCCACAAGTAGAATTAGTCTAATTCCTCTCTGCCCCAGGGGTTTTCAAGGGTGATCTACATGCCTATGATCTCAGATTTCAGAAATTCATCAAGGAGAAGTGGCATCAAGCTCTGGATCAAATTTGCAAGTGACTTTGGTAGTAAAACATAGATTAAACATTCAATATTTAGTCAAATATTTTGTTTTTAGGCTTGATCCTCTACTAGACTAACTTCTATTGATGGCTTTGAAAGGATTTGAGATCATTTGAACTCTAAGGCGCACCACATCTGGCCTCCCTGTACACTCTATTTTTTGCACACAAAAGAGGAGATTAATCTCATTAATTAATAATTAATTAGCACTAATCACTATATTTTGGTGCAATTGATGGTTCAAACTTACCATTGGATATCTGATACATATCTCTATCACTTCATATTGCGATTTGAAGTTGGTTTGATGTCCCAACCATCCAGTACAAACCATCTATCCTTGGATTTATGCAATTTTTGGTGTATTCATGCTTGTAAACCTATTGTAATCATCATTTAACACCAAATTAGAGTTGTGAAAGGATAGACACTGCCCTTCAATCTTGAATTAGATTAAGAGGTAAGACCCCCTTCACATCATCATGAGCATTGCACAAGAAGTAGCTAAATTCAATGGGGAGCAATTCCATACATGACAAACAAAAACCATATATTTACACATGAGGAAGAATCTATGGGGGCTAGTTGAGGGAAGAGATGAAGGTCCAGTGGAGAATGGGGAGAATGAGTGGAAGAGCAGAAATGAGAAAGCATTAAGACTCATTGCACTTAGCTTAAATGATGAAATCATTCACCACATTGCAGGGATACAACAAGCTGACGATGCATGGGATAAACTTAACCAATTATTTGGCACTCAAGCAAAGAATTCAAAGATAAATGCGCTAATAAAATTATACAAACTTGACATGAAGGAAAGTGAACCTCTAACCACACACTTGAACAAATACAAAAGCATCAAACAACAACTTGCAGCCATTGGGGAGAAAGTAGAAGATGACGAGGCACTAGCAGTGCTTTTAAAGAGTGTGGACACTGATGAAAAACAGGTAGAAGGAGAGGAGACACACACACACAGGAGCAAATCCTAATGTATATTGTAAACCCTAACCATCGAGGGAAGCCGTCTCCCTTCTCACACAATGCATAAAGCCATAATCCATAATACACAAGACACACTATGTGTTGTGTCCACACACTACTAACCCTAGCTAATGTCCACACACTATGACCAGCTGGACGCGGTCATTTATGTCTCACACATGCTGCTACCTAACATGCCAGCACATAGCACAGCTGGCACACACTGACATCGAGCTTGAATCTCAACAGCCCCTCTCAAGCTCATGATGTACGGCCATAGATGAAGATGTAGATGAGCTTGGGCTATCAAAGCTCTCAACACTCCCCCTCAAGCTCATCCCACGTACTCCCAACATAGTACGGAAGTACTCAAACTTCTCCCTGCTAAGTGGCTTTGTAAAGATGTCAGCCACCTGCTCTTCAGTCTTCACATACTGTAGACCCACTGTACCATCCAGCACTTTCTCTCTGACAAAGTGATAATGGACCTCTATGTGTTTGGTCCGCGCATGAAATACTGGATTCTTGGCCAATCATTGTCACAATGAATGATAACCTTGCCATCAATAGGCTCACCCAAATCAGCCAAGAGACTCTTTAACCATATTCCTTCACATGTAGCAAATTCACATGTAGCAATGGCTGCACCCTTGTATTCAGCCTCTGTACTAGATAAAGCAAGAGTAGGTTGCTTCTGGCTACTCCAACTCACCACGACACTTCCAAGTGTAAAGGCATAACTACTAGTAGACCTCCTGTTATATGAGCTACCTGCCCAATCTGCATCTGAGTAGCCATGTATATCCAAGCCTTTACCATGCTCATAAAGAAGACCATAATGTGCAGTGGTCTTTACATATCGCATAATGCGTCTCACTGCATCCAAATGAGGTTTTCTGGGGCTCTCCATAAATTGGCTTACTAGCCCCACAACATAACTCAAATCTAGGCATGTGATAGTCATGTAAATGAGACTACCAACCATCTTTCTATATATAGATGGATCATCCAACTCTTCACCAAAATCAGCCCGTAGCTTTACATTCTGCTCCAAAGGTGTACTCATTGGCTTACACCCTGTCATGCCATATTTTGCCAACATATCCAATGCATATTGGCGTTGCACTAACCATGTATCTGCATGGTCCTTGATCACTTCAATTCCAAGAAAATATCTCAATTCACCCAAGTCTTTCATGTCAAACTGCCCACTCAATGCTTTCTTGACATGCATCACATCTGTACCATGATCTCCTGTGATAATCAAGTCATCCACATAAATGACAAGTAAAACAATCCCATGATTTGTTTTCTTCACATAGAGTGAAGAATCTGCTGTAGAAACCTAAAATCCAAGGGAGATAAGATATCTGCTCATCTTATCACTCCAAGCACGAGGTGCTTGCTTTAAACCATATAAAGCTTTCTTTAATCTGCATACATGAGTGGGATACCTTGGGTGTACATATCCTTCTGGTTGTGCCATATAAACTTCTTCTTGTAGATCACCATTTAGAAATGCAATTTTTCACATCCATTTGATGCATTTTCCAACCATTTGCTGCAGCCATAGTAATGACTGCTCTCACTGTATCCATCTTTGCAACTGGACTAAATGAACATTTCATCATAGTCCAAGCCTTGGGTTTGTGCATAACCCTTAGCTACCAATCTCGCTTTATGTCGTTCAATGGAACCATTTGACTTGCATTTCACTTTGTAAACCCATTTACAACCAATAACATTTTTGTCTTGTGGTAATGCAACCAAATCCCATGTATCATTATGAACCAATGCGTCCATCTCAACATCCATTGCCTTCTCCCATACATGCTTTCCAATAGCTTCTGTATAGCATGTGGGTTCCACATGCTTCACCAAAGAGGTCATATTATATGCATAATGCATAGCAAAATCACGATATGTCAACCTGTCAACAACTGGATATCTGACCCTTTGGGATCTCCGCAATGCATGTGGATCACTCTGAACACCTGTCACTCTAGCATGTGGTGGCACATATCTATCCTGCCTAGCACCAGGTGTGCGTAAAACGGGTATGCCAAGTTCCTCATCCAAACTCTCTGAACTTGAAAACTCATAACCTATTATTCCAATTCCTTCAACTTTCTTCTTCCCTTTATCCACAGCACTACTCCCAGTGCTCACACTCTCATGCCTCAAACATCCTGACCATGGACGTACAGTGCTACTCTCTGACTCTGTTGGCCCAGACATAGAAGTAGAACTAGAACTTGCTTGTGGCAAGTTCACATGCACATCAGCATCAAGTGAATCATTGACACCCACCAACTAGCAAGTTCATCAAACACCACATCTCGTGAGATAACCACTTGCCTAGTTTGTGGATTGTAACATTTGTATGCCTTGCGATCTTGTGCATAACCAACAAACACACACTTTTCTGCCTTAGGATCCAACTTCCTCCTTCTCTCATGAGGCACATGTACATAAGCTATGCAACCAAACACTTTGAGGTGTCTAATGTCTGGCCTAAAACCTGTAAGCCACATCTCTAGCGTACTTCCATGTATGGCTGCTGTAGGTGTCTTATTAAGTATATACACTGCAGTGGCACATGCTTTTGCCCAATAATAATCTGGCATGCTCTTTTCATTGAGCATTGCCTTGGCCACTTCATAAATGACTCTATTCTTTCTCTCACCAACACCATTTTGCTGAGGTGTATACCTGCAAGTTAACTGTCTTCTTATGCCATGCTTTCTCAAGAAATGCTCAAAAGCATGTGAGGTGTATTCACCACCTCCATTTGTCCTCAAACATTTTATCCAAGAGCCATATTGCTTCTCTGCAAAAGCTTTGAAATCCATAAACTTTCCCAACACTTCACTTTTCTCTCTGAGAAAGTAAATCCAAGTCATTCTGCTGAAATCATCGATGAATGTCGCATAATATAAACTGCGTTTAATGGATGGGTTTTGTGCAGGACCCTATACATTGCTATGAACTATTTCAAGTGGCCTGCTACTCATGTTGCCTTCTCTAGGAAACGGCAACCTCGCCTGCTTTCCAAACTGACAAGCTTCACAAACATGCATATTCCCATCATACTTGAATCTAGGCAGCCCACTAACAATGCCTCTTGCCTGCATGTTCTTTAACCTTTGTATATTCACATGTCCAATCCTCTTATGCCATATGTCAATGTCCTGTACCACATTTTGGCTTTTAGAGAACATGGCTGATTTCAACTCAAGAATCCCAGCATCCACCAACTTAAATAACCTGCCTTCTTTCTTGGCTTTGGCAATGACTCTACATCCATTTTTGAAATCCTCAATGAAGCAACCATGCTTGTTGAAACGAACCTGTAAACCCTGTTCCACCATTTGACCAATTGAGGCCAAACTTTTTATAATAGAAGGCACATACAAGACATCTGCCATAGACTTTGTTTCACCATTGTGCATAACCAATGATACACTTCCAACATGTGTGATGGCATGTTGGGTATCATCTCCTGTCTCCAAATAGCCTTTCACATCCATAGGCTTCATATGCTCAAACCATTCACCATGACAAGTCATATGGTTTGATGCTCCAGAGTCCATATACCAAGTGTCATCATTTTCACCATTCGATATCATAGATCCCACAACATGTTTCATGGCAAACAAGTGATTTGCACTGCCCCATCATTGCTGCTTGTTGATGCATAATTTCCACCACCATGTTGTGCATAATGTCCACCATGTTGTGCTCTACCCCCTCTCAAATCATTTTGTTTGTGGAAACAATCACATGCCATATGACCAAATTTCCCACAGTAATGGGATTCCACATTTTGCATAGATGGTTGTTGGCCTTGCCAACGTCCTCTACCACGAGGATTACCTCTGCCTCTCTGAGGTGTATATCCACGACCACCTCTAGCACCATATGTAGGCTGAAAATTCTATTGTGGTGACCTGTCTTGCCATCCACGACCATTACCACGGCCACGTGATGCAAATCTCCCCCTGCCTCTATATCCTCTTTGTGAGTAGAAAGCCTGATTTCTACCATTATCATCATGGCTAGTAGATGCATCATGAAAGGAGTCACTGAGTTTGATTTCCTCAACAAGCAAGAGTGAAACCAACCATCAAAGTGGTAAACCTGTACTCCGAACCGAGATGGATGTATCAAAAGACTTATACTCCTTGTTGCCAAGACCACGCAAGGTAATGTCTACCAAATCATCATCAGGCATGGGAGCATTGATTGTTGCCAATGCATCTGCATACTACTTTATCTCTTGTACATAATCATGGATGCTCCTTCTATTCCTTTTCACATTATGAATCTGTTGTCGGCAACAACTGAGACTTGCGAGCACTAGTGTTTGTATCAAACAGCTTTACCAATGTATCCCATGCATCCTTGGGATTCTCAGCATCATGTATATGTATGAGTATAGCATCCAAAATACATATAAACAGATAATGCAAAAATTTGTATGCTCTTTCTGACCATTGCTTATGAGCTATAACCTGCTGTGCTGTGTGTAGGTTGTTGGGGTAGTTCCCTGGCTCTGGCTCCGCACCTGTAATAAGATTCCAAAAACCTTTTCCCTTCAAAAAACTTTTAATCTTGTACTTCCATGCCTGGAAGTTCTTCCTATCCAATTTTTCACCCACAATTTGTACTGGTTTTCTCAATGCAAATGCACCTTCCGCACACGTCCAAATCTATAAACGAGCCTTCCTCAGCTCAACCACACTCTAATGAGTGTTCCAGATACTCCAAAGTACACAATGAACTTCACTTTTGATGTAGAAAATCAAACTGATTGCATCCAAAATGAACTGGCATACGTAGTCCAAGGTACCCTATTTTGATGCACTTTCCAAGGCTTCAAATTGTCATGTAGTGGTTCAATCAAGTGTGGATAATTGCATTGACACCTAAACAAGCTCAATGTTGCATATTAACACCATCCAAGATGTGTACAATTTTGTTAAACCCCCTTCTCTGTTTTGAGAAAAATTAGAAAAACCAATAAAACTAGTAGTAAAATGGCTCTAATTTCTTCACTGCTTGTCCAAATTGAGAGACTAGGCATTCATTAGCTTAGCAATGATGTCCACTAACTCCATGTAAAAGAAATTAGACCAATTGTTTAAGATGAGAGAGTAATTAGTCGATTAATCACACTCTGTTTCACTAATGACAATAGACAGCCTGTTTAATCAGCTCATTTCTAGCTCCATAGATCATAATTGCTCCAACCAATCATGTAGCAACCTCATCACTAGTGTGAATCACAAATTTGCTAAGCCAATTTTGGAATTAATAAACCACAGAAGTAGTATTTGGCCTCCTTGCATCAAAATTATGTGAAAATGCTCTGTTTTCTCTGTATGAGCTGCGCCGCCTGCTCCTGAGGGATTTTGGGCTAATTAAAGTGTCAATTGATAGCATATAATGTTGCCTAACACTCTAAGGCAAGTTTACAATCCATCAATTGTACGATTTTTGCAAAAAACTAGGGTTAATTTTATCCACCAAGTGACTCTTTTTCTCTGTTTTGTGAGATCTTCAAAACTAGTAATTTTCAATCACTCAAATGCATCATATTTGCTCCAAATTTAGTGTAGGGCTTGCACATGAGTTGCCAATACATTAATCCTTGTCACATACATGTTTCTTTGCCAGATTTGCATCTATTTTCACCATACATCACCACTTCCAAGCTTCAATGGAAAGCTTTGCAAAAAACTAGAATTTTCTTTAAATGCTTTGGGCAACCCTAATTTGCTTTGTTTGTGCTTGAATCACCTACAATCCGCTCAAGGGTGTTTAGTAGACCTTACCTGGTAGGATAAGCTCTCAGATGTGATAGAAATGGGTGTGCTCCAAGCTTCACAGCATCAATGGCAAGCTTCACAGCTTTTCTTCACAGCTTCTTCTCCCTCTTCTCTCACTCACTCATAAACCCTAATAGAGAGCACCAGGCTCTGATACCATGATGAAAAACAGGGAGAGGGAGAGGAGACACACACACAGGAGCAAACCCTAATGTATATTGCAAACCCTAACCATCGACGAGGGAAGCCATCTCTCCTCTCACACAATGCATAAAGCCATAATCCATAATACACAAGACACACTATGTGTTGTGTCCACACACTACTAACCCCAGCTAATGTCCACACACTATGACCAGCTGGACGCGGTCATTTATGTCTCACACATGCTGCTACCTAACATGCTAGCACATAGCACAACTGGCACACACTAACATCGAGCTTGAATCTCAACAGACACAAGGGAAAGTATGAGAACATTGTGGCAACCTTAAAGAATGTACCAGATTTGAAGTTGCATGAGATAGAAGGAGCTCTACTAGAGAAAGAGAACAGAGTCAAAGAGAAGAAAGGATTGGACCCAACAATTGGAGAATGCATTCTACACCTGAGGAGGCCTCACACGAGGATGAGGATGAGGAAGAGGAAGGGGAGGAGGAAGGACCTTCACTTGCCACCACAACTGGGGAAGCCAGGACACATGGCTAGATATACTACTACAGCAAACCAAATGAAGAAGGATCAGCATCTGCAAACTTCATGGAGACTAATAAGGTAGAGGAGTCATAACGTCTTTTCTGAGAGAGAAAGAGAGAGAAACCCCACAACCCATAGTAACCTACCCCAATCCAGTAAAACCACCTCTGAGCCACCCCGATGATGTAGGCCATGTGGTAGATGTATATGTGAGCACTTTAGTCAAAGTTACGGGCACTTGTAGTAGCCTTGGATACATAGAGAGAGAGTGTCAAGGACTATGAGTTAGGGACTTGAGGCACTGGTTATGGGCTACCAAGTAAGAGGAAAACTTGGTATAGTGTCCAGGTGTGCTAGAATTATTCACTTGAGGGGAGGTGTTGAAATATGAAAGTGAATGGGTGTGCGCGGTGATGGCACGGAAGCGGTAAAGCTGTTTACGCCTTTATAGAATGCCACACTTCCACACACGCATGCAAACACACCAGAACACCAGACCAAAGAGCATGAACAAGACTTATATTTCAGAACAGACCTTCACCTTTATAGGGTTGGATATTAGAGATATCCTCAGAACCAGCTTTATCTGGCATCCACTCACAACAATCAGTCCATTCCAGCTCCTGGTCGCTCCAAATCCGTTCACTCTCTTACTTCTCTGCAGCCGACCTCTTTGTTCTCTGCTCTGCACCTCAGCTGAAGACCACTCTCTCCTACACCACCAGCACACTGCCAGTCCTCAAGCAAAGACCCGGTCATCATCTAACTTTGTCACCAACCCAACAACCAACCCAAACCACAGCACCAAGGCAAACAAAACCCAGCCACACCTCTGAACTTCCCTGCCTTCACAGTCCACACATGCACCCAACAGTTGCTGCTGTCAACAATCTTGCTTTCCCTCACTGCTTCGCTGCAGGCGTCCTCCTTTCTACTTCTCAGCAGTCCACGCTCTCTCTTTCTTCACTGTTTCACTGCCATCAGCCCTCTCTGCCTACAAGGCGGCCATACTCTGTCTTTACCAGCAGCTCCTAGGCGGCTCCCACACACCAGCCCACACGACCACACTCTTCCTTTCTTTGCTCTTCGCCAGCCCGTCACCCTCTTTTGACGCCAGCACCTGCAACTTGTCCACACCTCAAAGGCGCTCACCTTGCGCCAGCCCTTGCGCACCTTCACAGTGTCTCCCACAACTCTGTGCGCCAGCCACTCGCCCTTTGCCTTTCGCCAGCAGCTTCTCTCTTGCCTGTGCTCTCACCTGAGAAGCCCCCGTGTGTGTGTGTAGCTGCGCCCATTTGTCACCTTCACTTTAGCTTGCCAGCCCGTCACCTTGTCCCAGTCACCACCAAGGCCTCAATCAAATCAGCGTCTCCAGTCGGTGTCAGCAGAGCAGCCCTCTTTACTCTGTGCCCCAGTGCTTCTTTGGCTCTGGTCCTGCAGCTACGCCAGAGAGCCCCCCACAAGGTGGTGCCCTCTCACAAGACCTGCGCTCTCCTCTGGTCTTGCGCACCCAGAGGCTGCGTCGACAGACAGCTGCTTTTTCCAAGGGGAGCCCCCCGACTTCACACCACGGTTTCTTAGCCCACGCTTCTCTGCGCCTGTGGCTGCAGCTTGCCACACAAAAAACACAAGGCCACGACCCCCACGTATCTCCACCCGGCCGACTCCAGCTAGCGGCCACCCTTCGCTCCTTCGCCAGCTTCCAGAACATCATGCTGGCAGCCATGTTAGCTTCCACGTAGCATGCTTTTTGGTCACATTAATATCATTATTTTTCATTTTACCTAAAAGATGGCCACCATATTCCTTTTCACACCAATGCCCAAGGCAATACTAATCCTTTCTTTCCTGATTGCCCATGCCTTCCACATACTTCTCAATTGCAATCTTTAATTGCCCAGTTATACTTGGGGATGCGTACACAACCAAGCTGCCAAATAGCTAACACCACCTCCAGCAGACTATGCTCCGGACAAGCTGTGTTTCCAAGATCTGATCATTTTTCCTGCACATACACTTCCATCAAAACCAAAAGCCTGACTGCCGCATCTACGATGCCCACGCTGAGTCAATGGGTGCCCCCATGACTTTACCACAACACGAACATCACTCATGTACACATGTACAAGTTGAGTTTGAGGTTCTCCAAAAACTTCACACATATTTAGCAACCCCCTTTTTTCTGCTGAGACATTTATGTCCAGCAGCAGCTGCACAAACAGAAACCACTTATCCCCCTGGATCAAACAGAAACCTCGGTGCACCTACCTTCCAATCCTTCAAGCATTTTCCTCTGTCAAACAACCATTGATGGATTCTGTCATGATCTTCCACTTTCAGCAACCCCCTAGGCTCTTTATATATGGCTTCATCACCATCTACTGTTGCACTTCCTCCTCCATACCAGCTCACATAGTTTTGTGATGGAAATAACCATCCCTCACCTCTACTCCCTTCTGACACATTTGATTCCCACTCATAATCATATACCGAAATAACAAACATCTGATCATTAACTTCTATCTCATGGTTATCTAATTTGTAACCCACATCATTGTCTTCCAACTCTTCCTCTGGGCAAACTGCCAAACAAGGACTATAGCCAAAGCACTCATCCATATGCTGAGCATCAACATGTGGTGTGTCCACCATAAACTCATTTCCCTTCAGCCCATCAACACCAAACACAGCAACTTCATGCACTGTAGACTCATCATTGTCACTTCCCTATAGTTTCTCCAGGGCTTCAAGACCATTGGCGATCCTTCAAGATTCTCCACATCTTGCACAGGCATCCCTACCAAGTCCAAGCTCCCTAAACTCCCAGGCAAAGCATCTTGGTCCCCCTAACCAACAACAATAGCCTCACATGCATCCTCACCACTCACAACCGCCGACTCATTCTCTTGGGCATGACAAGGAACACACACCTTATGATCAGCAACCACACATCCAAAATCTATCACGTCATCATCCAAAGTAGCATCCAACTCATCATCAGTCACACCATCACTCCCTTCCTGCACAACTGGTATGCAAGCATTTGTTACCTTCTCCAAGGAAACCAATTCCAACAGATCATCCAATGCATTATCAAGAACACAGTCCAGCTCATCATCCACATTCTCACAAGTTGCAATATCCAACTCATCACCCGAATCATCTATACATACTCCATCCATAGTATCTTCATTAGTAACACCTTGATCATCACTCTTTACCTTGACTGGCTGAAGTACTGGTACATGCAAGTTGTTACTCTTTTCTAAATCAAAGAGATCATCCAAGTCATATCCATACTCAAACATATCAGGTTCTTCAGCGTTAGCATCACTTTCACAATCCACAGCACCATCAATAATCTCATCCTCCTCCTCCTCACCTTCTCAAAGCTCTTCAGGGTTGATTCCAGAAACCTCACCCTTCTCCATTTCCAACACATTAATCTGTCCCATATCCTGCTCTGCAACAAGTGTGACCTTACAGACTTCATGAACATTGGGGTGAATTGCATCCTTCATCTGCATACTAGGGCCACTCACCCTATCACTCATTCCCATAGACAATTGATATATACCACCATTAGCTTTGGTTGGTCTCTCACATTGTGGACTGATATGACCCCACTCACCACAATTCCGGCATCGCACATCACACGGATACCCTCTCCCTCTTCCAATATCTGCTGAATTTCTTTCAAAACCAGATGATGCATCAGTCTTCCTTCCCATAACACCTATGCCTCTTCCTCTTCCTGCAGTCTCTATCCAATTCAAGCTTAAAGACTTCATGAGCTCCACTGCATCATGAACCTCCCTCTTCAAAGAATCCTCCCGTTTAGGAACAACAGCAGCTTTTCTTCCAGGATGCATACTCTCAATCTCTGGCATCTTCACAAACCTCTTCGGCTCTTCCTGCATTCCCATCTGCCTGAGACGCTTCACCTTCCACTCCTTCTCACGAGCAACTCTGACAGCCTCCTCAAAGCTGTCCAGGTTCTTCAGCTCCACCTTCAGACGGAGGGTTGGCTCCAGACCAGCCACAAACCTCTCCCTGTTTATCATCTCTGGGGGTACTTCAGGAATCAAAGACTCACACCATGGACTCCACAGTCTATCAAACTCTATCAGATACTGATCCACATCCTGACTATCCTTCTGCTGAATGTTACACAACTCCTTCCACACCTCATTTGGACTCTTCACATGGACAAACTGTGCCAAAAATGCAGCTCTGACTACACGGTACTCAGGATCCTGTTGATGAACATTCCTGTGTGCAGTCACAAACATCTGTAGCCATACTTTTGCATCACCCTGCAAGCAATAAGCCAAAATTTGAGAAAGGATCTCCGGGGTTGCCCTGTCTTTCATCAAGGCTGTAAATTCCATCTTCTCCAGAAACCTGACTGCACTCTCTTGTGGCAATCCCCAATACTCCGGAAAATCCTGAGCCATTTTTCCAAATCTTGCTTCACACAGCCCCTGTCTTCTTTCACAAACCAGAGGAAATCTGCTCCTCTGTGGAGGCACCAAAAAGTGATGGCACAGAAGCGGTAAAGCTGTTTAAGCCTTTATAGAATGCCACACTTCCACACACGCATGCAAACACACCAGAACACCAGACCAAAGAGCATGAACAAGACTTATATTTCAGAACAGACCTTCACCTTTACAGGGTTGGATATTAGAGATATCCTCAGAACCCGCTTTATCTAGCATTCACTCACAACAATCAGTCCATTCCAGCTCCTGGTCGCTCCAAATCCGTTCACTCTCTTGCTTCTCTGCAGCCGACCTCTTCGTTCTCTGCTTTGCACCTCAGCTGAAGATCACTCTCTCCTACACCACCAGCACACTGCCAGTCCTCAAGCAAAGACCTAGTCATCATCTAACTTTGTCACCAACCCAACAACCAGCCCAAACCACAGCACCAAGGCAAACAAAACCCAGCCACACCTTTGAACTTCCCTGCCTTCACAGTCCACACATGCACCCAACAGTTGCTCTGCTGTCAACAGTCTTACTTTCCCTCACTGCTTCGCTGCAGATGGCGTCCTCCTTTCTACTTCTCAGCAGTCCACGCTCTCTCTTTCTTCACTGTTTCACTGCCATCAGCCCTTTTTGCCTACAAGGCGGCCATACTCTGTCTTTACCAGCAGCTCCTAGGCGGCTCCCACACACTAGCCCACACGACCACACTCTTCCTTTCTTTGCTCTTCGCCAGCCGGTCACCCTCTTTTGACGCCAGCACCTGCAACTTGTCCACACCTCAAAGGCGCTCACCTTGCGCCAGCCCACTCGTGCACCTTCACAGTGTCTCCCACAACTCTGCGCCAGCCACTCGCCCTTCGCCTTTCGCCAGCAGCTTCTCTCTTGCCTGCGCTCTCACCTGAGAAGCCCCCGTGTGTGTGTGCAGCTGCGCCCATCTGTCACCTTCACTTTAGCTTGCCAGCCCGTCACCTTGTCCCAGTCACCACCAAGGCCTCAATCGAATCGGCGTCTCCAGTCGGTGTCAGCAGAGCAGCAGCCCTCTTTACTCTGCGCCCCAGCGCTTCTTTGGCTCTGGTCCTGCAGCTACGCCAGAGAGCCCCCCACAAGGTGGTGCCCTCTCACAAGGCCTGCACTCTCCTCTGGTCTTGCGCACCCAGAGGCCGCCTCGACAGACAGCTACTTTTTCCAAGGGGAGACCCTCGACTTCACACCGCGGCTTCTTAGCCCATGCTTCTCTGTGCCTGTGGCTGCAGCTAGCCACACAAAAAACACAAGGCCACGACCCCCACGTAGCTCCACCCGGCTGACTCCAGCTAGCGGCGACCACCCTTCGCTCCTTCGCCAGCTTCCAGAACATCATGCTGGCAGCCATGTTAGCTTCCACGTAGCATGCTTTTGGTCACATTAATATCATTATTTTTCATTTTACCTAAAAGATGGCCACCATATTCCTTTTCACACCAATGCCCAAGGCAATACTAATCCTTTCTTTCCTAATTGCCCATGCCTTCCACATACTTCTCAATTGCAATCTTTAATTGCGCAGTTATACTTGGGGACGCGTACACAACCAAGCTGCCAAATAGCTAACACCACCTCCAGCAGACTACGCTCCGGACAAGCTGTGTTTCCAAGATCTGATCATTTTTCCTGCACATACACTTCCATCAAAACCAAAAGCCTGACTGCCGCATCTACGACGCCCACGCTGAGTCAATGGGTGCCCCCATGACTTTACCATAACACGAACATCACTCATGTACATATGTACAAGTTGAGTTTGAGGTTCTCCAAAAACTTCACACAGCGGGAATAAGCCCTTAGCTAGAGACTGTAAAAGGGAGTCTGTAATAGAGTGGGTAGCAGTGAAAAGGCAAGAAGAATCTATTGAATGAGAGAATCAAGGGTAGCATGAGTGAATATAGGGGCATGGAAAGATTCTAGGAAAAGGTGCCCCCCCCAGCAGATGTAGGGGAGGTGGCACAAATCAAGGAGAAATCAGTGGGATTAGATGCTTGGCACCCTATGGATGAATAAGCTATAAATTGAGGCATTGGCCTAATGAGAATTTGTTGGTTTTTGAGTATCCATGCCTATATTAAGATATTAGATTAATTGTGCACTAATCTCAGCTTAATCACCTTCTAATTACTTGCTAATCATGTTGATCCTTGCATTTGATCCACCATAGCTCATCACATTGCTGCAAAATTAACATTGGGCCCTCATATATTATTTGTGCGATCGAGCATTGCACAAATGAGTCTTGTATATAAGACATTTTGACTAATGAGAAAATACATAGTGTAATTTTTACAGTTGAGTTTCAATTTTCTTGCTCTTGTGATAAAGTAGCTTGTATGCTTTCTCTTCTTCTTCTTTGATGCATGTATAATTAGGGATTATGTGGGTGAGTGATGGTGTTGATGTATGCTCTCTTCTCCTTTTCTTTCTCTTATCTACTCTCTGATACTCTCACTTACCATGGCATCAAAGTAGAGGTTGGGCTTTTCATAGCTCTCTCTCTCTCTCTCTCTCTCTCTCTCTCTCTCTCTCTCTCTCTCCTCCTCACCTATTTTCAAAGCTCCTTTGTAGTGACAGCAAAAGAGGCAACATTAGGGATCCTAGCTCTCCACAAGAGAAGGTTACTCTACCAAGAGTGGCTTAAGGTGAAAGCTGATAAGATCCTTACATTCTCCTCTCCTTCTCCGTACCTTGCAAGGCTCAATCGATGATGAACATCTTTTGTGCTACTGCCAAGGAAGCACCTTTGGTTATGATTCCCTTGCTATACTTTACATTTGGAGTATTGCTGTAGTCTAATTGTTTGGTGTGAAAATCCACTAGTTTGACTCTTGTTTGTTGTTATTTTTTGTTAATTTGATTACCTTGGTGCAATGGAGCATGGAGCAATACTTCAAGCTTGAGTTGCATGATTACAAGTTAGTATTCTACCCTATTTATCTTGAAATAAAATAATGGGCATCCCCATAGAGGTTATGACTAACATTCCCTCTTGCTCGCGTTGTAAGTACATTGGAGCATCTAGACTCATTGGGATGTGCTTTAACACATCTTTGCTCAATGTCATCCCAATAGCCAACCCTGAGCATTTCAAAGGAACTTTTGAAATGAGAACCATGAACATGATCTATATTTGTTTTGACCCTACAATCAAATTTAGTAACATATAAATTTGATGTTTTTAAATAGGAAACATTAAAAAAATCCTTGAAACCTCTTGGTCAGCAAAGTTTTGGGAGAAAAAAATCACAAAATTCATTACTTTGTCTAGTGGTGGTTAAATTCTTGTGCTTGCCTTTCTTGTCCACATTGGACCGCAATCCTATATATTATCATCATTCACTTGAATAAAGACCTCCCTAGGCTTTTTCAAACTAGCAAGAAATGGTAGAGTAGCCTCAACATAGCCAGCTCTGTTAAATCTATCCACTATCTGTCACATCCACTTTTACCATCCCAACAACCTTATTCACAACCAAAGGACACAATGGAATTATAGGTGGATATCTCTCCCTCATAAGATAGAACTTTGACAAGGAGTCTTGATGAAGGCCAAGCTACATGTGTGTCCCGAGCCCACGCGTTCATCTCTTTCATTGTTTGCTACATTAGTAGCATTTTATGTTAACTCTACTGCATCACTTGGTTGCATAATGTCTTCTTGCACTTGAGAAGAGGTGGGGACTATTAAACCATTGCGAGAGACATCCACCAAGTGGATGCTATGGCCACCTTACCATCTTCAACAATTTTCGTCGAAGTCTAGAAATGCTGGATTTCATTGGAATGTGATTATAATGTATTGTTTTGTGTGTGTCGTTGTCGCTTGTTTGTCTATTAAAGGTGCACCATGAGATCTTAGGTGAAGAGTACTAATATTTGTGGATTAGGTGAGCTAGAGTGGCAAAATAAGCCCTAGGACCTAATTTTTAACTTTGGTTGCCCGTGTGTAAACCCTAGAAGCCACACATAAAAGTCAAAATGTAACTCTCACCACTCATTCTCTTATGCATAATCTAAGCGAGTGCTCTTTTTCTCTCCTCCCTTGCTTATCTCTTGTGTGTGTGTGTGTGTGTGTGTGTTAGAGAGAGAGAATGAGAGAGAGAGAGAGAGAGAGAGAGAGAGAGAGAGAGAGAGAGAGAGAGAGAGAGAGAGAGAGGATCAAGTTTCTATTAGAGTGCAACGGCGGTGGTGAAGCTGCGAACAAAGTGGATCTTTTAGGTGTAACTGCACGGCAACAACACTATCTACGAGAATCCTAGGTGGCGACCTGCATTCACGAGGTGAGTGACACACCCCGACCATGCAAATTTATGTACTAGGCCAAGACTTGTTGGTTTCTTGGTTGAGCTATTGTGCTCTCGACTATGGAAGGGTAGAGCCCCATGACATATGGTTGCACCTTGTACCCTTCCCATGGTAGAACTTCCCATAAGTGGCACCATTGCTGGGGAATAGCCCCACTGCATTGCCATAGTAATGGTTTGATTTCATGAGGTTTTTTCAAGAATGTAGGAAGAAAACCCCCAACAAATGGTATATTTTGCTGCACTCTGATTACTTTCTTTTACAATTTCTTGTTAATTTTTATTGCAATTTCTTATTAGATTCTAAAATTTTTACGATTTATATTGCAATTTCTTTCTAGCTTAGGGAATGAATGTTTAGCGTAGAGAATGAATGTTTTTTATTTGGGGTGTCTTTAATTTCTGCATATTTTTATTTTTTGGTTCATTTCATACATTCACACCTGCGAAAAGGAACAGTAAATTGGGCTAGAAATTGAATTAATTGTGGTGAAGAGACCTCAAAATTGGGTTTTGGGCATAGAATTTACCCCTATTTCAACTCCACATACGGAGAAATTGGAGGGAAAACAACAATTAGTGTAGATTTACAAACCAGATTAATTTTTATGTTTTTTTTCCTTTTTTGCATTTTGTATTAGTGCTAATAACATAGATTAATTGGGATTTATCTACCATTAATTTGGACCACTGACTATTAGTTATTATCTCCATTTTTTTATATTTTTATATTAGTTCTAATAATTTGGACCACTAGTTGTTAGCCTTGATTGGCTAACCGCATTTAATGTGGGCAAGATTTTTGGTACGCTTTTAGGCCTCAAGTCAAAGGAGACAAATTAGAAAAGGGAAAAAAAATAGAAATCGTAATCCCCCCTTTTCGAGTAATTATGGTGAAACCAAAAATCGTGAACTGTAACTGAATTAAAGAAAAAAGCAAAAAACTAAAAACTAAAAAGAAAGAGAAGGTAAAAGGGAAAAGAAAAAAGGTAGAAAAAAAGATTTTTTTTAAAAATAGTGCAAGCACAAACTTGCCTATTATCTCTCTCACCTTCTTGTCTCCACAACCAGCTGTAGCAATTGGAAGAATAAACTATACATAGAAAAAAATGGAAGTTAGTATATGAGCTTACAAACTATGTACCACAACGAGAAAATGAAAAAGCGAATATTTATATACATGTAATATCTTGTGCCAATCATGTGTCTTGAGGCCATAGTAATTGTTCCTCTCCTTTCTTTTTGGTCTTTGTGAAGGCACCCTTCAATGAATGCATTACTCCCGTTGGTGTATGAAAAGAGGTGATCACACTTTTCACCTTATTGTGCTCCCTCTCGGTTAATACCCCTGGTGCCTTTGGTAGGACTATTTTGCCACTCTCAAGTGCTTTCAATTGGCCATGCACTTTGAAGGCGTCCAATGTTTTGTAAGTCATTCCTTGCACCCTTTGTATCTCTTTTACCAATTAAATGGTCCCAAATATTTGTTACCACATTCTTGAAGATATGCATGGGATCTAAGAGATGATTGATCTTCATGTCACACCAATATGGAAGTCGAAAGAAGATTGAGTGTCTACACATCCCATTTGGTGGTGGATTGGGAGTGCTTCTCCATGCCTCAAACCAATCTCTACCTCTCATCACAAGTGGTGAGACATCATGTAGCACATACTTGGGATGTGAAGGAGGAAGAAATCAATGATGTTTGTCATACATCACCTTCTTAAGTGTAGAGGGTCTTTCCGAAACAAGTGATGGTCCGCAAATCGGACATGCATGATGTTCGAAGGTTGCCAAACCTATTTTAAAATTGAGATAATTGAGATAGAGATATAAACTTAAAGTTTAAAGGCTAAATTCTTATGCATAAGTGACGTAAGTGACAAGGCTCATCTTTAAACGTAAGTGACGAGGCTCATCTTTAAACTCTGGCCACCCATTGATGCTCCACATGTTGCCATGCCGGTGAATTAGCTCTACGATCCTCATGATGCCATTGGTCAAGCAATGATAGCATGCCACGTTATGAGTTCTGCAATCCCCTTACATTTAAACATGTGTTGGATGTGAGGAATGATAGGGAAGTGTCTCAAAACCTTTTGGAGAATATCTCCTTGCAAATCATCCGTATAGCGGCTCTCCCCACATTGTAGACATTGTGTTGCATCTTTATTAACCCTTCTAAATAGCATGCAATCATTGGGACATGCATGTATTTTTGTGTAATCCATACCTAGCATAGAGAGCATTTTACGACACCCATCTCATGAGTTCGATAATAGATTTTGAGGGGGAAGAATATTTTTGAGAAGCCTACAACTTAGGGTAAAAAATCATATGTCAAAATATTAGCAAGGAGAGTATATAGAACATGAAATATTTTCAATAGAATGAGGTGGTTCTACCAAAGGAGACTTGTGACACTTGCATCACTCCATCCATAAGTTTTTTGCAAGTTTAATAGCTCCAAGTTTGCTCGCAATGTGGAGTATGAACATCCCTCATACAAAGGGGTGCTTGCCTCTCTATGCAAGGTTTCCTCCTCTTGTGACATTGGAGCTTGCTCACCTCATTCATTGGTTGGGGAAGATGAAGCCATGCTTTCCATATGAAGCCTTGCCACCTTCCGCACTCTACCAGATGTCACCGAATGGTGTGGCATGTTACCTAGAAATATCCTATGGTTCTCCTCCATGTCATCATTCACACTTGGTCATGCCATTGCCTCAAGAAGACCATATGTCTGGACATGTTCAATCGTTATACGACATTGTCGTATATACTGGCCCTTGCATCGACACACACACATTGAATTTCTTCTCTCAACCATGCCTCGGATCCAGCTTCCGGCCCTTGACTGTTAGACATATTTAACCTGGCCAAAACTAATTTAGGGTTCATACAAAACACACAACAACATCAAGTACTGCAAATAGAAAATGTCCCAGGTTTTCGTTGCTAAACAACAACCCAACAACATTTTTTTCACTGCACAGCAACGAAAATCCACTACCCAGGCAAAAATATGCTGCTCAGACAAAATTTTGCTGCTCACCAAAATGAAGCTAGCAGCGCAATTTTGCTGCTCACCAACAAAGCTAGCAGCAAAATTTCGATGCTCAGGCGATTTGCAAAATTGTGACTCCTGCCTAAACCGCTGATGGGTGTCAATACCTGCCTACGTCCCAATGTTGCACATGCACAACCTACGCCTGTAGCCCAAGTTTTCCTCCCACCTCAACTCATCCCTCAAGGGTGTTGGATCAATCAAGTCTCCCTCTCCAAGGGGTAAGCACTTCTTGCTTTCTTTCCTGTTTCATGGTTTCATGTCTTCTTCCAAGCTTTCATGTGGAAAGCTTGGAAATAGTTTTATGTGAGCTTCTCTCCCTTCCCCTCTCTCCTTTTCTCCCTTCCCCTCTCTTTCCTCTTTCCTCTCCCTTTCTCTAACCCTAGCCTAATGCATAGAGCTCTAATAGAGAGTTTTGATGGAGAGATCTCCATCAAAGTATTCTATGCATTATTCTAGAATTTAGGCTTAATATAATTTGATTTTTCCATTCACTTATGCATTAACAGAAGGGTTTAGGATACTCACCTCTTTTTTCTCATTTTCTTCCTTCTTTTTACTAATGTGTAAATGAGGACTAACTTTTTATTTATTATGTTTTTTTATAGATTATTCAAGTGAGCAAGGTTGTGGGCATAGCCTCTCATACGAGAAGCCCTCTTTCTTCATTTGTGCTTCTTGTCTTTGTGTTTTTGCACCCTTGGGTGCCGGGGATCAGGGTTAGGTCAATAGGAAATAGGCTTCTTTATCCATAGCCCTCTTTATGCATAGGGCTTATGCATAGCCTTATGCATAGGGTATGCATAGCCTTATGCATACCCTATGCATAAGGCTATGCATAAGCCCTATACATAGCCCTCTTATGCAATAGGGCTAGGCTATGCATAGCCCTCTTATGCAATAGGGATTATGCATAGGGCTTATGCATAGCCTTATGCATAGGGTATGCACAGCCTTATGCATAGGGTATGCATAAACCCTATGCATAGCCCTCTTATGTGCAATAGGGCTAGGCTATGCATAACCCTCTTACACAATAGGGCTTATGCATAGCCTTATGCATAGGCCGTATGCATAGGGCTTATGCATACCCTTATGCATCGGAGGGCTATGCATACTCATAGGAGGGCTTATACATACCCTTACGCATAGGGCTTATGCATAGGCCTTATGCATAGGGATTATGCATAGGGCTATGCATAGGGTACGTATAAGCCCTATGCATAGCCCTCTTATGCAATAGGGCTTATGCATAGCCTTATTGCATAAGGCTATGCATAAGCCCTATGCATAGTCCTCTTATGCAATAGGGCTTATGCATAGCCTTATTGCATAAGGCTATGCATAAGCCCTATGCATAGTCCTCTTATGCAATAGGGCTTATGCATAGCCTTATTCATAGGCCGTACATGCATAGGCCTTATGCATAGCCCTCTTATGCAATAGGCCCTATGCATAGCCCTCTTATACAAAAGAGGAGTTGCCTTGGGCTTTAATAGTACGAAGCATGTGGAAAGTCCTCAAAAGCTATCATCTGAAAGGGGCACTCTCCACCCTACTTATCTAAGCAGTACTGTAGGAGGTCTTAACAATGTTCTAATATCACATGTTGTATCTTTGTCTAAGCTTTAAGTATGGCTTGGGTTAGAGCAATCGTGTTTTGTTGCCTATGCATGTATGTAGCAGTAATGTCAATCGATCCGTCACTCACAAGATCCCAATGTGGCCAATCTGGTGTCCATTATAAATGAACGATATATGCAACAAGCTTGGTTGCAGTTTACACAAACACAGGAATGGTTCCATCAAACCTTTTCACATACACAAAGTTAATCTTTTATGCATTCTTTTTGTCTTTTATTTTAATCTTATATGCAAGTAGGCTTACAGCTAGGCTAGTCAATGCCATGGGGGCAGACTACCCCACTTGGCTAGTTGACGCCCGGGCAATCTACCCCACTTGCTTAGTCGGGGCAGACCATGCCTTTGATAGGCACAAGGCTGAGTGGCGGAGGGGACGAGTGGTGCAGGCCCATCACGATATGGTTGTGATGAGCCTACACTACCTTCCTCTACTAGACCCACCCCCGCTCCCTCATGTCCGTCTTCACCATGACAACAACATAGTAGGGAGTAAAGGGGGGGTAGTAGACGTGCTAGCGGGGGGAGCACGTTGTTTTTGCTTTGGAAAAAGCAACACAAGGTCTCCCGATGTGTCTCCCCAACAGGGGGCTCTTCATCTACACATTATGAGCCATCCCCTAGGAGACCCATTCCACCGTTTGATCCACGCCTCCTACCATACACCGTGGATGCTGATGGTGCCCTCATGGATGAATACACGAGGAAAGAAATTCATGAATCGTATGGATGTACTTGCGAACGTGGGGTTCATGAACTCCTTCAAAAAGTGGAAAGCACAATATGAACTTTCTAAGCAATATGTTATCGATGTGCTTAAGTCGGAGTTCCACATGCCACATGCAGGACTTTGCTTCTCCAAGGAGTGGATGAAGCAACACATCAAGCTTAATAGGAGAGAAAATATCAAGAGAGTAGCAAAGAATAATTTGGAGAAGCCTAGCGTGTGTACAACTGAGGAGTGGAGGCACGCACACAACTTCGTGAGAAAGCACCCAGGTGCTTTTCAACAACAAGCGGCGACAGCGAGTGCTTCCCGACTACGGAAGCGATGCGCTTCAAACTTTGGCTCCGATGGGAAATCCTCCTTTCTTGCACGTTTTGTATCATTTCTTGTCTCCTTTCATTTCGTTTTGTACTATATTGTTTTCTTGAAATAATTGTATATTTTCTTAATTATTTTTTGTAGAGGGAGGTTGTTGGGCATGACCCAACAAAGAAGGAATATGAAGGCTATAGGCATAGAGCCCCCATCCCTAATTGTGGGCGTGGATATGTATGCGAGGTGTACGCCTAGATGAGTTCATTTTGGGGACTCAAGCTAATAAGGTAATGTGATGCCTAAACCATTCTCTTTCTGCATCTAATTGTATTTTAATGCTCTTTCTTACCTTACGCTTGATGCCATGTATGTAAGATGAAGGGAAAGAAGAAGAGGAGGATCCAGATTATCAACGTGAAGTGAAGAGGATGAGGAATCAGATGATGAAGATCACTTGGAATCTGATGAGGATTCCAATTAGACACCTCTTCATTGTAAAAACTTTATGTATATATGGCTAAAGGTCTAAAAATTTCTAAAATATAATAACTTTTTGGGCTCAATTGCATTCTCCACAATGTATGTGTTTCTTATATTTGTGTTTGTGTTACAAATCTGAAAATATGACTCTGTTTTATTTTTTTTAAGAGCTGGGGTAAACTGGGGAGTCCTGTGCACAGACTCCCTAGTCTACCCCTCAGCTCTTTTTTTGTTGTTGTGCAGAGCATTTGCTGCTAGCAGCAAAAATAGAAGCGACGCTGTTTTACGCAAAATGTCACTAAATGTCGCTGCTCTCAGCAGTGATATTTCACTACTATTTTTGCTACTAAAAGTAGCAAACCCATTGCAGCAAAAATAGCAGTGAAAATGGCCCGACACCAAGCTACCCTTCTAGTTATAAAAACGCTGCTATTTTTGCTGCTAGACCCTCATTTTGTTGTAGTGTTAGGTGAGCAATATGCGATCAATGTATAAAACGATGACCAAAAAATAATCTTTACTAGTTTGGACTATTGTAAAAGCCATTTGAAACCAAATATGTATTTATCTTTTCATACCATTCTCTGGGAACCTACTTAAGTCCATATAAAGTTTTTCTTAACCTACCTACTTTAGGTTCTTGCCCCTTCTCAACAAAACCATGAGGCTAATATACATAAACCTCCTCATGCAAGTCACCATTCAAGAATGCAGTCCTTATATCTAACTAATGTACATTCCAACCATGATATGCTACCAATGCACCAATACACCTAATCATAGTCATAGGACATGTGGGTGCAAAGGTCTCATCATTTATGCCCTTCTCACGAGCATAACCCTTGCAATAAGACTTGCCTTGTAGTGATCAATGTTATACCATCAACTTTAGCCTTTTTACCATAAGGAAAATTTGCTAAACACCAAGTGTCATTTTTAGGATTGAGTCGTACTCATCTTGCATGGCTTGCATCCAATGATCATGTTTCTATGCTTCCTCAAAGGAAATAGGTTTCCCTTCATTACATATACTGACAATGAGAGCATGAACCATAAAAGAATAAGATGCATGATGAGAACCTCAACATGTCCTACTAGGCAAAGGAGTAGCTAGTTTGCTGTCCCACAATGTTTGCACACCAGCCACTTTGGCATACTCTTGAATGCCTATGTATGGCTACCCTTCCCTCATCTACTATATCATCCAAAATTTCCTCATTAATAGGTTGATATTTGGGCTAAAATTTGAGCTAATTTTTAACAAGTATGGACTAATTTGTAGCACCTTTTTAAGCATTCATTTGCTTCACATCTAGCTACTGACATTATATAAAGGTAGGAGTGTATCAAAGGTATCCTATTGGCATTATACATATGGATACTAGCATTACACAAGGTAGGAGTGTATCAAAGATTTCATGTGAGCATAGATTTGCACCACATATGGGAACTTGGCATTATACAAAGGTAGGAGTGTATCAAAGATATCCTATGAGCATACATTTTACTTATTTTTACATAAAAGCGTGGGAAACTGAGTTCTCAATAAATTCAACATCTCTACTCACCAAAATCTTCTTGTTGGGAGGACCGTATGATAAGAGTCTATACCCTTTGCTTTCTGAGATGTATCCCACAAAAAATACATTTTATCGCCTTCTTATCATCCAACTTATTATGTTGTTGCTCACGCACAGCATAAGCAAGACAACTAAAAACATGTAAATGAGCCATAGAGGGCTTCCCACTATTCTATGCATTACCTGCCCAACAACAACAATGCCTTGGTAGGACATTTGTTTAGCACATAAATGGCTCATAACTATCTCCAACCAAAAACATAAGGCAAGTCTTGGCCTTTAACCAAAAAACATAAGGCAAGTCTTGGCCTTTAACCATGCAACATGCCATCTCAATGAGAGATATGTTCTTCCTCTTAGCCATACCATTTTTTTGAGGTGTATAAGGCACTATGTATTGATGTTTTATGTATCTTTTAGCCACACACACACACACATATGTATATTAGCCATATATATATATATATATATATATATATATATATATATATATATATATATATGAAACTCCTTTGACATATACTACCCCCCTCGATCTATATGAAGGGTGCCAACTTACATTTTTAGCCATAGAAACAAAGTGTCTAAAGCATATAAAAACCAATGAATTTTCCTTCAACAACCCAAGTGTGCTTGGAGTACTCATTTTAATAAAATTCACAAAGTAGAGATATCCCATGATTGATGACATCACTGTGTATAAGCTATAACTTCTAGACAACCCTAACTGATCCATTTGTTAATCCTAACATACTACCTTGCACACAAGAGAGAGAAAGAAAAGAAACAACATGCAAGGGTCGAGTCCGAAGAGGTGTACTTAGCCAATCCTAATGGGGGTTAACTCCTTGATGTGAAGCTGCTAGGGGCTCACTCCACCTCTACTTGTGTCACCCAAGTAGAGATTCAATAGCTAGGTAAAGAGAAAGAAGGAGGGAGCTATGGAAATCTCAACCTTCTCCTCATGCCACATGTATGCAAGAGGGACTTGGTAGAGAGAAAAGAGAGGGAAGAGAAGGAGAGAAGCTACAGCATCACCATCCCTATAAGCACACACCAGCAACAATCAAGCACGCAAGCACCACAAGCTCATGAGAGAGAGAGAGAGAGAGAGAGAGAGAGAGACAGAGAGAGAGAGAGAGGCAAGACTCAAATGAGACTAATGGGGTTGTCCCTTTTCATATTTCATCAAATGTCATATATACAAGAGCTCATAGTTTACAATGGTTGGCCACTCATTTACAATGGGGGGCCCAAAACTAGTCTTCCTAGCTCTATGTACAATTCCTTCCTATGACCAGTATTACACAAGCCGTAAGCTTAGTCATCCTATGTCTCTTTTACATTATGCGCTTTGCACAGTTATAAAAGATATATTACAATGAGCGTAGCCATGCTTGAAAAGTAATGTTAACCAAAGTAGTTAATATACCCCCTCTGAAAGATCCTTGTTCCCTCTGCGCAATGAATTCAGGGGTGCTAGTAGAGGAAGTAGCACTTCTTGTGCGGGGCAGGGTCCCTCACTCAGAGCCTCGCCCACGGATATCCGGACAAGAGACTAATCCCTCAGTTCTTCCAAAACCAAACCCGGAAAAACTTCCCTTGCCCGGAAAGCACGGGTAATTCCTCCAGGATATTTTTACTCTAACGTAGTCAAGAGCCTTAACTAACTGAACTGATCTGACTGAACCCATAAGTATCATAGTCAGATCAAGGAAAAGACTTACACTTGGATCATAGGGACCAACGCTTTTTTCCTCATTGAGAGGCACAGTCGTTGATTCTTTTCCATACTTCATCTATCGTACCATAACAGAATTGAGTCTCATTTTAGGGATCCATCAGTCCAGCCTAACCCCATCTCCCGTGTGTTAGCCAACATCCCAACCACTGTAATGATGGGATCCATTTAAGAATTTGGTTAGGTTTTGTCCTGAGTACCAGGGAAAAGAGTTCCTAGGCCCCCTAGCCGGATATTCATGCAAACTTAAAACTAGTCACACCACTTACACACCCAATATGAAATTGCCTTTCTCACAGATTAATCTTCCAAAATATCCGGTTGAATCCTAATTTCCAAAATTTCCTTCATCGGTGTACTTATGGCATCGTTGGCAACCAGAACGCTCACCACCTGTCCACTCAGGTACCTTTTCAATAGTTCCTAGCTCATAGTACCTGGCAATATATTCACTTATAAAAATCAAAATGGAATCTCCGTCAAAGATCAGTAAGATCAACCAACAGATCCATATAAAAGAGCCATGGACTCATCTGTTGAGGACCAACAAGGTCAATCAACTAGATCCATGCCCGAATTCAGAAAACAACTCTTACTCCTTGTTCTAATATCTTCCACGACGTACGTGTGGGTATCTTCGACGACCCAAAGCCCGAGCGCACCGTATTGTCGGCACCCTCTAGGATCCTTCGCAGGTCCTCATATGTATTCCCATTCTCATCCAATCACATCATTTTCATCTCATCACATCTTTCCTCATTTATCCTCATCAGATCTCATCCACTTGCATCTACCCATATCCACATCTCATCAAATCACATTCATTCACATCTCATCCATTCATACCTATCCCGATTCACATCCCATCACATCTCATCCATTCACATCACATCTCATCCATTCACATCACATCTCATTCATTCACTTAACCAGAGTTTTAAAATCATATCAACCACATTCGAATTCATCATCTGGATAGCATTTTTGCTTATAATTTCAAGGTCTTAGATTTACTCGTATATACTGCCAGTAAAGAGGTGCAGTTATACCCTCGTATATATGGGTAGTCATGGTCCTTGGAATTATAAGGTAAATACCATCATGTCTAGGCCTCAAGCAAGTCAGGGATTCCATGCAATTGCGGTACTTCCATCTGAAGACCTAATTACTAATTTATGAATTTCAGTTTGAATATCAATTTGTATGGATTTCATCACATTTTCAACTTTTTATTGTTACTTCATAAATTTTTGACATTTTTGGCTTCTCGGTTGAGTCACTTTAGCCAATTCGCTCTGATACCAGCTGAAAGATCCATGTCTCCTCCGCGCAACAAATTCAGGGGTGCTAGCAGCAGAAGTAGCACTTCTTACGCGGGGCAGGGTCCCTCACTTAGGGCCTCGCCCACGGATATCCAGACAAGAGACTAATCCCTCGATTCTTCCAAAACCGAACCCAGAAAAACTTCCCTCGCCCGGAAAGCATGGGCGATTCCTCTAGGATATTTTTACTCTAGCGTAGTCAAGAGCCTTAACTAACTCAACTGATCTTACCGAACCCGCAAGTATCATAGTCAGATCAAGGAAAAGACTTGCACTTGGATCATAGAGACCAACACTTTTTTCCTCATTGAGAGGCACAGCCGTTGATTCTTTTCCATAGAACAATTTTTATCCGGGATTTACGTCATCTATCGTACCATAACAGAATTGAGTCTCATTTTAGGGATCCATCAGTCCAGCCTCAAGCCCGTGGGTTAGCTAACTGCCCAATCACTGTAATGATGGGATCCATTTAAGAATTTGGTTAGGTTTTCTCTCGGGTACCACGGAAAAGAGTTCCAAGGCTCCCTAGAGCAGGATAAAGATATTCATGCTGCAAACTTAAAACTAGTTAGTTGTCTTGAAAACAATCTTTTAATGAAACTATAGTATCATTGATCATAATCTTCCAAAATATGTGATTGAATCCTAATTTTGAAATTCTCCCTCATCGTTGTACTTATGGCATCGTTGTTGGCAACAACCAGAACGCTCACCACCTGTCCACTCAAGGGCCTTTTCAATAGTTCCTAGCTCATAGTATCCGGCAATATATTCACTTATAAAAATCAAAATGGAATCTCTGTCGAAGATCAGCAAGATTAACCAACAAATCCATATATAAAAGAGCCATGGACTCATCTGTTGAGGACCAGCAAGGTCAATCAACCAGATCCATGCCCGAATTCAGAAAACAACTCTTACTCCTTATTCCAATATCTTCCATGACGTACATGTGGGTATCTTCGGCGACCCAGAGCCAAAGCACCGTATCAGCACCCTCTAGGATCCTTCGCAGGTCACCTAGCACTTCACTCATAGGCCACTTCCTTGGTCCCTCATCCACCGTATCGGCGGAAGCTCACCATTTAAATCAAACCGAGGTTGGTCAAGACCTCGGCCAACCTTGCTACGCGAGACGTCCTCCGTTGACTCTCCGTCAGCTGTTGCAACTTTATCAAATAGGTCTCCACGACCTCATTCACAAGACGGTCAAAATGCTTCCCTAGCATTCTTGACATAAAACAGTCATTTAAAAAAGGTCATAAATAAAGTTTCTATAATGAAGTCTCGTCTTTCCACATCAATCCACATTATTTAATCCACATCCATTTCATATATATTCCCATTCGCATCCAATCACATCATTTTCATCTCATCACATCTTTCCTTATTTATCCTCATCAGATCTCATCCACTCGCATCTACCCATATCCACATCAGATCTCATCCACTCGCATCTACCTGGATATCCACATCAGATCACATCACATTCATTCACATCTCATCCATTTATATCTATCCCGATTCACATCTCATCTATTCACATCACATCTCATTCATTTAAATCTATCTCGTTTCACATCACATCTCATTCATTTAAATCTATCTCGTTTCACATCACATCACATATCATCCATTCACATCTATCCCAATTTTCATCACATCCATTTCACATCATATCCCATTTATTCACATCTCGATTCACATCACATCACATCTCATTCATTCACATCCCGATTCACATCACATCTCATTCACTCACATCTATCCAATCGTTCACATGTACGACTACTCACATCTATCCATACATTCATATCTATCACTTCACATCCACATATATTCAGGTCACATCACATTCTTTCATACATACACATCCACATCTATTCTTTCATATACATCCACATCCATTCTTCACATACACATTCACATCCATTCTTCACATACACATCCATATCCATTCTTTCATATACATCCACATCCATTCTTCACATAGAATTTAAGAGAATTCTAATTTTGATATAAAAATTCTTTATGCATCTATTTATGTATAAAAATCAACTTTAGTGGGGATAACACTTTTATAAAAAAATCCTTTTATGCATCTATTTATGCATAAAATCAAATTTAATAGGAATAACACTTTTATAATTAAAAAATTTCTTTATGCATCTTTCTATGCATAAAAATCAATTTTAATGAGAATAACACTTTTATAATTAAAAAAATTCCTTTATGCATCTGTCTATGCATAAAAGTCAAATTTAATGAGAATATTACTTTTGTGCATCTTTCTATGCATAAAAGTCAAATTTAATGAGAATATTACTTTTGTAATAAAAAATCCTTTATGCATCTTTCTATGCATAAAAATCAAATTTAATGAGAATAACACTTTTGTAATTAAAAAAATTCCTTTATGCATCTTTCTATGCATAAAAATCAAATTTAATGAGAATAACACTTTTGTAATAAAAAATTTCATTTATGCATCTTTCTATAAATAAAAATTAATTTTAATGAGAATAACACTTTTGTAATAAAAAATTCCTTTATGCATCTTTCTATGCATAAAAATCAATTTTAATGACAATAACACTTTCGTAATAAAAAAATTCCTTTATGCATCTTTCTATGCATAAAAATCAATTTTTATGAGAATAACACTTTTGTAATAAAAAGAATCCTTTATGCATCTTTCTATGCATAAAAATCAATTTTAATAATTAATATTAGTGATATCTATGCATATTCATAGGTGAATATGTACATGGAGTAATTAGAATATTTCTTTTAGATGCAAAAATGGTGGGAATTACTCTTTTGGAATAACATAAAAACAAACTTTATTTTCCACAAAATTCTGGAAAATTTTACCATAACCTCCTTTTGTATGGTTGACCATTTCTCATTTTTATCATTTTTTAAAATTTAAAGTAACCCAAATCAGATTTATAGAATCTAATCTACATAATTTTCTAACTTCAAGAGAGTAAACAATAAAAAGAGTTTAATTAATCCTTTAGTTAATCTTTCTAGGATTGAAAAAGGTTGGAATCTAAAGAAGAGAAGGGGGTGGCCTTTTTATCAAAGGCATAGCATTTGAATTTAATTTAAATATTTGCAAAATATAAAAATTAAGAAAACCATAGATTTTTCATTAAACAAGTAAGAAAAATAGCTTACATGGAGCTTGTAAGCTCTCCTTTGGCTTGAGGGATTGAGGGTTCTACTCTTGTTTGAAGCAAGGGTGGCCACCAATTCACTTTGGAGAGGATTAGGCCAAAAACAATTGAATTATTAAGAAATTCAATGTAGATGGCTCAGGACACGAGCAGAGTAACAGTGCATAAACAACATTAAGCTTTTACAAAGGGGGTAGGCTTCTACTTATAGGAAAAAGTGAGCCTCTAACCAAGAAAACTGATTCTAGAATTTTCCAGATCAGTTTGGTCAATTTTTGACCATTTTTGGGTCAATTTAGCTTACTTTTTGGATCTAGTTTTGAAATAGGAGAGAGGAGAGATGAAAATATCTCATTTTATTGATTAAAGATTGGGGGTAATGATGAGAAAAAGGTACCTACTTCATGAGGGGAGATCAAAATTCAGTTTTTTAGCTGTTTTCTTTGGTCCTTAGTCCACTCTTCATCTTATGTGAGCATTTACTCATTTTAGGGAGGTTTTTTCTTTTATTCTTCAATTTATCTCCTCCCTACATTTGGATTAATCTTATTGGTCCATAGTAACCTTAATTGGACCATAATCCTGAAAATCTGGACCCTTAGGCTAAGGTCCTCTATACGTATTTACAATTAATTCCAATTGCACATTGGAAAGTTCTTTTTGAATTTCTATTTCAGGGAAAACCATTTTAGACACTAGGAGGATTTTTATATCCAAAAATATCTCAATTTTGAATTACCTCCCTCTAGACATTTTCTCTCTCCAGGCCAAAATAGGGTAAAACAGGATCTTTCTTTTATTTGAGAGGGGAATAAACATAAGATCAGAAGGGAAGGTTCTTACACTTGTATACCTCAAAAGGAGGAGGGAGGAACCTTACATCCTACCCCACTTAAAAAATGTGAGATGTCCTCATCTCGCAAACTAGAGGACAACTCTTTCCCTTAAGATCCAACTGATTCTAGGGTTTCTTAGAGTCTGGTCAACCCAACAGAATCTTGGGATAAAGATCTCTTATATAGAACTCACATCAGATAACAATTCATTCAGATAATATCATTCATATCTTTAACACAATAATGGTCCATTAGACCAAAATTTCCATCTGAACATTCCTCCATGGGAATTTCCATCTAAACATTCCTCCATGGGAATTTCAATTATACAGATTTTTAATTTGTCATTCCTTAACTTGATCCACTGGGTCAAGTGTTAACAATAGTAATCTGTCAACACAATCCACTAATCTCATATATTGATTTGCTGAAGTCATTTTATATCGGACTCATCCCATTCATCCTCATTGTGGTTTTGCTCAGCTTATCGCTTTTCAACCAAAATTCAAGAATCATCATTTTTCAATCACAATCTAAATCAACTTATTAGTTCTCAACCAGAGTTTTAAAATCATATCAACCACATTCGAATTCATCATCTGGATAGCATTTTTGCTTATAATTTCAAGGTCTTAGATTTACTCGTATATACTACCAGTAAAGAGCTGCAGTCATACCCTCGGTATATACGGGTAGTCACACGATCCTTAGAATTATAAGGTAAATACCATCATGTCTAGGCTTCAAGCAAGTCAGGGATTCCATGCAATTGCGGTACTTCCATCTGAAGACCTAATTACTAATTTATGAATTTCAGTCTGAATATCAATTTGTATGAATTTCATCACACATTTCTAAATTTTTACTGTTACTTCTCATAAATTTTTGACATTTTTGACTTCTCGGTTGATTCACTTTAGCCAATTTGCTCTGATACCAGTTGAAAGATCCCTGTCCCCTTCGCGCAACGAATTCAGGGGTTCTAGCAATGGAAGTAGCACTTCTTGTGCGGGCAGGGTCCCTCACTCAGGGCGGCCTCGCCCACGAATATCCGGACAAGAGACTAATCCCTCGGTTCTTCCAAAACCAAACCCGAAAAAACTTCCCTCACTCGGAAAGCATGGGCGATTCCTCCATGATATTTTTACTCTAACGTAGTCAAGAGCCTTAACTAACTGAACTGATCTAACCGAACCCGTAAGTATCATAGTCAAATCAAGGAAAAGATTTGCACTTGGATCATAGAGACCAACACTTTTTTCCTCATTGAGAGGCACAGCCATTGATTCTTTTTCATAGAATAATTTTTACCTGGGATTTACTTCATCTATCGTACCATAATAGAATCGAGTTTCATTTTAGGGATCCATGAGTCCAACCTCAGTCCCATGGGTTAGCCAACCGCCCAACCACTGTAATGATGGGATCCATTTAAGAATTTGGTTAGGTTTTGTCTCGCGTACCAGGGAAAAGAGTTCCAAGGCCCCCTAGCCGGATATTCATGCAAACTTAAAACTAGTCACACCACTTACACACCCAATATGAAATTGCCTTTCTTACAAATTCAGCTGTCTTGAAAACAATCTTTTAATGAAACTATAGTATCATTGATCATAATCTTCCAAAATATCTGATTGAATCCTAATTTCTAAATTTTCCTTCATCGGTGTACTTATGGTATCATTGTGGCAAAACCAGAACGCTCACCACGTGTCCACTCAGGGGCCTTTTCAATAGTTCCTAGCTCATAGTACCCGAAAATATATTCACTTATAAAAATTAAAATGGAATCTCCGTCTAAGATCAGCAAGATCAACTAACAGATCCATATAAAAGAGCCATGGACTCATCTGTTAAGGACCAGCAAGGTCAATCAACCAGATCCATGCCCGAATTCAGAAAACAACTCTTACTCCTTATTCCAATATCTTCCATGACGTACATGTGGGTATCTTCGGCGACCCAGAGCCCGAGCACCGTATGGTCAGTACCCTTTAGGATCCTTCGCAGGTCACTAGCGCTTCACCCATAGGCCGCTTCCTTGGTCCCTCATCCACCGTACCGGAAGCTCACTATTTAAATCAAACTGAGGTTGGTCAAGACCTCGGCCGACCTTGCTACGCGAGACGTCCTCCGTTGACTCTCCGTCAGCTGTTGCAACTTTATCAACAAATAGGTCTCGCGACCTCATTCACAAGACGGTCAAAATGCTTCCCCAACATTCTTGACATAAAACAGTCATTTAAAAACAGGTCATAAATAAAGTTTCTATAATGAACTCTCGTCTTTCCACATTATTCCACATCAATCCACATCCATTTCATATGTATTCCCATTCTCATCCAATCACATCATTTTAATCTCATCACATCTTTTCTTATTTATCCTCATCAGATCTCATCCACTCGCCATCTACCCATATCCATATCTCATCACATCACATTCATTCACATCTCATCCATTCATATCTATCCCGATTCACATCTCATCTATTCACATCACATCTCATTCATTCACATCTATCCCGTTTCATATCACATCACATCACATCACATCACATCACATTCATTCACATCACATATCATCCATTCACATCTATCCCAATTTTCATCACATTCATTTCACATCACATCTCATTCATTCACATCCTGATTCACATCACATCACATCTCATTCATTCACATCCCGATTCACATCACATCTCATTCACTCGCATCCATCCAATCGTTCATATGTACGATTACTCACATCTATCCATACATTTATATCTATCACTTCACATCCACATATATTCAGGTCACATCACATTCTTTCACATACACATCCACATCCATTCTTTCATATACATCAACATCCATTCTTCACATACACATTCACATCCATTCTTCACATACACATTCATATCCATTCTTCACATACACATTCACATCCATCTATTCATTCACATCTATCTGATTCACATCACATCTATTCTATGCAAGTTTTTAGTTTGATTTTCTTTTGAATACAAGGAGTATTTCTTGAATCAGTATCCCCAAAACTTTTTGATCGGAGTTCTGAATTTCATACCAGAATTCCTCGAATTCTATAACCTTGATCCACAGATCAATTTGAAGGGTCTTAAACTTAGTTTCAGATTTGGTGGGAGTCTTGAGTGTATTTTTCTAAACTAGTCACACCTTCTTTCTAATTGTGATATAAAATCATTTATCAAATACTCATAGAATTTAGGAGAATTCTAATTGTGATATAAAAATTCTTTATGCATCTATTTATGCATCAAAATAAACTTCAGTGGGAATAACACTTTTATAAAAAAAATCCTTTTAAGCATCTATTTATGCATAAAATCAAATTTAATAGGAAAAAAACTTTTATAATTCAAAAATTCCTTTATGCATCTTTCTATGTATAAAAATCAATTTTAATGAGAATAATACTTTTGTAATAAAAAAAATTCCTTTATGCATCTTTCTATGCATAAAAATCAATTTTAATGAGAATAACACTTTTGTAATAAAATTTTTTTCTTTATGCATCTTTCTATGCATAAAAATCAATTTTAATGAGAAAAACACTTTTGTAATTAAAAAAATTCCTTTATGCACCTTTCTATACATAAAAATCAATTCTAATTTTCTATACATAAAAATCAATTTTAATGAGAATAACACTTTTGTAATAAAAAATTTCCTTTATGCATCTTTCTATGCATAAAAATCAATTTTAATGAGAATAACACTTTTGTAATTAAATTTTTTTTCCTTTATGCATCTTTCTATGCATAAAAATCAATTTTAATGAGAATAACACTTTTGTAATAAAAAAATTCCTTTATGCATCTTTCTATGCATAAAAATCAATTTTAATGAGAATAAAACTTTTGTAATTAAAAAAATTCCTTTATGCATCTTTCTATACATAAAAATCAATTTTAATTTTCTATACATAAAAATCAAATTTAATGAGAATAACACTTTTGTAATAAAAAAATTCCTTTATGCATCTTTCTATGCATAAAAATCAATTTTAATGAGAATAACACTTTTGTAATTAAAATTTTTTTCCTTTATGCATCTTTCTATGCAATAAAAATCAATTTTAATGAGAATAACACTTTTGTAATTAAAAAAAATCCTTTATGTATCTTTCTATGCATAAAAATCAAATTTAATGAGAATAACACTTTTGTTTTAAAAAAATTCCTTTATGCATCTTGCTACACATAAAAATCAAATTTAATGTGAATAACACTTTTGTAATAAAAAAAATTCCTTTATGCATCTTTCTATGCATAAAAGTAAAATTTAATGAGAATAACACTTTTGTAATTAAAAAAATCCTTTATGCATCCTTCTATGCATAAAAATCAAATTTAATGAGAATAACACTTTTGTAATTAAAAAAAATCCTTTATGCATCTCTCTATGCATAAAAGTCAAATTTAATGAGAATAACACTTTTGTAATAAATATTTTTCCTTTATGCATCTTTCTATAAATAAAAATTAATTTTAATGAGAATAAGACTTTTGTAATAAAAAAAATTTCTTTATGCATATTTCTATGCATAATAATCAATTTTTATGTGAATAACACTTTTGTAATAAAAAATCCTTTATGCATCTTTTTATGCATAAAAATTAATTTTAATATTTAATATCAGTGATATCCATGCATATTCATAGGTGAATATGTACATGGAGTAATTAGAATATTTCTTTTAGATGCAAAAATGGTAGGAATTACTCTTTTGGAATAACATAAAAATAAACTTTCTTTTTTCCATAAAATTCTCAAAAATTTTACCATAACCTCCTTTGTATGGCTGACCATTTCTTATTTTTATCATTCTTTATTTAACTTAAATTAACCCAAATTAGATTTATAAAACTCTAATCTACATAATTTTCTTACTTCAAGAGAGTAAACAATAAAAAGAGTTTAATTAATCCTTTATTTAATCTTTCTAGGATTAAGAAAGGTTGGAATGTAAAGAAGAGAAGGGGGTGGCCTTTTTATCAAAGGCATAGCATTTGAATTTAATACAAACATTTGCAAAATATAAAAATTAAGAAAACCATAGATTTTTCATTAAACAAGTAAGAAAATTAGCTTATGTGGAGCTTGTAAGCTCTTCTTTGGCTTGAGGGATTGAGGGTTCTACTCTTGTTTGAAGCAAGAGTGGCCACCAATTCACTTTGGAGAGGATTAGGCCAAAAACAATTGAATTATTAAGAAATTCAATGTAGATGGCTCAGGACACGACCAGAGTAATAGTGCATAAACACCATTAAGCTTTTACAAAGGGGGAGGCTTCCATTTATAGGAAAAAGTGAGCCTCTAACCAAGAAAATTGATTCTAGAATTTTCCAGATCAGTTTAGTCAATTTTTGACCATTTTTGGGTCAGTTCAGCTTACTTTTGGGATCTAGTTTTGAAATAGGAGAGAGGAGAGATGAAAATATCTCATTTTATTGATTAAAAATTGGGGATAATGATGAGAAAAAGGTGCCTACTTCATGAGGGGAGATCCCCACACTGAGGTGTCAAAATTCAGTGTTTTGGTTGTTTTCTTTGGTCCTTAGTCCACTCTTCATCTTATGTGAGCATTTACTCATTTTGGGGGTTTTTTCTTTTATTCTTCAATTTATCTCCTCCCTAAATGTGGATTAATCTTATTGGTCCATAGGAACCTTAATTGGACCATAATCTATTTTTTTTAAAATTCTGGACCCTTAGGCTAAGGTCCTTTATACGTATTTTCAAATAATTCCAATTGCACATTGGAAAGTTCTTTTTGAATTTTTGTTTCAGGGGAAACCATTTTAGACACTAGGAGGATTTTTATATCCAAAAATATCTCAATTTTCAATTACCTCCCTTTAGACATTTTCTCTCTCCAGGCAAAAGCAGGGTAAAACAAGATCTTTCTTTTATTTCAGAGGGGAATAATCATAAGATTAGAAGGGAAGGTTCTTACACTTGTACACCTCAAAAGGAGAAGGGAGGAATCTTATATCCTTCCCCACTTAAAAAATACGAGATATCCTCATCTCGCAAACTAGAGGACAACTCTTTCCCTTAAGATCCAACTGATTCTGGGGTTCCTTACAGTCTGGTCAACCCAACAGAATCCTGGGATAAAGATCCCTTATATAGAACTCACAAATAATTCATTCAGATCATATCATTCATATCTTTACAATAATGGTCCATTAGACCGAAATTTCCATCTGAACAATCCTTCATGGGAATATCAATTATACAGATTTTTAATTTGTCATCCCTTAACTTGATTCACTAGGTCAAGTGTTAATAGTAGCAATCTGTCAGCACAATCCACTAATCTCATAGTGATTTGTTGAAGTCATTATCATCATTCCAGTTACGAACATCATCATAGAGACTCGTCCCATTCATCCTCATTGTGGTTTTGCTCAGCTTATCGCTTTTCAACCAAAATTCAAGAATCATCATTTTTCAATCACAATCCAAATCAACTCATCAGTTCTCAACTAGAGTTTTAAAATCATATCAACCACATTCGAATTCATCATCTAGATAGCATTTTTGCTTATAATTTCAAGGTCTTAGATTTACTTGTATATATACTGCCAGTAAAGAGCTGCAGTTATACCCTCAGTATATACAGGTAGTCACGGTCCTTGGAATTATAAGGTAAATACCATCATGTCTAAGCCTCAAGCAAGTCAGGGATTCCATGCAATTACAGTACTTCCATCTGAAGACCTAATTACTAATTTATGAATTTCAGCCTGAATATCAATTTGTATGAATTTCATCACACATTTCTAACTTTTTACTGTTACTTCATAAATTTTTGACATTTTTGGCTTCTCGGTTGATTCACTTTAGCCAATTCGCTCTGATACTACCAGCTGAAAGATCCCTGACCTCTCCGCGCAACGACTCTGCGCAACGAATTCAGGGGTGCTACCGGCGAAAGTAGCACTTCTTGCATGGGGCAGGGTCCCTCACTCGGGGCCTCGCCCATGGATATCCGGACAAGAGACTAATCCCTCGGTTCTTCCAAAACCGAACCCGAAAAACCTTCCCTCGCTCCTCGGAAAGTATAGGCAATTTCTCCATGATATTTTTACTCTAACGTAGTCAAGAGCCTTAACTAACTGAATTGATCTGACCGAACCTGTAAGTATCATAGTCAGATCAAGGAAAAGACTTACACTTGGATCATAGAGACCAACGCTTTTTTTCTCATTGAGAGGCATAGCCGTTGATTCTTTTTCATATAAGTCTTTTGATCCACATCATACTTATTGATATAATTATATATATACATATATCTACCTAAATTCATACACCTCGTACATATACATATACATACATACATACAAGAGCTACCTACGCACTAACATATATACATACATTACATATATACTTTGTTACTTACTTAAATATAAAACACAATCTTTTAAAGATAAAAAATGTATATATCGATCTTTAAACTTCCAAACCATGACAATCTCGATTACAAAGTCTTTTGATCCACAAATTATAGCATTCTTCTACGTGTCATCCCGACCTAATGAGAAATCTCCCAGACATGCTTTGGCTACCTCCATGTCATTCTCTATCCCCATATAGTGCCTTTTTAACTCTTGGCATGCATGTCCCAAGCCTCCACATCCCACAAAAACGTCCAAGACACCATCTCCTTCACTTGAGAAGGTCTGCACTAGCCACCTACAATGAAATGCAATCATAAACGTGCATCTAAGTATTTTGAAAAAGTAGCTATGAAAATGAACAGAATGAAAATTGTCTCACCTAAAGAACATAGGAGATCTTTCTGCACCACCTTGAATGTAGCGCTCCCAGACCATCGTGCGTTGGAATGGATGCTTCTTATTCTTCTCAAAAATGAAATTTTGTTGAGCGTTGAATAACTTCTTTGAAACATTTTGCCCAGCCTCACGACAATGAATAATAGGGACATGGCAATTTACTTGATAGAACATACTAAACGCCAATGTATCCACCTACCATAACGAGAAAACATTATGTTTGGATATCCATAGCACATAACATGTATACATAAAGGGAAATATTTGAGAGATTATGACTTACCCGTTCTCCATTCTCATACAAATAACTTGATCCCACAAACAAACATTGTTCGATGCATGACCAATCCAACTTTCTTTCCCATGGAATATATTTTAGGAAGTTGATCCGTTAGACTCAAACACACAAACCAACCCTCATCAGCCACACCACAAACAAACCAACAAAACTGAGTGTGGCACGTATCAATGATGAAGAAACTTGATTCCATGAGGGACACACATCCGTATCTACATCAACAACCTATAAACCTGTAGGAAAGTCAGCCCATACGAGGCAAGCCACTATATCTGAGGGAGCACCTCTATGAGATAGAGCCTTGGGAATCTTCATCAAGAATTCTTCCACACTACATAAAAGATTTATGATTGGTTTTGGTAAGTATAACTTGGAAAACTAATTATATGGTGAAATTATTCTTTTTACCTATCTGAGCCCTCCGAAAGAGTGTGGACGTCTACCAGCAATATGTGTGAAGAACATCTCTCACTTGCAAGTAAATAAGATAAAAAATGAGATGCATTTCAAAAGCACACACTTCTCAAAATAAATTTACGATGGAAAGTACTCTTACTAGTCATGTCCATGATGTCACGTTGTCCTGACACCTCCCCCTCTTGAAGATGCTCTGGAGGGTCTCTCTCTTGATCTTCATTTGTGGGGTCTCCCTCTTGAACATCATGCATAATGTCAAGACGTCTCTTTGTTCGCCTCTCACATTGCGCTTGAGATGATGTAGATGTATGCTCTTGGTGTGATTGTGGCACTCACGACAGTGGTGTGGATGGTTTTGGGGCCATGCGCGAGGATCCAACTACTAGAGACAGGGTCAAGTTTGTTGGTTGTGGGGAAGGTATTCTTGAGTCTTCTTGAGTTGGGGGCTCTCTTTCAAGCTCAGATTGGTAATTCTTAAATTCTTCAAGAAATAGATCAAGATAATTTAGTAAAAAGGTAGAAATCCCCAGACTTTTTTGTATATGTATATGTATGTATATGTGTATATGTGTATATATGTATATATATATATATATATATATATATATATATATATATATAACATATGTATATGTATCTATGTATATGTATATGTATATGTACATGTATATGTATGTGTATATGTATGTGTATATGTATATGTATGTAGGTATGTATCTATGTATATGTATGTGTATGTATATGTATGTAGGTATATGTATCTATTTATATGTATATGTATGTAGATATGTATATATCAAAACTTAACAATGTTTCTTTAAAATTTGATATGCCAAACCTTAAATGTAACATGAACTATGTATGTACAAATTTGTAAAAAATTTGGACAGCATCTCCTTTGCATTTTCTAAAAAATCCCAAAATAAACTTCAAAACTTAACAATGTTTCTTTAAAATCTAACATGCCAAATCTTAAATGTAACATGAACTTTGTATGCATGTAGGAATTTAGTATATAATTTAGTGTATGTATGTAGGTATGTATTTATGTATGCATATGTATATGTACATATATGTTTATATATGTATTTGTATATGTATATATATGTATGTATATGTATCTAATATGTATATGCATATGGATAGTTTATATATATTTATATGTATGTATAGGTATGTATTTGTATAGGTAGGAAGGTTTACATATACATTTACATGCATATAATTCAGTAGAAAGTAAAAAAGTACCTTTGTCTAGGAGCTCCTCACTTGGAGGCACATGATTTAGAGGATAGTCCAACCACCAAGGACATCTCTTATATTCCCAATCAGAAACCCCTCTCTCAACCCATTCCTTCGGGTACATTGTTTTCGAGGAATTTGGATCTGCACATTCTTTGATTGCTTCCGTCTCTTCGTCCATTAGACCTTGGCCAATGAGTAGCTGGACCCACCTACATATCCAAAATAAAACAAATAGCACTAAAATATTCTTTTTAATGCGTATATGTATTTTCTACAAAAATAGAATGGCATTAGAAGATATATACCTGTAGACAACCCTCTTTGCGGCATTCTCCACCTCAGGTTGCTTTTGGCCTTTCTTCACTTTTCCAATCTTTTCCCACACCTCATGGAAGACCCATGGTATGTGTTTCGATCGCTCCTCTTTCACCCATTGCATAAATGGTGGGATGTAGATAACATCATCATATACCAATAAACCCTCCAAAATAGAGTCCGCCTTCCCCATTAGCTCTTCCCAATACAACTCTTTCTTCATATGCAGCAACGTCTTTTTGTTATCCCCAAACATCTCCGAAATTACCTTGTCCTTCGCCCTCCCGGTCCTCATAAGCATTTGAAGCAATTCCGTCTTCCTATTTCAGCATCATACCAAGAGGTGAGCTCATTGAGCCAATTTCGTTCTCCAACACAAGCGCTTCTTCATTCTCCAACACAAGCGCTTCTTCCTCTCATGAACAAGAGAATTATGCGCTTCTGTTTCCTCTCTAACAGGAGATACGTGTGAGGACACAGGTGTCCGTGATTGAGCTTCCTCGCTAATAAGAGTCAAACAAACACGCCCAGATCTAAGTGAGTATCCCTTGTTGTCTGTAAGACACACACACCAAGCCTAAGTAAGTATATCTAGAAACATTAAAACACAATCTCAATAGAATCTTGGCTATTCACATCATATACCTTTCTTAGTCTTTGCTTATTGTTTTCGTGCTTTTCTTGGAGCCATCTCTCTCTCTCTTGCCTTGAATATGAGTAGGAAACAGTTTGAGCTGAATGACAGATAGGAGACAAAAGGTCATGAATCTTGCTCTACTACGATGACTCCTCCCATCCTGCACATCTCCCCCCTTGCCCCTCATTGCTCCGGCCAGTCCAGGCACCCAGCAGAGCCGGGGGATGGCTTTGCTGGGTGCCTAGACTAGCCAGTGCAACAGGGGGCAAGTAGTGCAATGCGGGGCAAGGGGGGAGATCACACACCTGCCTGAACCGCCTCCACCTGCACCTCCAACTCCATCTCCATCCACCCCGCCCTCCACCTCCATCTCCATCCACCTCGCCCTCCACCTCCATCTCCGCCTCCAATGCCTCTGCCTCCTCCCCCTCACAAACAAAGTGTAGAGTTGAATCGTACAAGCCTTTACTGTGGACTATTGCTGATTTTTGTACTTGCCGTTCCATTTTCTAATTATTTTTTCAATTAGAAACTGGAGGCACATCCTTGTATGATACTCATAGCCCTAGGTTGGGTAACATGAGCAACTCTCTACCTACCCACCTGTGTTGGTTTCGGCGGGACGGAACTCTTTCTTAGATTCTTAGACTGATTACTCTAGGAAATTTATTGCGAACAGCCCTCTCAGCCCTCCATCTCCATCCTCCATCTCCATCCTCCATCCTCCATCTCCATCTCCATCCTCCATCCTCCATCTCCATCTCCATCTCCACCTCCATCTCCATCTTGCACTCTTGCCTGGACTGCCTCCACCTCCACCTCCATCTCCACCTCCACCTCCATCTCCACCTCCAGCGCCGCCGCCTCCTCCCCCTCACCATCGCCGTCGCTGCCAGCCCTAAAATTGCCTCTGAACTCTGTGAATGCCTCATCTCCATCCTCCATCTCCCTCCTTGTCCCCTATTGCTCCGGCCACTCCAGGCACCCGGCAAAGCCGGGGGATGGTCTGCGCTAGTGCCATAGACCATCCCCCGGCTCTGCCGGGTGCCTGGAGTGGCCGGAGCAACGGGGCAAGGGGGGAGATCATGACCGCCTCCACCTCCACCTCCACCTCCACCTCCATCTCCATCCACCTCGCCCTCCACCTCCATCTCCGCCTCCAGCGCAGCCGCCTCCTCCCCCTCACCATTGCCACCGCCGCCCATCAAATCGCCTCTGAACGCTGTGAACACCTCATCTCCATCCTCCATCTCCCCCCCTTGCCCCCCGTTGCTCCGGCCACTCCAGGCACCCGGCAAAGCCGGGGGATGGTCTAGCGACGCAGACCATCCCCCGGCTCTGCAGCAACGGGGGGCAAGGGAGGAGATCACTCCTGCCTGGATCGCCTCCACCTCCACCTCCACCTCCACCTCCACATCCATCTCCACCTCCACCTACACCTTGCCCTCTCCCTCACCATCGCCGCCGCCCTCCACCTCCATCTCTATCCACCTCGCCCTCTCCCTCACCATCGTCGCCGCGCCCGCCCCCATCTCTAAGCACCCGGGCCATCTTCTCCACCGCCGCGACCTCCACCACTGCCGCCGACCCTCAAATTCTCAGAAAGAGAATAGCAGAGAACAACAAGAAATTTTCAGAAAAGAGAAGTATCTTACCTGTTTGAAGTTCACAGATGTGTTAGATCGCCACAGCTGAGTTGAGAGTCTGGTTAGATGTAGATACATATAGGAGATAAATATAGGAACTCGAACTATAAACCTTGATGTCAATAATAATAATCGTCTACTATTTAAATAGGGCCTATAGATAGTTACATATTATTTTCATTTTAAAGGTTACTTACATATAAAAAACTAATATAAAAAGATACATATAATACTTAGAACCAATAAATGTATAATTTAAAACATACATATAATAAATTAATATAAAAAGATACATATATATTTGTATATTTTTTATAAAAAAAAATTATCAGCCATTCTCAATTGTGATTGCTCCACCTTGTTTTATCATTTTAGCCGCCATCATTCTCAATCGTGATTGCTCCACCTTGTTTTATCATTTTAGCCACCATCATTCTCAATCGTGATTGCTCCACCTTGTTTTATCATTTCAACCGCCTTACCTGACAATGATTGATTCGGCCTAGATACCTGATCTTCTATTTTTGTTTTATAAAGTCCACCTGTTCCTTCGTTTTTATATTTTCATTTCACATTTTTGTCTCTCCTATAATTTTTGCATCTTCGTATTGCCTTCCCTATGGAGCACACTGTGACCTTTGAGTGGGAGCTTGATGGCTGCAACAAAAAATCTCAAACTTTAATACTTCTCCACCAGACGACGCTTGTCAGTCAGGATATCTACAAGGGTTTCTGCCTTCATCACACGCCCTTTCTGGAGTGAAAGCTACTAGGACCAATGGAAGCCTACAGGAAATCATCGCTCATTATGACATGGAGGGTAATAAAAACTACCTTGTAGATATTACTCGAAGTAAAACATATATGCTACAATGTAGTCCTCTTTGTGCTGCTGATAGTCTTGATTCTAGTGCTAATGACATTGCCCAAGATGTTCGACATTTGGAGACCTCAGTGGAGAAAGAATTAGGGACACAAAACACCCATGTTCATATCTCGAGCTCCTCCTCTGAGAGTGACTTGAATGGCTCAGCAACTGTTTTGCAACCAGGTGAAGGCACAAGCAATCCAAAAGGTTCGAAGCACAATATCTCTGAAGATGAATGTATTGCTTCAGAGAGTATACTTTCAGTTCTTCGTTAAGAGGGAGCAACCTTCTCTTCTACGTTCATTGTTGGAAAAAGTTACTCGAGTCATCCAAGTCCAGGAGGTGCCAAGACATTATGATGGTGATTCCATCCTAGAGTTTCCACCAACATATGGCAAAATAGGAAATATGGATGGAATGGAGCAAAAATATGATGGTCACCTATGGACACGTCCAGTAACATCAAACATGTCTGTAAGTTGTACCGTGCATATTAGCTATTGTGTTGGTACTTTGGAGTGCCATAGGCTAAGCTCTCCTTTTTACTTGAACAATAAAAGGTAAAAGGTATAACAACACCTTCTTTCATGGACATCTAACAAAAAAAATTACAGTTGGACTTCTGACAGAGGATGAGAAAACTAAAATAGTTTGTCACTTTTGTCGCAAAACTGCACACACTGTGTGCAAGTGTGTAGATGTGTTGTGTATTACGTAATGCCTCGTGACACAACTATTACAAGAATGATGCTCGACACTGGGCTGCATGAACATCCAGTTCAGCCCCAGGAACTTCAAGGTCAATGTTGGAGCGCGTGAAAATGTTTGTTTCTCAAGTGTTGAAAGCCCAGAGAAGTGCAGGTCCTCAAAAAATACAGATGGATATTATGAAGGATATGCTGTTTTCCTCCATGATGAATCAAAATGATGAGCTACCTACAAGTATTGGGGATCATGAGCTCTGCAATTTTTTGGAGGAGTTGAGTCCTCTTATGGAAAACCAGAGGTGAGTATTCATTCTATAACTTAATTATATTTGGATGTATTTTTCTACATTCGGTCCTCTCTTTATGAAATTATGCTTTTTAGGTTTAGACGCATTGTATCCCAGGAGAAAAGAAAATTGATGCCGGCAGGAGAGGGCTTTGGTCAACAATGGCTTGTCATGTTTATGACCCAAGGTGAGACTACATACTTCTATTTTTTCCTTTCTTTCATTTACCTTGAATGATAGCTGATTGAGAAAAATTCTCTCCAAAATCCTATAGTGTTCAAGAGCTGTTGACAATTTCCACATGCAAAATGAAGGAGGAGGATACAAAAAGCCAAGTACTATTTTGGGAAATTCTGAATAGCACAATGGAGCAATGCGGTTATGCACCCGCACACTTCTATGGGTTTATGGGGCTGATGAAGGAGGGTCAAATTGGTGTGCGGTTAGGACCATTTTCAATGGGGGTCCGCACAACATTATGGAGGATAGGGAGCGAACGTGCTTATTCCATTGGAAACAAAGTCGAATGAAGCATGCTAAACAATGCGTGAAGGCATAAAGTTGACAACACCATATTGACTTGTGTGAAGAATGGAGATTGGCAACCAATAAGGAGTCAGCTTTCTTAAAAAGTAAAGAGATTTGTCAGTGGTGGAGAAATGGACATGTTCATGAGGGAAAACTATCAGTAATGGATATGTGGATGAGTTGGTGGGAAGTACGAATAGCACATTGGGGCAACCTCATGTCAAGGGTAAGAAATTTTATGGAGAAATGATATGTTGTATGGATGTATTTGCATTGGAGTCAATTTTGTGAATTCATGTATGAAACCTCTTGTGTGCAGGTGGTCTTAAGCTCGGTGGATTTAGCACAAACCCCTCGAACAAACTTATCTGAAAGTGTACATGGAAGCTGGCTTGCTGGTGAAGGATATAAGGAAAAGGTTAGCTTGTATGATGCGTGCATTTCAGATATGGCAAACGCTTTACTACAAAGTGCAAAGCAATATGCATATCAGATAGAGTGGCAGCAAGGTCAAGACGACACCACCACAAGTGGCTCGCATGGTCCATGAAACAGTAGCTAATACTTCTATGTAGTATGAGGCATCAAGGCCTCTACATGGAGATAAGGAGACTATTCAACAAAAGAGGCTAAGGACAACGGAAGTAGACCAATGCCCACATCGTCTAGGTTATGTCATGCAGAGTAGACATCGTCAAAACCGGGGAACAGCAAGAAGAGTAAGTTTTGGAGATAGATCTAGAACAAACAATGCAGCAAGTCATGCTTCAATGGGAGGACCAAAAAGTCCAATGACTGGAGGAAACAAAGATGTCGGACATGAAGAGCCTAAACAACATTATGGCACAATGAGGGGAGGACAAATGCATGTAAAGGAATAGGCCGTTGGACGCACAATGTGGGCCATCAGATGAACCCCATTGAACTCAAAAGTCAAATGTTTGGGAGGTATTGATGGAAGACTTAAGTGCAACTCATACATACAGGAAAGCTCTATTGGAGTTGTTGCCCCTAGCTTCTACTCACAGCGACGACATCCTGGTCCGGGAGGGCCAAAGGCTCAAATGATGTGGTTTTGTCCTTCAGATGTTTCACACACATGGCATGTAGATCCAAACACAATATACAAGCCATCATACCCAGATATGTGGAAAGTGGATGTTGGGACCAACATAACCAGCCAAGAGGTAGAGAAATTAGTAAAGGCAGGGTTCAAGTTAGATGTTACTCATGAAGAACCTTTTGTGTCAAGGGTGGGAGAAATGTCCACACAAGCAGCAGGCAACAAAGAAAGTGACAAGAGGCCACATGATGCTACATAGAATACAAAGAGATCAACCAAGTGGCAGCATTGGATTTCCAAAGAAGCAAAAAAGAGGATTGGTAGTGCCGAGGCCATGACAGCAGCGATGACGACAGTCCTTAATGAGAGTGCAATGCAGCCATCCCCCTACTCTATTTTTCATTTGGCATGTGAGAGTGGAGAGGAATATTTTATACACATCAAGGTACAACCTTGGTGTACATGTCCTGATTTCATGCAAAGAGAATCTAGAGGAAAGTCTTACATTGCATGTAAGCATATCTATTTTGTCTTCTTGCGAGTTTTGGGATTACATAAGAATGAGGATATGGTAATGCATCAACTGACACTATCACCAGAGGATGTGGTGATATCTAGAGGAAAGTCTTACGTTGCATGTAAGCATATCTATTTTGTCTTCTTGCGAGTTTTGGGATTACATAAGAATGAGGATATGGTAATGCATCAACTGACACTATCACCAGAGGATGTGGGCAATATACTATCATGTCCTCAAAGCAAGGATGTTTGTGCCTATACTTAGGCTTCAATCAAGCCTCTCATGTTTGTGCCTACTTAAGCTTGTAAGGAAATGTGAAAGTCAATCTTTTTGTAAGAAAATTTGAACCCAATATTTTTGTCTTGCTTTGGGATGAGTATATTGTCACGTACTCTAAAGTCTTATTGTAGGTAGCTTGCGACGCTATGGTAAAGGAGCTGTACCAACCATATATCTTCTTATAAGAAAATGTGAACTCAATCTTTTTGTAAGAAAATATGAACCGGGTATACTTGTTTTTACTTGTATTGAAATAAATATTGGTCTTTTCTTTGAGTATGCATGAAAAGTTGAAGTATCCTTGTCATAAATTGTATGTATTGGAAGAAAGGTACATAGATAGGTATGTTTGTGCCTATATTTAAGTTTCATTGACATAAAATGTGTGTTTATATGTAGTAGGAAGGTAGGTAGGTAGGTATGTAGGTATGTATGTATGCATGCATGCATGTATGTATGTATTGTACACATGTGTGTATATATGTATGTATGTATTATACACATGTGTGTATATATGTAGGAAGGTAGGTAGGTAGGTGTGTTTGAGAATATGCATGTATATATGTATGTATGTATGTGAATGTATTTATTTCTCTTTCATAAATGCTTACTATATAAAAGCTCACCAAAATGTATCATTTTTCTTACAAGCTCGCATAAAACTATCTTATCTCCAAAAAGCTTGCCAAATAAAGCTCGCAAAAAAATCAAACTCACCCAATATGAAATTGCCTTTCTCACAAATTCAACTATCTTTAAAACAATCTTTTAATGAAACTATAGTATCATTGATCGTAATCTTCCAAAATATCCGATTGAATCCTAATTTCCAAATTTTCATTCATCGGTGTACTTATGGCATCGTTGGTAACCAGAACGCTCACCACCTGTCCACTTAGGGACCTTTTCAATAGTTCCTAGCTCATAGTACCCGGCAATATATTCACTTATAAAAATCAAAATGGAATCTCTGTCAAAGATCAGCAAGATCAACCAACAAATCCATATAAAAGTGCCATGGACTCATATGTTGAGGACCAGCAAGGTCAATCAACCAGATCCATGCCCAAATTCAGAAAACAACTGTTACTCCCTGTTCCAATATCTTCCACGACGTACATGTGGGTATCTTCAGCGACCCAGAGCCCGAGCACCATATGGTCAGCACCCTCTAGGATCCTTTGCAGGTCACCTAGCGCTTCACTCATAGGCCGCTTCCTTGGTCCCTCATCCACCGTACCGGAAGCTCACCATTTAAATCGAACCGAGGTTGGTCAAGACTTTGGCCGACCTTGCTACGCGAGACGTCCTCCATTGACTCTCCGTCAGCTGTTGCAACTTTATCAAATAGGTCTCCACGACCTCATTCACAAGACGGTCAAAATGCTTTTCCATCATTCTTGACATAAAACAGTCATTTAAAAACAGGTCATAAATAAAGTTTCTATAATGAACTCTCGTCTTTCCACATTGTTCCACATCAATCCACATTATTTAATCCACATCCATTTCATATGTATTCCCATTCTCATCTAATCACATCATTCTCATCTAATCACATCATTCTCATCTCATCACATCTTTCCTTATTTATCCTCATCGGATCTCATCCACTCGCATCTACCCATATCCACATCTCATCACATTACATTCATTCACATCTCATCCATTCATATCTATCCCGATTCACATCCCATCACATCTCATCCATTCACATCTCATCTCATTCATTCACATCTATCCCCTTTCACATCACATCACATCACCTTCATTCACATCACATATCATCCATTCACATCTATCCCAATTTTCATCACATCCATTTCACATCACATCTCATTCATTCACATCCTGATTCACATCACATCACATCTCATTCACATTCCGATTCACATCACATCACATCTCATTCATTCACATCCCGATTCACATCACATCTCATTCACTCACATCCATCCAATCGTTCACATGTACGACTACTCACATCTATCCATACATTCATATCTATCACTTCATATCCATATATATTCAGGTCACATCACATTCTTTCACATACACATCCACATCCATTCTTTCACATACGTCCACATCCATTCTTCACATACACATTCACATCCATCCATTCATTCACATCTATCTGATTCACATCACATCTATCTGATTCACATCACATCTATCCATTCTCATTCACATCTATCTGATTCACATCACATCTATTCTATGCAAGTTTTCAGTTTGATTTTCTTTTGAATACAAGGAGTATTTCTTGAATCAGTATCCCTAAAACTTTTTGATGGAAGTTTTGAATTTCATACCAGAATTCCTCGAATTCTATAACCTTGATCCACAGATCAATTCGAAGGGTCTCAAACTTAGTTTCAGATTTGGCGGGAGCTTTGAGTGTATTTTTCTAAACTGGTCACACCTTCTTTCCTCAAAAAACTGATGAAAGATTTTGGTCTTGGTCATAGTCTGATTCAAGGTTCGAGTCGGATAAAATATTTCCTGATCTATCTTTCTCAAAAAGGTTTGATAATTCACTTTACTATTTTACTAAATTTCTTTCTTTGAATGTTCACTTAATTGATTTCTAAATTAGTTACGAATTCCAATAAGGAATAGATTAATCATTTATCTGAATATTTCGATCTCGACAGATTTCCTAAATTCTCTTTTTACAATCCGTGTGAATATAAAACAATAGAAATCTCTCTCTTAGAGTACTTAATTATTCATTTATCAAATACTCATAGAATTTAAACATAGAATTTAAGAGAATTCTTATTTTGATATAAAAATTCTTTATGCACATATTTATGCATAAAAATCAACTTCAGTGGGAATAACAATTTTATTAAAAAAATCCTTTTATGCATAAAATCAAATTTAATAGGAATAACATTTTTAAAATTAAAAAATTCCTTTATGAATCTTTCTATGCATAAAAATCATTTTTAATGAGAATAACACTTTTGTAATTAAAAAATTTCCTTTATGCATCTTTCTATGCATAAAAATCAATCTTAATGAGAATAACACTTTTGTAATAAAACAAATTCCTTTATGCATCTTTCTATGCATAAAAATCAATTTTAATGAGAATAACACTTTTATAATTAAAAAATTTTCTTTATACATCTTTCTATGCATAAAAATCAATTTTAATGAGAATAACACTTTTGTTTTAAAAAAAATCCTTTATGCATCTTTCTATGCATAAAAGTCAATTTTAATGAGAATAACACTTTTGTAATTAAAAAAATTCCTTTATGCATCTTTCTTTGCATAAAAATCAATTTTAATGAGAATAACATTTTTGTAATTGAAAAAAAATCCTTTATGCATCTTTCTATGCACAAAAATCAAATTTAATGAGAATAACACTTTTGTAAAACTAATATAATTCCTTTATGCATCTTTCTATGCATAAAAGTAAAATTTAATGAGAATAACAGTTTTGTAATAAAAAAATACTTTATGCATCTTTCTATACATAAAAATCAAATTTAATGAGAAAAACGCTTTTGTAATAAAAAAATTTCCTTTATGCATCTTTCTATGCATAAAAATCAAATTTAATGAGAATAACACTTTTGTAAATGAAAAAGTTTCCTTTATGCATCTTTCTATAAATAAAAATTAATTTTAATGAGAATAACACTTTTGTAATTAAAAAATTCTTTTATGCATCTTTCTATGCATAAAAACCAATTTTAATGAGACTAACACTTTTGTAATAAAAAATTCCTTTATGCATCTTTCTATGCATAAAAATCAATTTTAATGAGAATAACACTTTTGTAATAAAAAAATTCTTTATGCATCTTTCTATGCATAAAAATCAATTTTAATAATTAATATTAGTGATATCCATGCATATTCATAGGTGAATATGTACATGGAGTAATTAGAATATTTCTTTTAGATGCAAAAATGGTGGGAATTACTCTTTTGGAATAACATAAAAATAAACTTTCTTTTCCATAAAATTTTGAAAAATTTTACCATAACCTCCTTTGTATGGCTGACCATTTCTCATTTTTATCATTCTTTATTTAACTTAAATTAATCCAAATTAGATTTATAGAACTCTAATCTACATAATTTTCTAACTTCAAGAGAGTAAACAATAAAAAGAGTTTAATTAATCCTTTAGTTAATCTTTCTAGGATTGAGAAAGGTTGGAATGTAAAGAAGAGAAGGGGGTGGCCTTTCTATCAAAGGCATAGCATTTGAATTTAATTCAAACATTTGGCAAAATATAAAAATTAAGAAAACCATAGATTTTTCATTAAACAAGTAAGAAAATTAGCTTACATGGAGCTTGTAAGCTCTCCTTTGGCTTGAGGGATTGAGGGTTCTACTCTTGTTTGAAGCAAGAGTGGCCACCAATTCACTTTGGAGAGGATTAGGCCAAAAACAATTGAATTATTAAGAAATTCAATGTAGATGGCTCAGGACAGGAGCAAAGTAATAGTGCATAAACACCATTAAGCTTTTACAAAGGGGGAGGCTTCTATTTATAGGAAAAAGTGAGCCTCTAACCAAGCAATCTGATTCTAGAATTTTTCAAATCAGTTTGGTCAATTTTTGACCATTTTTGGGTCAGTTCAGCTTACTTTTGGGATCTAGTTTTGAAATAGGAGAGAGGAGAGATGAAAATATCTCCTGGACAAGATACTAATCCCTCAGTTCTTCCAAAACCGAACCCGAAAAAACTCCCCTCGCCCGAAAAGCACGGGCGATTCCTCCAGGATATTTTTACTCTAACGTAGTCAAGAGCCTTAACTAACTGAACTGATCTGACTGAACTCGTAAGTATCATAGTCAGATCAAGGAAAAGACTTGCACTTCGATCATAGAGACCGACGCTTTTTTCCTCATTGAGAGGCACAACCGTTGATTCTTTTCCATAGAACAATTTTTATTCGGGATTTACTTCTTCTATCGTAACATAACATAATTGAGTCTCATTTTAGGGATCCATCCGTCCATCCTAACCCCATCCAGTCTCGTGGGTTAGCCAACCGCCCAACCACTGTAATGATGGGATCTATTTAAGAATTTGGTTAGGTTTTGTCTCGGTTTTACCAGGAAAAAAAGTTCCCAGGCCCCCTAGCTGGATATTCATGCAAACTTAAAACTAGTCACACCACTTACACACCCAATATGAAATTGCCTTTCTCACAGATTCAGCTGTGAGAAACTATAGTATCATTGATCATAATCTTCCAAATTTTCCTTCATCGGTGTACTTATGGCATCGTTGTTGGCAACCAGAACGCTCACCACCTGTCCACTTAGAGGCCTTTTCAATAGTTCCTAGCTCATAGTACCCGGCAATATATTCACTTAAAAAAATCAAAATGGAATCTCCATCGAAGATCAACAAGATCAACCGACAAATCCATATAAAAGAGCCATGGACTCGTCTATTGAGGACCAGCAAGGTCAATCAACCAGATCCATGCCCAAATTCAGAAAACAACTCTTACTCCTTGTTCCAATATCTTCCACAACGTACGTGTGGGTATCTTTGGCGACCCAGAGCTCGAGCATTGTATGGTCAGCACCCTCTAGGATCCTTCGCACCCTCTAGGATCCTTTGTAGGTCACCTAGCGCTTCACTCATAGGCCGCTTCCTTGGTCCCTCATCCACCGTACCGGAAGCTCACCATTTAAATCGAACTGAGGCTAGTCAAGACCTCGGCCGACCTTGCTATGCAAGACGTCCTCCGTCGACTCTCCGTCAACTGTTGTAACTTTATCAGATAGGTCTCCCCACGACCTCATTCACAAGACGGCCAAAATGCTTCCCCAGCATTCTTGACTTAAACAGTCATTTAAAAACAGGTCATAAATAAAGTTTCTATAATGAACTCTCATCTTTCCACATTGTTCCACATCAATTCACATTCTTTAATCCACATCCATTTCATATGTATTTCCATTTCTCATCCAATCACATCATTTTCATCTCATCACATCTTTCCTTATTTATCCTCATCAGATCTCATCCACTCGCATCTACCCATATCCACATCTCATCACATCACATTCATTCACATCTCATCCATTCATATCTATCCCGATTCACATCCCATCACTTCTCATCCATTCCCATCACATCTCATCCATTCATATCTATCCTGATTCACATCCCATCACATCTCATCCATTCACATCACATCTCATTCATTCACATCTATCTCGTTTCACATCACATCACATCACATATCATCTGTTCATATCTATCCCAATTTACATCACATCACATTCAGTTCACATCACATATCATCTGTTCATATCTATCCCAATTTTCATCACATCCATTTCACATCACATCTCATTCATTCACATCACGATTCACATCACATCACATCTCATTCATTCACATCCTGATTCACATCACATCTCATTCATTCACATCGTGATTCACATCACATCTCATTCACTTACATCCATCCAATCGTTCACATGTATGACTCCTCACATCTATCCATACATTCATATCTATCACTTCACATCCACATTTATTCAGATCACATCACATTCTTTCACATACACATACACATCCATTCTTTCACATACATCCACATCCATTCTTCACATACACATCCACATCCATTCTTCACATACACATTCACATCCATTCTTCACATACACATCCATATCCATTCTTCACATGCACATTCACATCCATCCATTCATTCACATCTATCTAATTCACATCACATCTATTCTATGCAAGTTTTCAGTTTGATTTTCTATTGAATACAAGGAGTATTTCTTGTATCTGCAAAACTTCTTGATCGGAGTTCTGAATTTCATACCAGAATTCCTCGAATTCTATAACCTTGATCCACAGATCAATTCGAAAGGTCTCAAACTTAGTTTCAGATTTGGCGAGAGTTCTGAGTGTATTTTTCTAAAATGGTCACACCTTCTTTCCTCAAAACTAACGAAAGAGTTTGGTCTTGGTCATAGTCTGATTCAAGGTTCGAGTCAGATAAGATTTTTCATGATCTATCTTTCTCGAAAAGGTTTGATAATTTAGTTACTATTTTATTGAATTTCTTTCTTTGAATGTTCACTTAATTGATTTCTAAATTAGTTACAAATTCTAATGAGGAATAGATTAATCATTTATCTGAATATTTGGATCTCGATAGATTTCCTGAATTCTCTTTTTACAATTTGTGTGAATATAAAATGATAGAAATCTCTCTTTTAGAGTATTTAATTATTCATTTATCAAATACTCATAGAATTTAAACATAGAATTTAACAGAATTCTAATTTTGATATAAAAATTCTTTATGCATCTATTTATGCATAAAAATCATCTTCACTGGGAATAACACTTTTATAAAAAAATCTTTTTATGCATCTATTTAAGCATAAAATCAAATTTAATAGGAATAACACTTTTAAAATTAAAAAATTCCTTTATGAATCTTTCTATGCATAAAAATCATTTTTAATGAGAATAACACTTTTGTAATTAAAAAATTTCCTTTATGCATCTTTCTATGCATAAAAATCAATCTTAATGAGAATAACACTTTTGTAATAAAAAATTTCTTTATGCATGTTTCTATGCATAAAAATCAATTTTAATAAAAATAACACTTTTGTAATAAAAAAATTTCCTTTATGCATCTTTCTATGCATAAAAATCAATTTTAATGAGAATAACACTTTTGTAATAAAAAAAATTTCTTTATGCATCTTTCTATGCATAAAAATCAATTTTAATGAGAATAACACTTTTGTAATTAAAAAAATATTCCTTGATGCATCTTTCTTTGCATAAAAATCAATTTTAATGAGAATAACGCTTTTGTAATTAAAAAATTCCTTTATGCATCTTTCTATGCATAAAATTCAAATTTAATGAGAATAACACTTTTGTAATTAAAAAAAATCCTTTATGCATCTTTCTATCCATAAAAATCAAATTTAATGAGAATAACACTTTTGTAATTAAAAAAATTCCTTTATGCATCTTTTTATGCATAAAAGTCAAATTTAATGAGAATAACACTTTTGTAATTAAAAAAATCCTTTATGCATCTTTCTATGCATAAAAATAAAATTAAATGAGAATAACACTTTTGTAATAAAACAAATTCCTTTATGCATCTTTCTATGCATAAAAATCAAATTTAATGAGAATAACACTTTTGTAATAAAAAAAGTTCCTTTATGCATCTTTCTATGCATAAAAATTAATTTTAATGAGAATAACACTTTTGTAATAAAAATTTCTTTATGCATCTTTTTATGCATAAAAATCAATTTTAATGAGAATAATACTTTTGTAATTAAAAAAATCCTTTATGCATCTTTCTATGCATAAAAATCAATTTTAATGAGAATAACACTTTTGTAATAAAAAACATTCCTTTATGCATCTTTCTATGCATAAAAATCAAATTCAATAATTAATATCAGTGATTTCCATGCATATTCATAGGTGAATATGTACATGGAGTAATTAGAATATTTCTTTTAGATGCAAAAACGGTGGGAAATACTCTTTTGGAATAACATAAAAATAAACTTTCTTTTCCACAAAATTTTGGAAAATTTTTCCATAACCTCCTTTGTATGGCTGACCATTTCTCATTCTTATCATTATTTATTTAACTTAAATTAACCCAAATTAGATTTATAGAACTAATCTAAATAATTTTCTAAATTTAAGAGAGTAAACAATGAAAAGAGTTTAATTAATCCTTTAGTTAATCTTTCTAGGATTGAAAAAGGTTGGAATGTAAAGAAGAGAAGGGGGTGGCCTTTTTATCAAAGGCATAGCATTTGAATTTAATTCAAACATTTGGCAAAATATAAAAATTAAGAAAACCATAGATTTTTCATTAAACAAGTAAGAAAATTAGCTTACATGGAGCTTGTAAGCTCTCCTTTGGCTTGAGGGATTGAGGGTTCTACTCTTGTTTGAAGCAAGAGTGGCCACCAATTCACTTTGGAGAGGATTAGGCCAAAAACAATTGAATTATTAAGAAATTCAATGTAGATGGCTCAGGACAGGAGCAAAGTAATAGTGCATAAACACCATTAAGCTTTTACAAAGGGGGAGGCTTCTATTTATAGGAAAAAGTGAGCCTCTAACCAAGCAAACTGATTCTAGAATTTTTCAGATCAGTTTGGTCAATTTTTGACCATTTTTGGATCAGTTCAGCTTACTTTTTGGATCTAGTTTTGAAATAGGAGAGACGAGAGATGAAAATATCTCATTTTATTGATTAAAAATTGGGGGTTAGAGAAAAAGGTGCCTACTTCATGAGGGAAGATCCCCACACTAAGGTGTCAAAATTCAGTTTTTTAATTGTTTTCTTTGGTCCTTAGTCCACTCTTCATCTTATGTGAGAATTTACTCATTTTTGGGGGGTTTTTTCTTTTGTTCTTCAATTTATCTCCTCCCTACATTTGGATTAATCTTATTGGTCCATAGGAACCTTAATTGGACCATAATTCAAAAATTTCTGAAAATCTGGACCCTTAGGCTAAGGTCCTTTATACGTATTTTCAATTGATTCCAATTGCACATTGGAAAGTTCTTTTTGAATTTCTATTTCAGGGGAAACTATTTTAAACATTAGAAGGATTTTTATATCCAAAAATATCTCAATTTTGAATTACCTCCCTCTAGACATTTTCTCTCTCCTGGCCAAAACAAGGTAAAATAGGATCTTTCTTTTATTTCTGAGAAGGGAATAATTATAAGATCAGAAGGGAAGTTTCTTACACATGTACACCTCAAAAGCAGGAGGGAGGAATCTTACACTCTCCCTAATTCAGGTCTGTCCTTGGAGCTGGCTGCCGCCGTCTCGCGAATCCATCGGTATAGTACTAGTAGATCGAATAAGTGTAGATAAAGTCACGCCACGAGGTAGGAGTAGGGGGTGCTCAATTGAAGACTCGATAGCAGGTCCAAAATGTTATCTCCATCATATCTTCAAACATCTGAAGGCGCTAGGCAGGTATCCACATGATGCGCTCATAGTAGCCAAAAATCTATTCGAGCATTGGCCCTTTGTTGATGTTGAAGGCCAAGCCCTATGCACCTTCGTGCTAGTGGTCCTAGTCAAGGAAGACCTCCAGCAACAACGTGATCATGCTGAAGAATCTAATCGTCTCGCTATCACAGGCTGGGTATGGTACTTGATCATATCGATGGGTGAACTCATGTGAAAATGCTTGACCATAGATTCCTCTTCTGTGTAGGGTTGTTGCGTCGTCGGAGGAGAAAACCATGGAAAGTTAAATTGGGGTTCTTTTGTTCCTCATGGAGACCACCATCTTTTGATTGGCAAGGACTTTGGGTTGATGTAGAGGGGTCACTGCGCCTTGCAATATGTTTCCTAGATGAAGGGCTTCAGCAGAAAAGGGTGCCTCTAGGCTGGCTACTTGCCTATGAGATTGAAAGTTATGGGGCGAGCAAAGGCAAGTGGCCGATGGTATCCTTTGCACTGTCTCAGTGGATGCTCTCACTGCTACCATGTTTGATGCTGCTTGGCCTCAATGTATGGACGCAGGACATATATGTCCATGTGATCCATGACGTGGGTAATCAACATGGCCTAGAGCTGTCGACCGAGCAGGATTTGTATCGCCTGCTCAAACTCCGTTCAGTCGAGGGGGTCCCACCAGTTGAGATTATTAAGTGGAGGGTCGATCTCCTCACACTCTAATGGTGGTGGCGATAAAAATTTTCCTTCTTCCAAGGTTGGGTGGGAGGAGTGAGTAGTCTCGGTGTGAGGAGGGTGGAGGCATAGTTAATGAAGAAGCTCCCGTGGTGGGTGGCAAGGTTGCATCAAGTAGTGGTGGGGGATTTACTATAGTTGAAGGGATATCTCTGAATGCTATGTGCATTCCCAAATTCAAGGACAAAGAGGGAGGTGACGGTGGGGTTGGGGTTGGTGAGGGAGGTGGGGTAGGAAAATGAATGGGGGAAGAGGATTGGGGAGGGAAGAGGGGTAGTGTTAAGGAATCAAATGGGAGTGGGGGGTAGTGTTAAGGAATCAAATGGGAGTGGGGGTGGTGGTGGTGGTGGTTGGGTGCTGGTGCTTGGTGGGTGAGAGGAGCTGGGGGGTGATGAGGGTGGTGGGGGTGGAGGTGGGAGTCGCCTTGGCTGTCATCACCTCCGAAGTGCCTATCATGGTTGTGAGCTTCGTCTTCAGGGTCTGCTAGACCATGTGATCTGAAAAATGTCTCCGCCTCTGCAGCTTCCTTGGGTATGAAGTCCATGGGGAAGGCCACGTGTGAATGATCGAACTAGAAAATGTACGTGGCTTCCATGACTTTCATTTGTATGTGGCATCTTTGGTAGATGATAAGTAGCCCAGCCACACGAAGTATAGAGGAATTTTGTCGATGCGGAGGGAGCGGTATGCGGCATCCACCATGTGCCAACCCCTACTATGGAGATGTTGCAAAGTGTCAGGGCTGTTCTTTGGGAGGAGTAGGGGTATGGACATAAGCCTTCATGGGACAGAGAGGTCAATAAGATCACCTTGGTCTACTAGTTGGCCGAATCTGATTAGATGGCACCAGCTGATCAGAGTGGTTTGGAGAGGGTGGGGAGGCATCTCATAGAAGGTGTGGGGGTGGGTAAAAAAGACAAGCCCCTAGAAGAAAAAATGGGGAATGAGGGCAATGCTAGAGAGGGGAAATTTTGTGAGGATATAGGTATAGGTTTGGCGAGAGAGGAGCTCATCTAGAAAAACTTTGTGCTGGAGTAAGTTGTGCCGAACACTCCTGTAGTGGAGGTCAAGGAGTTGGAAGGGGGGTCTATGGGGGGAGGGCGAGTAGAGGCAGCTCTATACATATCCATGAGTGCATTGACTTTTCATTCTGTGGCACTAGAGGAAGGAGCAGAGGGTGTCAGTGGCACTTGTGCGGCTTTGGCTTCTGTTGCATCTAGCTGTTCCTCCATCTTGCTAGAGGGTGTCCTCCGAGACCTCCTCGTATCTCTAGAAATTAATTTAAATCTTTGTAAGGGCCTCTTCCGTAGCATGAGCTCAATTCTAGGAGTCTTTGGCAATGGCCTCTTCTAAAGATAGATCCTGATGGGCCCTCTATGCAGCTTTGTGAGCTTGCTAGAGCTGTTTTGCTAGAGTTCTGTGATAGTCGTTATTGCATGCCAAGCTGTTGCTCCTTCTCATCAAGCATGTTTTGCAATTGGAGGTTGTTCAGATTGGCCGTGTATAAATATTTAGATATCTTCCACTCCTAAGCCTTTGCCAGTAACATATCTCTTTGTGAAATGGCGGCGGCCACCTCCTGTTGGTGGTATATACAATCTGTCAACTGGGTAATCAACTCTCCGGCCATATGAGAGAATCCAAGTGCAAAGTTGGGCACTGCTTCATGGGTCTTATGCACACTCTCAGCGTATGCCTAACTCGATCGAAAGCTCCCTGACCTCACCAGTGAAGGGTCTCTAGTGTGTTGACATGAGAAGCGTGAGGGGAGGAGGGGCATGCTTCTATGAAGTGAGAGGGGAAATCTACAAAGCTTTCTGGGTGCGGGGTTTCATAAAGTTTCTGATGAAATAATTTATGCTTCTACATCTCCTCCTCTACAACCTTTCATCTGGCTTCCTCAGCTTCCAGCGCCTCCTTTATAGGGCCTTGACTGGGTGATGGGGGTGCTTTCTCCTTGCCCTTAGGATCTCAGTGGTGGTGCTTTGAGGGTGGTGGTTGGCGATAGGATGGCGGCGCAGGCATGGATATGGGCACGGCATCTAAGCCACTGAGCTGGATGGCTCGGGGTAGCTCCTCCCACCTAGCAACATGGTAAAGTACTTTTGTGATGAGGAGCGTAGCTGCTACAACCTTCCCCTGTGGATTGGAGCAGACTGCATGGAACTCCTTGTGTAGGTAATCTATCCAATTCACCATCTACCCCTAGTGCAGCACACATGGCCAAGGTGGACATGATGCATCGGTTGAACCTGTATGTTCAATAATGGGGGTGGTCAAAAGAAATTGTAAGGCCCTGGCTACCATAACCAAATCTTCATGAGTGATACTGGCCCATTCAACCCCATCCTTGTTGGTTGTGCCCTTGTAGGTGCTAAGGAGACCTAAGCATTGGAGCACTTTTGCCAAGGCTTTCTTGAGGGTCATAAAAACCTATTGGCATTCCTATATCCACTTGAAAACAATCAAGAGTCCATAAAGAGGTTGAGCTATATTATCATATATCAAAATGAATCTCCGATAGTAGCCGACATGTCCCATGAAACACTGAACTCCCTTAAAGTTAGTGGGTGGGGCAGCTCAAGGATGAGCGGAACTTTTCTATCATCTGTGGTGGAGATTCCTTGCCTGGAGACAATGTGTCCTTGGATCACTCCATGTCTAACCCAAAAGTCACATTTGAGTGGGTTCAATGAGATGCAATACAGCCTGCATCTTTCTAACACCTTACGTAAACAGTCAAGGTGTGCCTTCCATGAGGAGTTGACACAAAGGTCATCCATAAAGACCTTAATAATTTTCCAAAGATATTCCTTGTAGGCAGTGCACATTCAACGCTTGAAGGTTTTGGGGGCATTGGTCAGCCCAAAGAGCATGACACGATATGAATAAGTGCCCCATTTGGTGGTGAAGGTTGTTTTGTGCTGATCCCTTAGATCGATCAACACGTGGTTGTAACCTGAGAGTCTGTTAAGGAATTTGTAGGCTTCCTGTCTTGCTACTATTTCTAGCACATGTTCAATGAAGGGTAAGGGGTAATGATCCCTTATGGTGGTGGCGTTGACCTTTTTGAGGTCTCTTACTTTCCCATTCTTCTTGGGCAGTATCACAATGGGTGATACCCATTCTGTATGCTTTATCTCTTATAGATAAATCTGGCATTACATGAGTCTGTTGATCTCTTCTTAGACCATCTTGGTATATTTTGGGTTCATAGGATATGCCCTTTACTTGATTGACCTTGCTCCATCAACCATCTTAGGATGGTGTTCTTGACTACTTTGGGAGGTACACCTTTCATATCTGTGTACTTGTAGGCGAAGCAATCCTAGAATTCTGTAAGTAGAACGATGAACTCGATCTCTTCCTCTATTGAGAAGTCTTCTCCAATGTATACTGGCCTCGGGTCTTCACTCGAGCCTACCAAGTTGATTTCTTTTACCTTGGTTGGACCATCATATGAGGTCCCTGGTTGTCCATTGTGACACCTTTGGGCCGAGTCATATTGGACAAATTGGTCATCCATCTTAATGTTCTTGAAATATCCGGGCACCTGCTTGGTCTCTTCTACCTTGGCACTTTCTTCCTCTACTAGCTGTTTGTCTTCTTTGTTTACCACACTAACTTTAAATTGTGTGCTCTACGCGTGTAGAGCGGCAAAGCTTTTTCGGTTCAGGTTTGGGATCAATTGGTTCCATTGGATTTGGGGTGGTCATATGGACCAGAAAGGAGCTATTGGAAAACTCCTTTTGCCATATTTCATTGCAGTGGTCATGTGCTTCAATTGCCCCAACATTCTTTAACCAATGGGTGTCTAAATCGTCTAGGAAGACACATCGTTCTAGCCCAGGAATCCATTGATCTTGTAAGTCTTGTGTGCAAGCGTGTTCCCCCTGATGATTCCTCTCTAATGGTATGTTCAAGTTCCTAGGTGGCAACATTAGGCAGGTATGCTGAGCTAAGCATATATAGAGAAGTGATCTCTTGCCCATCTGTCGTAGCAAACCTCATGAGAGTGCATCTAGGAAGAATGTCCAAAGTGGCAAGGATATGCATCCGATTCTCAGAGTCTTCTGGCTCCAGAAGGGGTGCATATTTCTCACTATCATTTTCATCATCCAGTGTCTTGTGGCACATCTGACACAAATGGACTGCAATGGATCTAGTTATTGTTACTAAGTCCTCTGCAAAGGGTCTGCCACTCATTGGGTGTACCTTCCACCTACGTAGGTTGATCTTTATGGTTTGATCTTTTCTTTGGATGTATATTTGCTCGGTATCACAATCATGGATCATTTTAGATTCCCTCATGAAAGGTTGTCCAAGGATGCAATCATAAGAAACAAGCTTATGTCCAAAGTCACCACCAAGGTGTGGTGGTAAGTAGTTCCAAGGATCTTTATTTTCAAATCCTTTAATAGACAAATGGGTCTATGTTAACCACTCTGGTTTACATTACTTTTCAAGCGTGGCTACACTTATTATACTTATCTTTTGAAACCGCACAAAGCACTTAATGTAAAAGAGACATGGGATGACCGAGCTTACGCTTGTGTAATGCTGGTCATAAGGGAGTAGTTGTACATAGAGCCAAGAAGACTAGTTTTGGGCCCCCAATTATATATGGGCGGCCAGCTATTGTAAACTATAAGCTCTTGTATATAAGACATTTGATGAAATGTGAAAAAAGGAAATATCATTAGTCTCATTTTGAGTCTTGCCTCTCTCTCTCACACACACACACCCTCATGAGCTTGTGGTTGTATGCTTGGTTGTTGTGCTTTCATGCTTGATTGTTGGTGTGTGCTTTCATGCTTTATTGTTGGTGTGTGCTTGTAGGGATGGTGATGCTCTAGCTTCTCTCCCCTCTCTTTGCTCTCTACCAAGTCCCTCTTGCATGCATGTGGCATGAGGTGTGAAGATTGAGCTTTTCATAGCTCCTTCCTTCTTGCTCTACCTAGCCATCGAATCTCTACTTGGGTGACATAAGTAGAGGTGGAGTGAATCCCTAGCGGCTTCACATCAAGGATTTAACCCTCATTAGGGTTGGCTAAGTGCAACTCTCCGGACTCGACCCTTGTATGTTGACTCTCTTCTCTTCTTTCTCTCTCTCTTGTATGCAAGGTCGTATGTTAGTTTTTACATCTTTGGCGCTGCTATCCGGGAATGCATTTGGCTTAGGGTCCTCCACTTTGTTTATTTGTTAGAGTGCTTATTTGGCCCGGTTGGAGTGCAAATCCAGCAGTTGGTTGCTTGATTTTTAGCTTGTTTTTGTTTGTTGATGCTGATTCCATGGAGCAATGGAGGTCGATCAAGCATTGATGGTGATTCCATTTGAAGCATTGAGATCTTCACCAAAGTATGTAAGTGCTCAAACATTTCCATTGACATTCATGCAAATCTCTTATTTTTTGTTCTTTTTTCATCAAGTTTGCGCCTTAGCTTAATCAAAAAATTAATCTTAATTAGTTAGGTTTCATTAAGCATTGTAGGCATCAATAGATAGCTTGAGACAGCTCTAGCTCTCTATTGGATCAAAAACGCTAAAAAATTAGTGGGAAGATACCTGAAATTGGCAAGAATCTGAGGGAAAAACCAAGCAAAAATCACATTTTGTAGGCAATTCTGAGAAACGAATGATTGCTCCTTTTATAGGCCATCGCGATCAGCACGGCACTTGTGCGACACCCGTTCCATTCTCAATGGCCAAATCTAGGAAGATCTCCAGCTTTGAATGTGGAAGTTTACATTAAAAATGGAATAATTGCATTAAGTGGGCATAAAGAGAATTCATTTGCATTCAACAAAGTAGGTACAATTCAATTTTCATGGAATATAGTGGGTGGCTGTCTATCAGCAGCCTTAAATTTCCTAAAATCCCCTGAAAAGTCTAAAAAAAATCTATGGATCTGACAATGCCATGGTCGTTCATTCCCAAAGGGTATGCCCTTTCCAGGGCATTCATCGTGTTTTCCATGGTCGTGTCAGTTTTTCCACGCCCGTGCCATTCTCTTTTACCCCAACTTCAGAAAAGCGTACAGTCGTTCCACTTGTGCCACACTCATACCACTTGTCTTGTCTAAAGAAAATGCCCATACCAGTTGTTCTGTTTGAAGCGTATGCCCATGGCAAACTTAACATGCCCGTACCATTCATCTTCCACGCTCGTAGCTTCTCCATCTCAAAGTGCACGCTCATTCCTTTGTGAAGCCACGCTCGTGTCTCCTTCAAAAAGCGAACACCCATTCCATCTACTCTCTGATGAGAAGGGTACGCTCATTCCCTTCAGCTCTAAAAAGTGTCTGCCCGTACCATCCCAAAGCATACGCCCGTACCATTCCCATAATAAAAAATACTTTTCACACGGAGTTTTATACAGTAGTTCCACATTTACATGCACCTATGCTCGGGTAAATTGGTGTGAAATAGCTCTCTTTTTGATGACGTGAACTCTCCCGAAGCTCCCTCGCTTAGGCCAGACCCATCAGTCAATACCGTGTGGAGCCAAATAGTCCTCGTCTTTGACAACACCAAAATGAGAGCAAAGACCTTCCTAGTACATGACGAGAAACTCCTGACCTCGAGACAGGAGAGCTCGAACCTCAGTGCATGGACATATCTCCTATCCAAGAGAGCAAGCTCCTACCTCTCTCCCACACACTCCACAGAGAAGCCTTGCTTTGAGGCTCCGCAATTTTATCCTAAAGGAAACACACAGTTGGAAGAACCACAACCCAGGGCAAGAGGTATGGACCATCCACAAGAAAGTGAGCCCACGCCATCTCTAGATCCTAGAGTGGAAATAGGGCAGAGCGAAAGCCATCATACCCAAGCTGAATCACCAGTTTGGAGAGCCATTCTTGTCTCAGGAGTGGTTGATTCTTATAGGGCTTAAAGACATGCAGAAGACCTAGGGCTAGGTCCATCTTCTCAAGGACTAGAAACGTCATACCAACAATGAGAAAGGGTCTACCCATGCCCTTCACATCAACCCAGTCCACCTATATATCAATAGTACCCACTACAGGGATCATACCCTGGGTACCACATGAGACCACATGGGGCACAATCTAACCCACCTATAAGACAAGGGCCTCCAATGGTATATTATCCTCTTGGCCCCACTCCTCCTCCAAACATTCCTCAACCTACACCCGCTCTAGCCATGGAAAGGCTAACCCCAAAAATGTGAAAGTTAGCTATGGAAATAGGGAGGGGGGCATCACACCCCAACACAGTGCAACCTATACCTGCACCCACATTAGAGTGGAACAAACCCACAAACATATCAAAGCTTGTCACTAAATTTGATGGGACTAAAGACCCCATCCCACTTTGGAGATGTTCAAGCAAATTTGTGAAGCCTTTGGCCATGTAGAAGATCGGGTTAAGGTGAGTGCCTTTGGCTTCACCCTAGATGGTAAAGTAGGACAATGGTTTAGGTCTTTTAAAGCTAAGCACAAGGACACATTTGAAGCCTTGAAAGAGATATTCAAGGTATCATATTCTCACCAATGTACTAGATGTAGTCTGGTGGAGCAGTTGCACAATGTCAAACAAATGGATGGTGAAACCATCCAAGACTATATCAATAGAATCGGATATATCCACTCTCGTTGTAGTGCCAGAGACAAGTTCTCTGATGATAGACTAATAGGGAGATTCTTGGAAGGTCCAGATGACATACCCTTTCACAATTCATTATATGTCATGGCTCATACCTCCTTCTTCAAGCAATGTTGTAGGAGTGCTATGGACTTTGAGGACAACTGCAAGGGAACACATTCCCAAGAACTTCATGTGGGTACAACTAAAGCCTCTTTCAAAACCACCAGTGCGAAATCTAGCGAAAAGAGGAAAGAGTCAAGTGGACACAGCAAGTTGAGTAGTTGGTCGTTGCACTAATGCAGCAAATGACCCAACATTGGAGAACCGTCCAAGGTTGGGATCAAGTCAGCCAACCCCATCTCTATCCAAAGAGGGAGCTTGTATGGTGCCCGATCTGTTAAGCTAACCATATCAGCATAGAGTGTCCACATTTGAGACCCCTTCCTAACGTCTATTGCAAATATTTGCAAAGATGGGGAAATCACAAAGTTACAAACTACTATCAAAGAGATGCTCAAGCCTGAGCTCTACCTCAAGCCTTGTTAGCCAACCCAAGGCAACCACTGGCTTTGCCAGCACCTACTCTCCATTATGCACCTCAACTAGGCCAAGGAGTGGCTCAAAGAGGAATATTTAAGGTACTTGAAATTCCCTTACCACCCCCGATTCTTCCACCTCAACCCCCATTGCCAAGAATCATAGGAATTCGTCAACTGATGCTGACAGAAATCTTCAAAGAAGCAAATGAGGGGGAAATTCCAATAGGTCCTACCTATGAAACCCTTGAGCCAACAAGCCCGCCCTCTAAAATTCTAAGCCACTACGTTATGGAGGGAGACCAAATGTACCCAGTGTACTTAGCCGCCCCAATGCCACACGGGCTAGAGACATGAATACGATGGCAAAACGACCACATATGCAGTACTATCATTGCATAGGGCCTCACCGAGTGCCTGAGGGTCCTATCAAGAAAGGGATGGTGAGTACCTCTATAGGTTTTCCCTTATGCGTTGGTTGTGGAATCAACCATGTGTTTAAAGATTATTTGCTAAGACCTGAAACAACGAGGATGGCTCGTGAAGCTAATCCGAGCACCAGCATTAACCTAAGAGTGTGAGAGATGGTTTCATCCACACGGTCCCTCTCACAATGCCGTAACTCGACTACAAAGCCGACATAGAGCCAGATCTCATGCTGCAATAGAGGCATCTACCTCACGAGACCGGGGATAAGCCAAGGTCTTAGCCTCAAAGAATGTCCCTATAAGCAAGCACAAGAGACTAGACACTCAAAGAAGAAAACCACAAAGATCGACAAGGGAGACTGTCGTGTAATTATCCAAAGTGGTTTGGAAGATGGTATGACAACACATGCATCAACCTCTTTGTCAAAAGATGAAGATCTGATATGCTCAATTGCTCAAGACCAAGAACTTATTAACATTAATCAACTCCCAAATAAGCTTACCGAATATCCTAACCTTGTAGAGGAGAAAGAAAGACTATTGGTAGAGCCCAAGCATTGGTCAAGAGAAGATGAGCCTCCTATTGCTTACCTTGAGCCTTGTCCTCCGGTCTCCAATGTGAGACCTGCCAAAGAAGCTCAAGTGTATTCTAGAGAGCTCCCAGACTAGTCACCCCCACAGAGGTCAATAGAAGCTGCAGGCAGCTACCCCCCACTAGGGAGACCGGGTAGCCAAATATCTCAAAGATCTGGGGGATGTCCACCTTAAACAAACAGATAGAGAAATCCCTATCCACATCCTATACACACACAAAAGCTTAAGATTAAGCCAAATCAATCTTCCTCGTGGAACAACCTATGCCCCTAAAGATATTGCTGGACTCTTTTCCTTCCTTTCCTCTCAGATCTAGATCCCTATCGATACCTTGCTTCAAGGTAGCCCAAGCTTATGGAAAGATCTAAAATACTCGATGGAGGGGGATGCCTAGGGGCAGGCATGCAAGAATCCTTGGAGCTAGATAGCTCTAATGAATTTGAGGAAGATGAACTTGTTATACCCCATGAAATCACCAACATCCCCACTATTTGAATAAATAAGCTTGGACAATACCTTGAAGGTGATGAACTGAATGTGGCTTTGCCCAATAACCTTCAATGGCCTCCAAGTCATAGAGTGATCCTGGATGGGGGAGCAGAAGTGAGCATTGTTACAAAACAATTCTGGGAAAAATGGGGAGAGCACCTACCATATGGATGACACCACACTGCTAGTCAAACTCACTGGTGGTGCCACAGCCATTGGTCTACTGAAGGATTTGAAAATAAAGATCCTTGGAACTACATACCGCCACACCTTTGTGGTGATGAACTTTGGACGTCACCCTGTTTCTTATGAGACTGTATCCTTGGACGACCATCCATGAGAGAATCTAAGATGATCGAGGACTAGGATACCAACCACATTTACATTCAAAGAAAAGATCAAACCGTAAAGATCAACCTATGCACGTGGAAGGTACACCAAATGAGTGGCTGACCCTTTGCAGAGGACTCAGTAACAACAACTAGATCTACTGCAGTCCATCTGTGTCAAACATGCCACAAAACACTCAATGATGAAAAGGATAATGAGGAATGTGCACCTCTTCTAAAATAGAAAGACTCTAAGAATTGGATGCATATCCTTACCCCACCATGGACATTCTACTACCTAGACTGTAAGTTTCCCTCCCTTCCAAAATGGGGGAAACACTTAAGATAGTCCACTAAGTCTTAACTTAGAGAAAATTTCCTATTCATCGACACCTTGACCATGTAGAGATTCAAGGATACGATTCATAGGTAAGACCTAGTTCTATCCCGCAAGGGAAGCATGATCTTCTAAACATCAAATCACCCATAGGACAATTGATCATAAATTGGGCAACTACTAGACTTGATTTCTAGAGGCAACGCTTTTTTCCTCATCTTATGCAAGGCACAGCCGCCGCTGGCCTAGTCTTCTAGAATAGAGTTGTCCAAGAACCTATTTATCTAGCGTAGGGCTTTCACTTAATCTGTTGGAAAGCTACCCGACTGATCGGGTCCACCCGTCCGTAGGATGGTGCCGTCGGGGCATTCCATCCTCCCACTTTCCACCCTACTCACGCGTCAATTTGTTTTCTAATTAATCCTACCACATTGTTTGACATAAATAAACATGTTCCTTAATTAAGGCCCTTTTCACAAGGTTTGTTAAAACAGCCTTTTCTACAATACAATCATACCAAAGACAATATTTATAAAAACAAAGTTTAAACACGAATCAATTTCATATAAGCCAAACCGGCTCTCTTATTCTTTTCCTTTATACCGCCGATGATCTAGAATTCGGCCTTCCAGACGGGACCATACACCTCATCGTCGGCCGCTGGCGAGGACTCAAGCCGGCCTGTCGCCCTCTCAGGCTCCATCGCTCGATCCTCCCGCCCCTCAGAGGGATGTCTGCGCACTAGGGTGGGCTAATTCACCGCACTAGCCTGGGCCCTCAGAACTAGGCAGCATCATCACAATCACTTACCTCAATCGGCAAACCTCATTCTCCCAATGGTATGAGGGATACCATGGGCCAACTCCGGGCCTTACTAACGTCTCCGCCGTCCGGCTACATAAGCACAAGAACGGGGCAGCGTCAAGGCAGGGAGAAGTTGTACCTGTACCTTAATTTAACCAAGATAACAATCCATTTACTCACTAAACCATATGACTAGGATCCATGTCACCTTCTTTAAGAAAACAATCTTTTTCACAAAGATTTTAGCATTTCAACTTGAGATTGCGATAAGACATTCTTTATTAAGGTATATGCTGTTGTTTAAATGAATACAAACTTTAAATGGTAAATCAATCAAATAGATCACTGTAGCAATCAATAGAGAAGCCGGGGCCATACCTCAACCCCTAAGAATGATATATAATTGAAAAACAAAATATGTATATACCTTATAGAAATTTGTCGTTTATCGTTGTCTTTGCTCGTATTAACAAGAGCTTTAGAACTTGACATATGAGAATAGAGTCTTCGAATACCTTGTCTTTTGATTGAAATCATCCAATAATCTCCAAGCTTTATCTTCTCTTACTCATACTGTGACTCTTCTCTCTTTCTAAGGTCTATGGCAAAATAGCCTTCTCTTATAGGGCTATGGCATACTATTCTTTCTCTAAAAGAAAAGCTATGGAGTTTTGGTCTCTTCCTCCGAAAGATTATAGCAATCTAAGCTTCTTTTCTGAGATATTAGATAAGAATGAAGGGATATATGCATCTCAAACTCTAGGACTACCTTGAGGCTACTTGCTGTCTTCTCACAGTTTTCTCTATGTAGAGACCCTGACAGAAACAGCAAACTGTTTCGGCCATAACTCTTTGATAAAAACTCAGAATATGGTCATGTAACCAGTCAAAAGAACGGGAAGGCATCTGGTCTACAAGCCAGCGTGGGCAGAATAGACAAAAACGTGTGTATATAGCCACAAACGCGCCATCTTTGAAAACATGTTGTTTTTTCACATTTTTAGTATGCATGGACTCTAAATGTGTAAAAGTACTCTAAATATGACCTCTTATCACTTAAACTCGAAATTCTATTTTTGGGGATACTTATCTCCTAATAGAACTATTCTTATGTTCTTATTTCTTTTAGGATTTTTGGAGCTAATATTTTTATTCTAACACTTTCCTAATGTTTCTAGCCTTGTTGTCTCACTCTTCTCTAATTACACTCTCTTTTCTTATTGAAATCTATATTAAAAGAGACACATACATACATGGCTTGGGAGGGACCTTACATAGATGCACCGACACAAGGTTTGCTATGGTAGGCGAGCAAGAAATCACATCTTTATATATGCTTAGCTCAGCATATATGCCTAGTGTTGCCAACCAAGAACTTGAATAGGCCATTAGAGCGGAACCATCAAGGGACACACGCTCCCACAAGACTCACAAGCCCAATGGATTCTCGGGGCCAAAGCAATATGTCTTCCTAGACAATTCAAACACCCACTAGCTAAAGTATGTTGGGACTCTTGAAGCACATAACCACTTCAACGAAATATGGTAAAAGGAGTTCACCACTAACTCCCTTCTCGTCCACATGACCACCCCAAAGCCAATGGAACCCGTTGGTCCCAAACCAAAACCATAAAATCTTTGCCACTCAATGCACAAAACACGCAATAAAAAGTTAGTGCTGGCAAAAAAAGAAGCCAAAAGCCTAGTGGAAGAAGAAAGCGCTAGGGTAGAAGAGACCATTCTCGTCCACATGACCACCCCAAAGCCAATGGAACCCGTTGGTCCCAAACCAAAACCATAAAATCTTTGCCACTCAATGCACAAAACACGCAATAAAAAGTTAGTGCTGGCAAAAAAAGAAGCCAAAAGCCTAGTGGAAGAAGAAAGCGCTAGGGTAGAAGAGACCAAATAGGTTCCCAAACATTTCAAGACCTTTCAGGGCCAATAGATTTGTCCAATATGACTCGGCCCAAAGGTCTCACAATGGACAACCAAGTACCTCATACGATGGTCCTAGCCAAGGTCAAAGAAATGAACCTGGCAGGCTCGGGCAAAGACTTGAGGCCAGTATACATTGGATAAGACCTCTCTTTAGAGAAAGAGACCAAGTTCATTGATCTGCTTATTATAGAATTCCAGGATTGCTTTACCTAGAAGTACACGAATATGAAAGGTGTATCTCCTGGAAGTAGTCAAGCACACCATCCCGATGGGGTTGATGGAGCAAGGCTGATCAAACAAAGGGCATATCCTATAAACCTAAAATATTCCAAGATGGTCCGAGAAGAGATTGACAGACTCATTGTTGATGTCGAAATCATCTATGAAATATAATATACAAAATGGGTATCACCCATTATGATAGTGCCCAAGAAGAACAGGAAAGTCAGAGTGTGCGTAGACATCAAAAAGGTCAATGCCACCACCATAAGGGATAATTATCCCTTACACTTCACAGAACATGTGCTAGAACGAGTAGCAAGAAAGGAAGCCTACAGCTTCCTTGATGGATTCTCAGGTTAAAACCAAGTGTTGGTCGACCCTAAGGATCAGCACAAAATAGCCTTCATCATCGAATGGGACACATATGCATATCGTGTCATACCCTTTGGGCTAACCAACACCCCTAGCACCTTCCAGGGTCTAATGTGCACTGCCTACAAGGAATATCTTATTCCTTGAGGTCCTTATGGATGATATTTGTGTCAACTCCTCCTAGAAGGCACACCTTGATTATTTACGTAAGGTGTTAGAAAGATACAGGCTGTATTGCATCTCATTGAACCCACTCAAATGTCAATTTTGGGTTAGACATGGAGTGATCCTAAGACACATTATCTCCAGGCAGGGAATCTCCATAGATGATAGCAAAGGGTGGCTCATCCATGAGTTTCCCCCACCCACCAACTTTAATAAGGGGGTCTAATACTTCATGGGACACGTCGGCTACTATCGGTGATTCATTTTTATGTATGCTAATATAGCTCAACCTCTTTGTGTACTCTTGATCGTTTTTTAGTGGACAAAGGAATGCCAACAGGCCAATACAACCCTTAAGAAAGCCTTGGAAAATGCTCCAATTCTCAGGTCTCCCAACTGGGACATTATCTTTCATGTCCACAGCGATGCCTCTGCTTTTGTTGTTGGATGTATGCTGGCCCAACCAGGTGAACACAAGATGGACTTCCCCATCAGCTTTGCTAAACCTCCAACTCATTGAAGCTAAGAGAAATTATACCACAACTGAAAGAGAAGGGTTAGCCATGGTCCACACTGTTAAGAAGTTCCACCATTATCTTTTAGTGTGTGACCAAGTTCATTTTCTTCATAGACCATCAGACTCTTCTGTGCCTGGTAAACAAGCGCCTTGTACACAACACACAGAATCACAAGGTGTCTGCTTATATTGCTTGAGTTTGACTTCACTGTTACAATGCGGAAAGGCTCACAGCATGTTTTGCAGACCACATGTAATATAGATTTACCAGATATGGTCTGCCAAAACAGTAGAAGATGATTTACCAAATGCTGCCCTATTACAACTAAGCTTAATTCCTGAATGGGGTGAGGATGTAGCACACTTTTTAGCCAACGGCTTACGAGTGGACACTCTCCTAAACAAGGACCATGCTTGTTGGCCTAATTAAATAGATAGCCCCCTACCAACTCATTGGAGGTCAATTCTATCAGTAGAGGGGAAAGTCAAGATTCTTAGATGTGTCCGTCGTGAAGACGAATATGTCTCTCATATGTCTTCCTTCTAAAATAGGCTCACTCTACCTGTGTTGGTAGGCACTTTATAGCAAAACATCACTAAACGCAAAGTCCTCATGCTGGGTTATGAGCCAACCTTAATGGCAGATGTAGCAGAATATGTCAAGTGGTGTGATGAGTGCCAACGTGTAGCGATTCCCCACTTTAAGAACAACATGCCCCTGAACCCTGTGGTGTCCTTGCAACAATTTGGAAAATGGGGCATTTATTTCATTGGACCCATCAGTCTAGTAGCCATATACACTCAGGCCAAATATATAATAGCTGCTTCCCCACAGACTATTGTACTAAATGGGTTGAAGATCGGGCTACCCGTAAAGTTGACACATGATCGTCTGCCAAATTCCTTTATGAGTCAGTCACATCACATGATTCAGTTGCCCCCTAGAGCTCGTGAGTGACAATGGAACACATTTCATTAATGAGGTTGTCCAATTCCTCTTGTGAGAGTTCCTTATCACTCACAGAAAGTCCTCCCCCTATTACCCCCAAGCGAATGGCCAAGCAGAGAGCACGAACAAGGTTTTGTGTGCCATTCTAACTAAAATTGTGGAGGCTAGCCGCAACAATTGGGAACAAAAGTTGCCAGTAGCACTTTAGGCTTATAGAACTTCCTACAAGGCAGCAACCAATGCCACACCCTTCAATGTAACCTATGGTACTGAAGTGGTCATCCCAATGGAATTCTTAGTCCCCACAGCTTATGCATTACAGTACAAGAGAAGCTCACCACAAAAATCTTAGGCTATCACCTTTTTGAGCTAAAAAATCTCGAGCGATAAAACATGCCTTCTAGCTTAATAGAGCATGACTGTCTTGTGAAAAGCTAAGGCACAAACAATGGTTTAACGACCAACTAAAAGACAAACAAATGAATGAGGGCAACATGGTCCTCCTATTAAGTACAAAGAGGCACACAAAGAAACTCAAGCTCAAAGGCTTAGAACCCTTCCTTGTCACCGAGGTAACCCCACAAGGTGTTGTGTGCATCGAGACACTTGATGGTGTCAAAACGGCTGGCTATTTCAATGGTAGAAAATTAAAATGCTACTATGGTCCCCTCACTGAAGCACCCTTAAGAGCCATCCACAAAACGAAATAATGCAAAAAGGACCATGAGAATATAAAACAAGCCGCCCAACAAGAGGCCAAAGTGAGGCAAGCCAAGTTTTGGCAAAAACAGATTATGGTCAATATGGCCCAAGTGGTCGACCTCGAAGAGGAAGAATGGGAGGTGAAACCCACCCAATTGTGGTTAGGAATGACCACCCCGACAAGCTTTGTCCAAAAATATATAGGGTCCAATTACAATTTGATGTCTCAGGAAACATGGTACCAATAGTCACAATAGTGGCATCACAACATGTTCACTGCTTAGGCATAGTCATGCTTTTATTCCACATTGGAAATAATCCCTTGGAAGAGATGTTCTATGTGATTCTTCCTGTAAGAGAACGATGTACGAGGAAATACTCCTTGGAAGGGTTTGGATGGAACATAATAGGTGCAACATCAATTGGGACACAAGGATGGCAACCTTACAGCTAGCCTCCAGCCAATTTATTGTCCTCATGACAGATGAAGAGACTATACCCGTGTTGCTCCCACTTGCCATGACATCACCCCTCCACTCCCCATCATCATTCCATCCTCAACATCCCACAAGTCCATTTTGCTCAAAAAGAGGCCACTAACCCTTCCAACCACACCATTGCCTCTCGCACCGTCCCCACCACTACCCTTAGTAGCAGCCAACTCGCACATCTCAACAGCCCCACACGTTGCTAACCCACCACAACAAACTAGCCCTACTAATACTTCTAACCAAAATAACACATGCACAAAGGGCATGCCTTCTCCTCATTGGGTGCCTAAGAAGCTTCTAATAATAGCACATGACTTCTCTGAGGGCACATCTACATTATGGATCCCCCAAAGATCCAACTCTCTCCCTCATAAGGGGTGCTGGCAGCATAGCCCAAGGGTACAAAACCTGACACAGGGTGCCCCACAAAAAAAAAAATCAAGTGCCACGGCCATACCATTTGCCTCCCCCAAGTAGACTTACCGATTTTCCCACAGCCATTCTAAATTTGCCACGCATCAAAAACCCAACTCCCATGGCCATTCTGAATATGCCATGGTTGCACCAAATTTTTCTCAAAACGACACGACCATACTATTCCCCCAACTGAAGTGCCACGCCCGTTCCCTCCTCAACCCATAGCTTGGTACACCCATTCCAATAACTGCCATGCCCATACCGAATCCAAATTGGGTTGTCACCCGTTTGCTCAGGATACCATGCCTATTTATTGGGAATGCCATGCCCATACCATCTAAGTTGCCACACACGGTCATGTCCTTCTATATATATATGGGTCCCACCCCCTCATTTCCTCATTTTCAACCTTTGTGTAGCCATACTCTTGCATTTTTTTCTCTCGAGCCTTCCTGTTCTCACCCCCTTTTTCCCAAATGGCTAATACCTCAAACTCCTCCTTGGAGGTCCAGCACCACCAACCCCACCCTCAAGAGAAAGCGTCTGGGGTGGGGGGTCGCTTTGAAGAATATACCCGCCATCCCACCAGGGGGAGTCCCTCATGAAGCAGGTGAGCAACCACACCATACACTTGTTGATTAAGAAAAACCACAAAGTAGAGCACAAGCTCCTCTACTTTATAGGGCCGTGGGCAGAGTAGACCCTTTAGTCGTCCACAAAGCTAGAGCAGCTGGGACTTGGAGGATTGCCTACTTTGGAGCCATGGGAGCCATACATGTATAACTGCCTTTATTTCATCGAGACATATGATGCAAACCTGCATACAGGGTAAGTACTAGACAATGAGGGCCATCTTCAAAGAGTGCAAATAAATGTGGATCTTATCAGAGATACATTATAGCTCTTCCGCATGGAACATCCATATATTAGGCTCACGAATGCCCCCAAGCTAACCAAGGGCACTTACAGGAGTGCTACAAGCAAAAATGGGGTCAAGTGGGCAAACATTACTCAAGAAGATCTGGTCATGCCAGCAAGAGCCCTCCAGTTTCTTTTGAACACCCCCGTTGGTAGATAGACCAATTCAGCCACCCACCACTGATGCAACATGTCCACCTTGGTCAGGGTACACCAAGGACAGATAGTCAACTGAGCATGATATCTACACAAAGAGCTCCACACAGTGTGCTCTAATCCGTAGGGTAAGCTCACAGTAGCCACTCTCTTGACAAAGGTACTTTATCATGCTACAGGTTAGGAGGAGCTACCCCACGCCATCCAGCTTAGTGGCCCAGATGCAGTGCCAATATCCATGCCCCCGCTGCAATCCTCTCCCAAATCACCACCCACAAAGTGCCACCGCCTAGTATCTAAGGGCAAGGAGAGCAAGTACCCCCACTACCCAGTCAAGACCCTACACAATAAGAGGAGCTAGAAGCTGAGTAAGCCAGAAGAAAGGCTGAGGAGGAGGAGAGGCAAAAGCAAGACTTTTTCAAACAAAATCTTTATGAAACACCACCCCCAGAGAGCTTCACATATTGCCCCCCTCATTTTGCCAAGGTAGGACCCTCCTCCCCTCATTCTTCTCATCTCAACACATGTTCACAAAGCCACACAGAGGACCCACCACAGGAACTCTCTTTAGCATAGACCATTGCCCGAGACTCCCAAAATAGAGCTCAAGCTACAGAAGAGGCCCTTACAAAGATGCAGATGGCATTCCAAAGATACAGGGAGGTCTCGGATGATAGAATCCGCAAGATGGAGGAACAACTAGGTGGAGCCAAAGCCAGAGCCGCATAGCCACCACCTTCCTCTATCTCCAGAGAAGACTGAAAGGTGGATGCATCTATGGATACGGTCATAGAGCTACCCCTTCTCGCCCTCCCCCCACATAATCCCTTCCACCTCCTCGACCTCCATTACACGAGTGTTCGGCTCAACTTACTCTAACGCAATATCTTTTTGGACGAGCCACTCTCCCGCCAAACCTATACATATATCCTCACCAAGCTCCCTCTCACCAGCATCACCCTCATCCCCCACTTTTACTTCCAGGGCCTCATCTCTTTCACCCACCCCCACGACTTCTATGAGTTGCCTCCCCACCCTCTCTAAGCATCATTGATCAGCTGGTGTCATCTCCTTCAATTCAGCCAACCCATAGACCTAGTTGATCCCATCAACCTCTGTCCCTAAATGCATGTGTCCATACACGTGCTCCTCCTAGAGGACCGCCGATGCCTTGCAATATCTCCACAGTAGGGGTTGGCACATGGTCAATGCCGCCTTCCACTCCCTCCACAAACAACAAACTTCCTCCTTATTCCACGGTCGGCCTCCTAACCCTCTACCCACAAATGTCATGTGCAAATGGAAGTCATGGAAGCCACGGGAATCTGCCAATTCGATGCCTCACATGTGACCTTATCCATGGACTTCACACTTGAGGATGCAACAAAGTTTGAAGAACTTTTGAGATCACATGGACCAGCCAACTCGGAAGATGAAGCCCACGACCCTGACAGGCACACGATGGAGATGACGATAGCCAAGGTGGCCTCCTACCTCCACCCCTACCATCCTCATCTCCCCCAAATCCCCCTCCACCCCTTGGCTCCTCGCACCCAAGCACAAGCACCCAACCACCACCACCACCACCACCACCCCCCCACTCCCCCACCCCCATCTGGTTTCATGCACACTACCCCTCTTCCCTCCCCAATCCTCTTCAACCACCCCCCTCACCACCCTCTTTGTCCTTGAATTTGGGAATGCACACTGCATTCCGAGATATCCCTTCCACCTTCGCAAAGCCCCCACCACTGCTCGATATGCCAACCTCACCACGGGAGCTTTTTCATTGACTACCCCTCCACCCTCGTCACACCGACACATCACCCCTCCCACCCAACCCTGGAAGAATGCAAGATTCCACTGCCGCCACCACTTGAAGACCCTCCACTTAAATCCTCTCAACTGGCAGGACCCCCTCAACTGCACGAAGTTTGAGGAGCAGGCAATACAAGTCCTGTTCAGTCCACAGCTCCATGCCACGCCGATGACCCACGTCACGGATTGCATGAACATCAATGTCATGCGTCCTTACCATGAGGCCAAACATCAAACATGGAGGTGAGAGCATCCACCATGACAACAAGGCGGCTATCACTAGCCACCCACTGTTTTGCTGACCCCATAACGTTTGAACTCATGGGTGGCAACTAGCCTGGAGGCGCCCCTTTCTTCTAAAGCCATTCATATGGGAAACCTACTACAAGGAGCCGTGATCCTTGGAATCAACTCAAAGTACCTACCAATCAAAAGATGGTCGGTATGGAACCTCTTCCACGAGAGGAGAAACAAAAGAACCCAAGCTATAGTTTAATTTTCCATGGTTCGCTCCTCCGACGGCGTAGTAAACCATGCACTGAAGATACCATGATCAAGTGCTTCCATGAGTTCATTTATTGCTATGATCAAGTACCAGACCTAGCCATGATAGCGATGATCAGATTCTTCAACTTGATCATCGTGCTCTACTAGAGGCCTTCCCAGACTGGGACCACTACCACGAAGGTGCATAGAGCTTAGCCTTTGACATCAACAAAGAGCTAATGCTCAAGCAGATTTTTGGATACTATGAGCGCATCATGTGGATGCCTGCCTGGCACTGCAGACTTTTGATGGAGATGACATTTTGAACTAGCTACAAAGTCTTCCATTGATCACCCCCTACTCCTACATCGCAACTTTATCCACACATATTTGAGCTACTACCATTAGATACGACCAGCTCCGAGGACTGACCTGAATTAGGGAGGGAGGTATGTTAACCACTCTAGTTAACATTACTTTTCAAGCATGGATACACTTAATGTACTCATCTTTTGTAACCGCACAAAGCGCTTAATATAAAAGAGACATGGGATGACCGAGCTTACAGCTTGTGTAATGTCGGTCATAAGGAATAGTTGTACATAGAGCCAGGAAGACTAGTTTTGGGGCCCCAATTATAAATGGGTGGCCAGTCATTGTAAACTATGAGCTCTTGTATATAAGACATTTGATGAAATATGAAAGAGAACAATCCCATTAGTCTCATTTGAGTCTTGCCTCTCTCTCTCTCACACCCTCATGAGCTTGTGGTTGTATGCTTGCTTGTTGTGCTTTCATGCTTGATTGCTGGTGTGTGCTTGTAGTAGGGATGGTGATGCTCTAGCTTCTCTCCTTCTCTCCCCTCTCTTTGCTCTCTACCAAGTCCCTCTTTCATGCATGTGGCATGAGGTGAAGATTGAGCTTTCCATAGCTCCCTCCTTCTTGCTCTCTAACTAGCCATTGAATCTCTACTTGGGTGACACAAATAGAGGTGGAGTGAGCCCCTAGTGGCTTCACATCGAGGAGTTAACCCTCATTAGGGTTGGCTAAGTGCACCTCTCCAGACTCGACCCCTGCATGTTGTCTCTCTTCTCTTCTCTCTCTCTCTCTCTCTCTCTCTCTTGTGTGCAAGGTAGTATGTTAGGTTTAACAGTCTAGTTGTGGCTCCATCAGCAAGTTTGATTAGCAATGTGGTGCCATACATGGCAATTTCTCCCAGCATTGTTTTGTAACAATGCTCACTCCTGATCCCCCATCTAGGATTTCTATGACGACCTGAAGGCCATCGAAGGTTATCAACAAAGCCGCATTCAGCTCGTCGCCTTCAAAGTATTGTCCAAGCTTATTTACTCGAACTATGGAAGTGCTAGTGATTTCGTGGGGTATAACAAGCTCATCTTCCTCAAACTCATTAGGGTTGTCTAGCTCCATGGATTCTTACATGCCTACCCCTAGGAGTCGCTCCATCTAGTCTTTCATATCTTTCCGTAAGCTTGGGCTACCTTGAAGAAAGGTGCCAATAGGGATCTAGATCTGAGAGGAAAGGAAGGAAGAGAGACCGGCAATGTTTCTAGGAGTGGAGGCTATTCTATGAGGAAGGCTGATTACACGGAGATGCCTGAATCTAGTACTGGTCAAGGGGAGACCCATAGAAGGCTTCTTGGAAAATCTATTGAATTGGGATTGCTTGGTGATGTATTCACCAAGTTTTTTGTGCAATGCAATTCCTCTACCCCATTGGTCCCTTTATGCAAGCTGATTCCAAATGAAGCCATCCGTACAGTTTCTAGCCAACTTGAGGTGTTTCGTGATTCCTTTGACTGCCATGGCTATGTCGAAGCATCTCCTCCTTTTTTAGTTTCACTTACACGTCCCGGAAGCTCTATGTATTTTGCGGTCACACAAATAGACTTGCAAGAATGGGGACCATACTGGGTGGTACAACATGACAGATTTGAGGATGAAATCAGAGGAACTGAGTGGGAGGATCTCAGTGGTAAGAAGTTTCTTGTTTGGGATGGCAATCATCGTATGAAGGCATGGATGTCTCGAGTGCATGAAGGTATGTTCTTTTGAATGCCATAGAGTGATTTTATGCAACATTAAAAGTAATATATTGTAATATCTTTATTTTGTTTTCTCTAGCTTGGTCTCATAGCCCCTCACACCATGTCCGGGTCAAATGTCAATTTTTGGTTGTGGACAAGAAGCAAGAAGGAGAATTGCTATTGGCTTTGCGATCTCAAAATGAGTAAGTGATCTCTCTCTTCTTAATTACGGACATTGTGAAGTCATTGTGAAGTTCTTGGCTCATTGTGACTCTTTACAACAGATTGGTGCACACTAGTGTTACACCCACATTGTCACATGAGATCTTCATGTTTCAATGATTTGGAATGGCGGACAAATCATCCATATTGGACTACCTTGGTGAAGACGTAAGGAGGTGGGCTTTAATGGAGCTTAGTTTGGAGCGACGAAGTGGAGAGCAATGGTACAATGCTCCAGCTACAATCTTGGCATAGCTTGTGTGGAAGGTAGTGTTTGCATTTCCCATCTTTTATTAATAAATGGATTATCAATGTTTTTTAATCGTGTGAGTGATAATGAGTCCTTTTCGTTATACGTAGACATCGTTTGAAAATGCGATGAAGCAAGCTATATCATGCATTGATAGACATGCCATGGGGTTGCAAGAATATGAGACAAAATGTGAGAAAGCCAGACGTGTTGTAGAGCAAAAAATCTTAAGCTCTTATGTGTATATGGGATGTGGATAGGGATTTTTGTATCTGTTATTTTAAGGTGGTCATCCTCTAGATCTTTGAGATATTCGGCTGCCTTGTTTCCCTGGTGGGGGTAGCTACTGCTGCAGTGGGTTCTACCACTTCTGTTGGCCTCTATGGGGTTGAGTGGTATGAGAGCTCTCTAGAATATACCCGAGCTTCATCAGCAAGTCTCATGTTGGAGACCGACGGATAAGGCTCAAGGTAAGCAGTACAAATCTTGTCTTCTATTTGTAACCAATGCTTAGGCTACCCCACTAGTCTCTCTTTCTCCACTATGGGGTTAGGATATTCGGTAAGAGTTTTTGGAAGCTCTAAGCATCAATCGATTCCCAAGCTTAGGCAGCTGAGTGTAGTATATCTTCCTCTTTTGACAAGGAGATTAATGCATGTGTTGTCGTGCCATCTTCTGAACCACTTTTGATAACTACTTGGCCATCTCCCTTGCCGATCCTTATGGTTTTCTTCTTTAAGCGTCTAGTCACTCATACTTGTTCAGGAACAATCTTTGAGGATAAGACCTTTGCTTGTCTCCCTGGTCTCGTGAGGTAGATGCCTCTGCTTTGCAGCATGAACTATGACTTTGTGTCTATTTTATAATCGAGTTAGAGCATTGAGAGGGACCATGTGGATGAAGCTATCTCGGTCACAACAGATTAATGATGGTGCTAGGTTTAGCTTCACAAGCCTTTCACATTGTTCCAGGTCTTAGTAGACAATATTTATACATATGGTCAATTTCACACACAACTCATAAGGGGGTTAATGTGGGAGCACCTACGAAGGTACTCACCATCCCTTTCTTGATAGGAGACTCAGCCACTCGTTTCGCTGAGGTCCTGCACAATCGTAGCATTATGTAGGTGGTCGTTTTGCCATCGTATTCATGTCTCTAGCCCAAGGCATTGGGGCTACTAAGTATACTGGGTACATTTGGTCACCTTCCATCACATAATGACTTAAAATATGAGGGGGTGGACTCGTTTGTTGAGATATCGAGCTCGTCTAGTGAGGCGGTTGGCCACTGATGACCCGCCTGGGGGATAGGCCCCACACTTACACCACTGGCATGGTTGGTGAGATCTTGGGTGATATGCGGCCAGTGGGATGACAGGCTGTGTGACAGCCATTCTAGAGACTGGCATAGTTATAGCGCCAACTCATTTAGTTGGGTTCACACTATAGAGAACCCGTGTATGTATTGGTTGAGTACCTTTCATATTATGAGTACTCTTATTCTTGTATATGGTGTGTTGAGTGTTGAGTAGAGAAGAAGAAGATTTTTAGCCTCTCACCTTGTGTGTTCTCTATTAGGGCTTTGTGAGTGTGTGTGTGTGCTTGCAAGAGCTCAAGCTCTCTTCCCCCCTGCATCTTTTCATGGTATCAGAGCTTGGTTCGTGCTAAGGGCTGAGTTGCAAGCAAGAGAACCATAGGAAGCGGTACGAGGGTAAGAGCTGCAACTACTCTTCCCCATTTGTGTTGGTGACTACACCCTTGTCGAGAGCTCTACGGGAGGCACCGGCAACGATCTCTGATTGAGGAGCTTTCTTCGCGGGAGTAAAGCTATTGGGCAACTATAAGGTCCTATCGGACAACATTTTCTGGGCTGAAAATGTGTTTCGGGTGCGTCTGGACCTCCGTTTTTTAGAAAGCAGGCGATTTCGAGCACTGCAGATAAGTCATCCATTCTCTGCAGAACTCTGTTTTAAGAACTGCAGGAAGACAGATTGACTGTGCAGACACTGTGGGTGCTGCAAAGAGATCTACAGTTGTCATTGGGTGTATGTATGCACATTGAAGTCACTGGTTGTGACATTTGAGAGTACTACAATACCGCTGTATAGAAAATACAGCATTTGTGCAGGAAAAACCAGAGTGCAGTTTCTGGTAAAATTGTGTGTTTGGCAAGATGTCTAATGATGGCATAACACAAATTGTGGCTGAGAAGCTGGATAAGAATAACTTCCATGCTTGGAGGTTCAGGTTGACGAATTTCTTGATGGGAAAAGGCTATTGGGACTACATACAAGGTGAGCATGAAGAGGCACCGAAGATACCGGATATAAATCCGACTGCTGCAGATGTGAAAGAGTTTAAAGACTGGAACCAAGGAGCCAGGAAGGTTATGTATTGGCTTTCCATTAGTATACAGGACACCATGATTGGGCACATTCAGGATGCCAAGTCCCCCAAGGAGGCGTGGGACACCTTGGTAAAGCTTTATGAAACAAATACCAAGGCACGCAAGACACAGTTGAAGAATGAACTTCATACTGTGGAGAAAAAGAGCATGTCTGTGAATGACTATGCGTTGAAGATAAAGGGTATTGTGGAATCCCTTGCATCTATTGGTGTGTCAGTAGATGATGATGACAAGGTGGAAGTCTGTCTATGTGGTCTCGGGCCACAATACAAAGCGTTCAAGATGTCTATTTAGACTCGAGAAAACATTCCCAACTTTACAGATTTGGTGTCTATGCTGATTATCGAAGAGAAGAACTTGGGTGAAGACCAACAGTCTTCACAAAGCAAAAACAATTCAGAGCAACAGGCCTTCTACACGAGTTCAGGAAGAGGACGAGGTAGAGGAGGCCGTGGACGCGGTCAAGGAGGTGGCCGAACAGGTAATCAGAATTATGGCCAGTAGCAGCAGCAACAACAATAGTCCCAGAATCAACAATAGTCCCAGAATCAACAACAACAACAACAACACGCAGGTGGAAGAGGCAAATTCAGAGGCAGGGGGAGTCAAAGAGGCCGTGGAAATTGGCAAAGGCAATATAATGATGCACGTGAATGCTATTATTGTGGTAAGCCTGGACATGTGCAGTTAGAATGTTATAAGAAGCAGGCTGACATGCAAAATGGGAAAGTGCAGCAAAACAACTATGCATCCTCAAGCAAAAATAATGAGGATAATGAAAGGTTGTTTGTTATGCAGCATGTTGTGAATGCCATGTCTGAAAATGTTGATGCAGCACAAAAAGATAATGTATGGTATGTGGATTCAGGCGCTTCGAACCACATGACGAGTCATGGGGAGTGGTTCAAGGAGATGAAAAACCCGAAAAGACCAGGTTTTGTGGAAACAGGGGATGACACTGCTCATCCAATTACCCACGTTGGAGATGTGCCATTGTCTATGCAGGATGGCAAAATGAAGTACCTTGCAGATGTACTTCATGTACCGAATATAACAAAGAATCTGGTTTCAGTTGGCCAGATGATTGAGCAGGGTTTGCAGGTTAGGTTTAACCCTGATGGGTGTTATGTCGAAGACTTTAAAGACAAGTGCAGGTTGGTTGCAAAAGGCAACAGAGTGGGCAGAATGTTTACGTTGGATGTAGACATGCCTGAAATGAGTGCTGCGATGTTTGCAAATGGTTCAAGAATTGTTGCAGACACAGACATATGGCATAAAAGAATTGGACATGTGAATGTGCAGGGATTGAAGTCTACAAAAGGAATTGTGACAGGGCTGCCAAAATTTAAAGTGGAAGGTATGCATAAAATCTGTGAAGCATGCCAATTTGGGAAGCAAACAAAGCATGTGTTTCCATGTAACAGATATGTGAGCAGAAATGCACTAGATGTTGTGCATTCAGATGTATGGGGTCCTACGAAGACCATATCTATGGGAGGCTGCAGGTATTATGTGACTTTCATTGATGACCACACAAGGAAAGTGTGGGTATATTTCATGAAGGAGAAGAGTGAGGTGTTCACTCACTTTCAGAATTTCAGAGTTTTGGTTGAAAAGCAAACAGGGAAATATGTAAAGTGCCTAAGGTCAGATGGAGGAGGAGAGTACTTCTCCAATGAGTTCTCTGAATTTTTGAAGAAGAATGGTATTCGGAGACAGTTTACATACAGATACACTCCGCAGCAAAATGGAGTTGCTGAGCGGAAAAACAGGCACATTGCTGAGATTGCGCGAGCATTGATGGAAGAGAAGAATATGCCGCATTGCTATTGGGCTGAGGCTGTTTCTACAGCAGTATACATCATGAACAGCAGTATACATCATGAACAGGACTCCAACTGCAGCCATACATGATGTAACTCCAGAGGAGAGGTTTACTGGCAGAAAACCAGATTTGTCTCATCTGAAAGTCTTTGGATGCATTGCATATGTGCATGTGCCAGATGAGCTGAGAACTAAGCTGGATCCAAAAGCTGAAAAATGTGTGTTTATTGGATACTCCCTTGAGCAAAAGGGATACAGGTGTTATAACCCTGCTACACGTGAGTTGAGGGTAAGCAGGGATGTTGTCTTTGATGAGATGAGCAGCTGGTATGCTGCTAAAAAAGAAGCTGTCGGGGCTGATGTGAGTGGAAGTGTGGTTGCACAGAATGCAGGTCAACAATCATAGTCTTTGAGTGGACCAGGAGAGTCCTCATCTAGTGGGCCTGTTGATAGACCATGGAGTGGCAGGCTGCGTCATAATACCAGCCCTGCAAATGTGATTACTACATCACGTAAAGGAAAAGAGAAAGTGGTTGAGCCCCTTGGTATGCCTGACATTTCTGCAGGGCATTCTCATGTTGATGGAGAGTCTAGTGGCTCAGATATGAGCCTTGATGAGGAGCTTGGGATCCCATCTATGAGAACACCTGGTGTAAAGAAGGCTATGGAAGCCATGAATGAAAAGCTGCGAAGATCAAGGAGAGTGAAGAACCCTGTGCAGAGATTTACATATGATGGTTATGTGGCACATCACTATGCATATATGGCAAAGGTTGTGCAAGTTGTTGAGCCCACATGCATTGATGAGGCTGTTGGAAATGTGTGTTGGGAGAAAGCTATGGATGAGGAGATGGATGCACTATATGGAAATGAAACTTGGGATTTAGTGCAATTGCCTGAAGGCAAGAAAGCCATTGGATGCAAGTGGGTGTACAAAGTTAAACATAACAGTGATGGAAGCATAAACAGGTACAAGGCTAGATTGGTAGCCAAAGGATATGCACAGACATATGGGATTGATTATGAGAAAACTTTCAGCCCAGTTGCCAAGATTTCCATTCTAGACATAGAAAAATGTATACTAGAAATATTTTATTATAAAAGTATGATTTTCATCATAATTGATTTTTATGCATAAGTAGATGCATAAAAGAATTTTTTTATATTAAAAGTGTGATTTTCATCATAAAAGATTTTATGCATAAATTAGATGCATAAAAGAAATTCTTTTATATTAAAAGAATGATTTTCATCATAAATGATTTGTATGCATAAACATATGCATAAAAGATTTTTTTATATTAAAAGTGAGATTTTCATCATAATTGGATTTTATGCACAAATTAGATGCATAAGAGAAATTCTTTTATTCTAAAAGTGTAATTCCTACTAAATTGGATTTATGCATGGAAAGATGCATAAAGAAATTATTTTAACCCAAAAGTGTTATTCTCATCAATTTTGATTTTATGCATAGAAAGATGCATAAAGAATTTTATTTTTAATTCAAAAGAGTTATTCTTATCAATTTTGATTTTATGCATAGAAAGGTGCATAAAGAATTTTATTTTTAATTCAAAAGAGTTATTCTTATCAATTTTGATTTTATGCATAGATAGATGCATAAAAGATTTATTCTAAAAGTGTTAATTTCATTAAGATGGAAATTTATGCATAAAAAGATGTATAAAAGATTTATTTTTATTTTGAAAGTATTATTCTCATTAAATTAGAATTTATGCATAGTAAATTGCATAAAAGGATTATTATAAAAGTGATATTCCCACTAAAGTTGTCTTTATGCCTAATAAGATGTGTATGAGATGTGCTAGGATGTGATAACTACATTAGGGAAAAGTTATCCTGGTGGAATCGCCCGTGCTTTCCGGGCAAAGGAAGTTTTTTCGGGTTCGATTTTTGAAAAAACCGATAGATTAGTCTCTTGTCCGGATATCCATGGGCGAGGCCCCGAGTGTAGGACCCTGCCCCATGCAAGAAGTGCTACTTCCACTACTAGCACCCCAGAATTCGTTGCGCAGTGGGGACAGGGATCTTACAGTTGGTATCAGAGCCAAGTTAGCTAATGAGGATCAACCAAGAAGCCAAATATGTCAAAAATTTATCAAGAAGCACTAAAAGTTTGTAATTGTGTGATAAAATTCATACAATTTGATATTCAAACTGAAATTCGTAAATTGGTAATTGGGTCTTTAGATGGAAGTACCGCAATTATATGGAATCCCTGACTTTTGCTTGAGGCCTAGACATGATGGTATTTACCTTATAGTTCCAAGAACCATGACTACCCATATATACCGAGGGTATAACTGCAGCTCTTTACTGGCAGTATATACGAGTAAATCTAAGACTTAAAATTATAAGCATTAATACTATCCAGATGATGAATTCTAATGTGGTTGATATGATTTTTAAATTCTGGTTGTGAACTGATGAGTTGATTTGGATTCTGATTGAAAAATGATGATTCTTGAAATTTGGTTGAAATGTAATAAGCTGAGTAAAACCACAATGAGGATGAATGGGACGAGTCCCTGTGATGATGTTCATAACTAGAATGACGTTAATAACTCCAGCAAATCACTATGATATTAGTGGATTGTGCTGACAGATTACTGCTGTTAACACTTGACCCAGTGGATCAAGTTAAAGGAGGTCAAATTAAAATCTTCATAAATGAAAAATTTCCATGAAAGACTGTTCAGATAGAAATTTCGGTCTAATGGACCATTATCGTGATAAGGAATTGAATGTTATGATCTGAGTGAATTATTATTTAATAATGAGTTTATTATAAGGGATCTTTATCCTAGGTTTCTATTTGGGTTCACCAAAATATAAGGAACCCATAATCAGTTGGATCTTAAGAAAAAGAAATCTCCTCTAGTTTTGCAAGATGAGGACATCTCGCGTTTTTTAAGTGGGGTAGAATGTAAGATTCTTCCCCAGCCTCTCAGGATGTCCAGTATCTTCCCCTGTAGTCAAATTGTGGAAATATGAATGTGGATGTGGATGTGGATGTGAAAATGGATGTATGGATGTATGGATGTAGATGTGAATGTGGATGTAGATGTGAATGTAGATGTGAATGTGGGGTTAGGGTGGACTGATGGATCCGTAAATCAAGACTCAATTTCTGTTTAGTTCGATAGATGAAGTAAATCCCAGAGAAAAATTGTTCTATGGAAAAAGAATCAACGGCTGTGCCTCTCGATGAGGAAAAAAGCGTTGGTCTCTATGATCCAAGTGCAATCTGTCCCTTGATTTAACTATGGAACTTACGAGTTCGGTCAGATCAGTTCAGTTAGTTAAGGCTTTTGACTACATTAGGGAATCGCCCGTGCTTTCTGGGCAAAGGAAGTTTTTTCGAGTTCGGTTTTTGGAAAAATCGATAGATTAGTCTCTTGTCCAGATATCCATGGGCGAGGCCCCGAGTGTAGGACCCTGCCCCGTGCAAGAAGTGCTACTTCCACTGCTAGCATCCCAGAATTTGTTGCACGGTGGGAACAAGGATCTTACAGTTGGTATCAAAGCCAAGTGGGCTAATGAGGAACAACCAAGAAGCCAAATATGTCAAAAATTTATCAAGAAGCACTAAAAGGTTGTAATTGTGTAATAAAATTCATACAATTTGATATTCAAACTGAAATTCGTAAATTGGTAATTGGATCTTCAGATGGAAGTACCGCAATTATATGGAATCCCTCACTTGCTTGAGGCCTAGACATGATGGTATTTACCTTATAGTTCCAAGAACCATGACTACCCATATATGCCGAGGGTATAACTGCAGCTCTTTACTGGCAGTATATACGAGTAAATCTAAGACTTGAAATTATAAGCATTAATGCTATCCAGATGATGAATTCGAATGTGGTTGATATGATTTTTAAATTCTGGTTGTGAACTGATGAGTTGATTTGGATTCTGATTGAAAAATGATGATTCTTGAAATTTGGTTGAAATGTAATAAGCTGAGCAAAACCACAATGAGGATGAATGGGACGAGTCCCTGTGATGATGTTCATAACTGGAATGACGTTAATAACTCCAGCAAATCACTATGATATTAGTGGATTGTGCTGATAGATTACTGCTGTTAACACTTGACCCAATGGATCAAGTTAAAGGAGGTCAAATTAAAATCTTCATAAATGAAAAATTTCCATAAAGGACTGTTCAAATAGAAATTTCCGTCTAATGGACCATTATCGTGATAAGGAATTGAATGTTATGATCTGAGTGAATTGTTATTTAATAATGAGTTTTATATAAGGGATCTTTATCCCAGGTTTCTATTTGGGTTCACAAAAATATAAGGAACCCATAATCAGTTGGATCTTAAGAAAAAGAAATCTCATCTAGTTTTGCGAGATGAGGACATCTCGCGTTTTTTAAGTGGGGTAGAATGTAAGATTCCTCCCCAGCCTCTCAGGATGTCCAGTATCTTCCCCTATAGTCAAATCCCTCTTCAGAAATATCAAAGATCTTGTTTCTACCTGTTTTGGCCTAGAGAGAGAAAATATTCTAGAGAGAGATTATTTAGATTTTGAATATTTTTGGATAGAAAAATTTCTCATCCTATTAATATAAGTTCCCCTGAAAAACAGAAGTTCAAAAAGATTTCCAGAAGGTGCATTAGAAATCAAGTATAATCTGCTCAGAGGCAGTCATGATTTTTTCAAAATTTTAAATTAAGGTTCCTATGGGCCAATAAGATCAATCCATGTGTGGGGAGGAGATAAATCCAATTCGTAAAACAAATTACAAAAAATGAGTAAATGCTCACATAAGATGAAGAGTTGACTATGTACAAGGGTTATTAGTAAAAAACTACGAGTATTACTAAAAAAATAAGATATTTTGGGTATAATCATTCCATTTTGACACATATGTAAGGAAGGGGAGTCCCTTCAAGGAGGTGCATACTTCACATGCTTGAATGAGTTTTAAACTCAAAAATAATGTGATATTTTTATCTCTCCTCTCTCTTGGATCAAACCGAATCAAAAAGGAACCAAACTAGGTCCAAATCTAGTTCAAATTCAACCAAACTAAAATCTAGAAAATTCTAAAAATTAGTTGGTCTTGGTTAAAGCCTCCCTCTCCTATAAATAGAACTTGAGTCTTTAAGTCAATATTAGATAATTTAGAAAAAATCTCACACTTTGGGAATCAATCACTCCATTTAATTTTGGATATATCCTAAACATGTTAACTCCAAATTTGTCGGAGATTGTAGATCTAGATTCTACTCTTTAAGATCTTTCCAATGATATGTCACATAAGGCGGTTTCACAAAATTTTGGACAAGTTCCCATTTTTCAAATGGGAATGGGATTTTAAAGAAATTATCTAATATGGTGTTCTTTGTAAAAAAAGATGAGAATTATACTATGCCAAAATTATGTTGAAATAATGCTAATTTTTACTATTCTCTAAAATTCTCTCTAAATTGAAGAAATTGGAGCTTCTCTCTTTCTTCAATCTCCATTGGTGACTCCATTAGCACACCAAACCAATTGATTGGTTGGGGGCCTCTACCTTGAACAAAGAATCAAGCAATTTGTAAGGTAAAAGGTGAATTTTGATCTTTTATATAAATTCTCAATGTTTCTCTCTTCTCAACCCCTCTCAAGCTTGAGAAGCTTAATTGGAATGGTTTTTGAATGCTATTGAAGTTAATTGATGAATGCTAGTAAAGAATTACATAAACTTCCATTTATGCTTAATTTTAATAGTTTTTATGTAATTTCTCTCTCTCACTCAAAGAACGGTCATTCTCATGACCTATTCTCAATCCAAATGAAGCTTTTCATAAAGCTTTTCTTTAATCCAAGATTAATCTATGCTTGAGGCCAAATTAATGGCTTTTTTCTATGCTTTTAGTTTATGTATTTCATGAATATTTATGATTCAATCCATTATGGGTTAATGATCCAATTAGGCATCATTCTAATCATTTCCTTAATGTTAAAACTCAAATTTAGGAATTTTGGGAAATATGCACAATTTTGGGACAATTCTTTGTTAGATCCAATACAATGTTTACTGTGCGATATGCAAGATTTATTATTGGATGTTCTCAACAAGCATTCTTTGTTGTTAGATCCAATACAATGTTTACTGTACGATCTGCAAGATTTATTATTGGATGTTCTCAACAAGCATTTGAATAATGCGATATGATTTATATACTATTGTACATTTGTAACAAGTGTATATGATGTTGGTGGTGGGATGTAAATTTGCCTGCACACCAGGAATTAAGCTTGTTTATATCACATAGCCTCCAGTTGACCATCAAATACAGAAATTTTAACAAAGAAAGGATATTCAATGTAACTTTAAGTTGTAAGAAAGTCTAGGTGATAGAATTAAAAAGATCACCATCTGTATTGAATCAAAATTCTTGAACAATGGGTGAACCATAAATCTAAAAGCTTAAGAAAGCCTTACAATCTGAATAATGATCGAACTATGAGTTTGGTAGCTTCATACAACATTGCTAAAAGATTACAAAGCTAGTTGCCCATATGCTAACAAATTATTCTTGCTCAACTGCACTGACATGTTGATTCAATTGATTCTGTTTGGCCTTCAGTATTATAGCCTTTGGAATCTTGATTTTCTCTGGAAGTCGTCCACCCTTGGGCTTCCATGCCCAAATGATGCAGCTAGTATCTTCCCAGCGCTGAGGATCATTTCGTTCTCTCGCCAATACTTGTTCCAGCAATCCTTATAAACCTCCACATCACTTGCATTCTTCTTCTTTGAAATTGGTGCCCAATATTGTATCTGAACTTGTAGGTAGTTTATCGAGTTGTTGTTTTGATCAACATCACTTGTTGTCACTCCCAACCATATTGGGTAATTTGCATCACAAGGTTGTACAAGCGCAAAATCTCCTTTAGACACATCAAGAGTCGGGTTGAACTCTTCAGCAGGTTTGTTGCGCATTGGACCACAATAATGGTCCTCATTTACATCAAACCCTTCATCTACATTATCCTCCACTTGAAGGTTAAGAGTCTCAGCTTTTTTGCATACACTCCTTGGCCAAAAGTCATAAAATCCAATGTCTTCCCTTGCACTAGGGGTTTGCATGTTTAGCATAAGATTCTCCCAATAGGCAAGGACCGGATTGATCCACTTAGCATAATCACTTTGGTCTCCTTTCTCTTGCAAGTGCTCTTTCCACCAATTGACATGTTTTTAAGGCCCTCCACAACCTTCTCATTTTCCTTAACATACTCAAAGGGTGGCAATACTTTTGGAAAACCTTCAGGAAGCTTGGGTCCTCCCTGGTCATTGCTCTTCCATAACTCTATACCGCTTTCTGGTAACCAGTCAACATTTTTGGGGTGTACTTTGTATTGCATCAAAGGTATTCCATCACTCATATAAAACCTGAATTGCAATGGCTTTGAATGTCCAATCAAGCTATCGGCTCCATCATGTAAGCATCCCTTGACAAAGCCTTTGAAGTCTGCCACCTTTTGTAGGAGAAAGGGTGCTGGATGCATGCTAACACACTCATTAAAGATCTTCATCAAATGTGGAAATGTGAAAATGGTTTGTTTCCTTAACTTCTCAGAGAAGCGACTGAACAATGCATCAATATCTTCATGAGTATGACCAACCATAAGAAAACCGAGCTGCACCATGTCAAACACTCCTCGTGCAACCAATAGGGATAGATAGGCAAATACATAACGGTTCTTATTTTCAGAACCACAATTGTCAAGTTGCAACAACAACGTCCTTGGCAATCTCTTTAAAAATGTCCTTGAATTTGATGGCATTAAACTTGACGCATTTCCATTGCCCCTATCTTGCACATGTGTGTTAGTATGAAAGACTGACTGCATATGTGAAGAACAATTTCCCTCTATATCCACATTTGTTTCTGTCTCTGCATCTGCATCCTCAATGCTCTGCTTGCAATATGCATTTCTCTCCTTCAGTACTTCCATATGCTGATACAGGGCCATAGTAGACAAAACACAATCAAAAAGATCTGTTCGTGGTTCAGCATCTGAGTTTTGTGAGCTCAAGTCACCATACATGTGTTGCTCTCCTCTTTCTAAGTTTCTTAAACATTTTGAGAGAGATGAAATTGTGAAGTTGGGATCACTTGGCCATAACCCCAAGGCAAAGTGACCATAAGCTGTTTGTCCATGTCCATGAGTGAGCATTCCTGTTAAGGATACTGGAAGCCTCTCAACCCCATTGAGAGATTTAGGAACTGGTTTAATTTGTGGTATGGTAGTCTTGCTCTGGTCCATCTTATCATGTATAATACACAAATACCTGTTTGGGTTCATTTCAGAAGAGCTCCTCCAAGCATAGTATAGATTTCTACAACTCATTTGTTTCAACATGTGTGCCCTTCTTTGTGCCATGTATCTGGCACGCTCCTCTTGATTTTTTATGTATCTGGAATGAATAACCCCACGTGCCTTCCTTGCAGAACCATCAATGAGAAACACTGAAGCACCTTGTTTTAGACCCTCCAATCCCTGAAAAAATCAAAATCTCAATAAGAAAGACTGAAGTGATGTTTTTGCGGTAGTACACAAAACTATAAATGTAATTCAATCTCAACATGAGTTCAGGCTCCAACCAAAGTTTGAATCTCACCTATCAATGCTAATTTGCTAAGAGGCTAGGCTCCATCTAAAGCTTGAGCCTTTGCCTGCATATACTTAGTAGGAGGCTCCATGAGGCTCACCATCATATGTTAGTTTGCTACTAGGAGGCTCCAGTTAAAGTTATCATCCTCACTTGCATCATATATTAGTTTGCATATGTTAGCTAGAATGGTAGGCTCCTCCAACAAAAGTTAAAGCCTCACCTGCGGATGCTAGTTCGCTTCTAGGAAGCTGCAAGTAAAGTTTGAACCTGACCCACAGATGCTAGTTTGCTTGGAGGCTCCAACCAAAGTTTGAGCCTCACCTTCATATGCTAGTTTGCTATTAAGAGGTCCCAATTGAAATGATAATCCTCACCTCATGTATATGCTAGTTTCCCAAGAGGTAGGCTTCATCACCCTTTGCATCTGGCCACACCGTTTCATTTTGGGATATTGAGTCAAGATATGGTGTCAATTAGCCATCAATGTTTCATAGCTACAAAAGGCAAAGGTGAGTGGTTACAACAGCAACAAAGGCAAAGAGAAAGCAATAGAGAGAAACTATATGCTAGTGAAGAGAATGTGACATGGAAATGAGCAAATGGACATTGGATTTGAGACTCTTCTCCTTCGTGAGACTCAAACTCAAGTTTGAGCCATTGTGCATTATATAGATTTTAGTTGAATTTTTAATCGCATAGTTCATAAGTATATTTAGGTGTATGGGGAAAGAGGGAAGAAAACAAGAAATCTCAAGCTCAAGGCTCGAACTTGAGTTTGAGCCTTGTCTATTACACAAGTAAGTAGGAATAGAGAGGGAAGCTAGGATAATCCAATAGAACAAGTGGGGTGTGGGTGAAGATGGGTATATAACCAAAAGTGAAAGTAACTATAATCAAAAGACCTGGGACCTGGGCCTGGGCTTGGGCTTGGGCTTGGGGAATGAGCCATTGTGCATTATATAGATTTTAGTTGAATTTTTAATCGCATAGTTTATAAGTATATTTGGGTGTATGAGAAAAATAGGAAAGAAAACAAGAAATCTCAAGTTCAAGGTCAAGCTCAAGGCTCGAACTTGAGTTTGAGCCTTGTCTATTACACAAGTGGGGAAACTAGCCTAATCGCATAGAACAAGTGGGGTGTGGATGAAGATGAGTATATAAGTATATTGGGTGTATGGGAAAAAAAGGGAAGAAAACAAGAAATCTCAAGCTCAAGGCTCGAACTTGAGTTCGAGCCTGGTCTATTACACAAGTGGGGAAACTAGCCTAATCCCATAGAACAAGTGGGGTGTGGATGAAGATGAGTATATAAGTATATTGGGTGTATGGGAAAAATAGGGAAGAAAACAAGAAATCTCAAGCTCAAGGCTCGAACTTGAGTTCGAGCCTTGTCTATTACACAAGTGGGGAAACTAGCCTAATCCCATAGAACAAGTGGGGTGTGGATGAAGATGAGTATATAAGTATATTGGGTGTATGGGAAAAATAGGGAAGAAAACAAGAAATCTCAAGCTCAAGGCTCGAACTTGAGTTCGAGCCTTGTCTATTGCACAAGTGGGGAAACTAGCCTAATCCCATAGAACAAGTGGGGTGTGGATGAAGATGAGTATATAACTAAAAGTGAAAGTAACTATTATCAAAAGACCTGGGACCTGGGGCCTGGGCCTGGGCCTGGGCTTGGGCTTGGGCTTGGGCTTGGGCTTGGGGAATGAAACCGAAACCGAAACCAGCTTTCTGCCGGGCCAACCCGGCGCTCCTCCGTCCTCCTCGCATCCGGAGCCGAGTCCGCGCAAATCGAATCTCTCGGCAGCGGCGCAAACTCTGTTCGAACAGCCAGCCTCCGTCGGCGCAAACTCCTCTCGGCGGCGGCGCAAATCGAGCAGCTCCCCCTCCCTTCCTCCGTCGGCGGCGAGCACACCCCCCCCTCTCGGCGCAACCAGCTCCCCCTCCTCCGCTGCAGCCACCCTATCTCCCCCCTTCCTCCTCCGTCGGCGCGCACAGAACCCCCCCTCCCTTCCTCCGTTGCAGCCACCCTCTCTCCCCCCCGTTCCTCCTCCGTCGGCGCGCGCAGAACCCCTCTCCCGGCGCAGCCAGCCTCTCTCCCCCCTTCCTCCTCTGACGGCGCGGCGCACAGAACCCCCCTCTCTGGGCGCAGCCAACCTCCCTGACGGCCGCCCCCCCCCCCCCCCAAAATTCGAATTCAAAAATCCCCCCCCAAAATTCGAATTCAAAAATCCCCCCCAAATTCGAATTCAAAAATTCACCCCCCAACGAAATTCGAAATTCCCTAAAATTTTTTTCGCCTTCCCCTTCCCCTTCCCTCGCAAACAACCAGAATCGTCCGACCTCGCCAAAAAAAACCTGCGCACCCGCCTTCATCTTCCCTCATAGAAAAAACGGCCGACCTCTCGTTTCACCCATACAAGAAAACTGCGTGCCCGGGAGCAGCAAAAACTCTCCGCTCCCTGCGTTTCCAGCGCACCCTCTGCAGAGCTTCGTTTCAAACGCACCTTGGAGCAGATCCAGCCCTGCGTTTTCAAGCGCACCTTGGAGCAGATCAAGCCCTGCGTTTCAAGCGCACCCTGGAGCAGATCTCCCTGCAGCCCTGTGTTTCTAGCGGTTTCCTTTCCTCGGATACCTCAAGCATCCGTCAAGATCAAGACTGTGCAACATCGGAGACTTCAGAAAGTAAGTCCTTCTTTAAATGATTATCTACACTAATATAAACGCTTACTTGAAGTGTGTCATTTGTCGATTGTTGCTCGTCGTAGATTGTTTGCACCACTTGCTGTTCTCTTTTGTATCTTCACATATGTCGAGAACCTGTAAAACTGATCCAAGATAGACTCCACAACTTGGATATAGACTCCACCTTAAGGCTCGAACTTGAGTTGGAGCCTTGGCTCTCGATGCTAGTGTACACCGGCGGCCTTAAGGCTCGAACTTGAGTTGGAGCCTTTGTTCTCCAATCTAGGCCTTAAGGCTCGAACTTGAGTTGGAGCCTTGGCTCTCGATGCTAGTGTACACCGGCATCGAGAGCCAAGGCTCCAACTCAGGTTCAAGCCTTAAGGCCGGTGTACACTAGCATCGAGAGCCAAGGCTCCAACTCAAGTTCGAGCCTTAAGGCCGGTGTACACTAGTAGATTGGAGAACAAAGGCTCCAACTCAAGTTCGAGCCTTAAGGCCGGTGTACACTATAGATTGGAGAACAAAGGCTCCAACTCAAGTTCGAGCCTTAAGGCCGGTGTACACTAGCATCGAGAGCCAAGGCTCGAACTCAAGTTCGAGCCTTAAGGCCGGTGTACACTAGCGACACCGGCCTTAAGGCTCGAACTTGAGTTGGAGCCTTGATTCTCCAATCTAGTGTACACCGGGGCCTTAAGGCTCGAACTTGAGTTGGAGCCTTGGCTCTCGATGCTAGTGTACACCGGCATCGAGAGCCAAGGCTCCAACTCAAGTTCGAGCCTTAAGGCCGGTGTACACTAGCATCGAGAATCAAGGCTCCAACTCAAGTTCGAGCCTTAAGGCCGGTGTACACTAGATTGGAGAACAAAGGCTCCAACTCAAGTTCGAGCCTTAAGGCCGGTGTACACTAGATTGGAGAACAAAGGCTCCAACTCAAGTTCGAGCCTTAAGGCCGGTGTACACTAGCATCGAGAGCCAAGGCTCCAACTCAAGTTCGAGCCGTAAGGCCGGTGTACACTAGCGACACCGGCCTTAAGGCTCGAACTTGAGTTGGAGCCTTGATTCTCCAATCTAGTGTACACCGGGGCCTTAAGGCTCGAACTTGAGTTGGAGCCTTGGCTCTCGATGCTAGTGTACACCGGCCTTAAGGCTCGAACTTGAGTTGGAGCCTTTGTTCTCCAATCTAGTGTACACCGGCCTTAAGGCTCGAACTTGAGTTGGAGCCTTGGCTCTCGATGCTAGTGTACACCGGCCTTAAGGCTCGAACTTGAGTTGGAGCCTTTGTTCTCCAATCTAGTGTACACCGGCCTTAAGGCGGCTCGAACTTGAGTTGGAGCCTTGGCTCTCGATGCTAGTGTACACCGGCATCGAGAGCTAAGGCTCCAACTCAAGTTCGAGCCTTAAGGCCGGTGTACACTAGCATCGAGAGCCAAGGCTCCAACTCAAGTTCGAGCCTTAAGGCCAGTGTACACTAGATTGGAGAACAAAGGCTCCAACTCAAGTTCGAGCCTTAAGGCCGGTGTACACTAGATTGGAGAACAAAGGCTCCAACTCAAGTTCGAGCCTTAAGGCCAGTGTACACTAGCATCGAGAGCCAAGGCTCCAACTCAAGTTCGAGCCTTAAGGCCGGTGTACACTAGCTTCGAGAGCTAGTGTACACCGGCCTTAAGGCTCGAACTTGAGTTGGAGCCTTGGCTCTCGATGCTAGTGTACACCGGCCTTAAGGCTCGAACTTGAGTTGGAGCCTTTGTTCTCCGATCTAGTGTACACCGGCCTTAAGGCTCGAACTTGAGTTGGAGCCTTTGTTCTCCAATCTAGTGTACACCGGCCTTAAGGCTCGAACTTGAGTTGGAGCCTTGGCTCTCGATGCTAGTGTACACCGGCCTTAAGGCTCGAACTTGAGTTGGAGCCTTGGCTCTCGATGCTAGTGTACACCGGCCTTAAGGCTCGAACTTGAGTTGGAGCCTTTGTTCTCCAATCTAGTGTACACCGGCCTTAAGGCTCGAACTTGAGTTGGAGCCTTGGCTCTCGATGCTAGTGTACACCGGCATCGAGAGCCAAGGCTCCAACTCAAGTTCGAGCCTTAAGGCCGGTGTACACTAGCATCGAGAGCCAAGGCTCCAACTCAAGTTCGAGCCTTAAGGCCGGTGTACACTAGATTGGAGAACAAAGGCTCCAACTCAAGTTCGAGCCTTAAGGCCGGTGTACACTAGTAGATTGGAGAACAAAGGCTCCAACTCAAGTTCGAGCCTTAAGGCCGGTGTACACTAGCATCGAGAGCCAAGGCTCCAACTCAAGTTCGAGCCTTAAGGCCGGTGTACACTAGATTGGAGAACAAAGGCTCCAACTCAAGTTCGAGCCTTAAGGCCGGTGTACACTAATAGATTGGAGAACAAAGGCTCCAACTCAAGTTCGAGCCTTAAGGCCGGTGTACACTAGCATCGAGAGCCAAGGCTCCAACTCAAGTTCGAGCCTTAAGGCCGGTGTACAACTGTTATTCTTTTCATCAGCAAGGTTGACAAGTTTGAGGCCATTGATAAGGTTCTCACAAAAAATGTATTCATCTTAGGATCTAGTGGCCAAAATAGAGAATTCATCGACACAGGCTTTATTGATGGTCTCATCACAGGGTTTTGTCCTGAACAGAGCTATGTTGTAGAGATATATTGTGGTGGAGTTGTGCTAGAGGAGAGCTTGCTAAAGAAGAGACGATGTATTGCTTTATGCAAAGATGATTTGGAAGCGATGGCATTAGAATCAAAGTGCTCTGCTCTTTTAGATGGTCACTCGTCCTTGCAAGAGTGGTGTGGTGCAAGTGGCGGCACAAAAAAGCAAACACTAGATGATGCAGAAAAAGAGAACCTTCAAAATCTTCACATTGATGACCCACCAAGTACAGAGGACGAAGAGGAAGGTGATGATATTGACAACAAAAATGACACAGATGATGATAAAGAAGTTGGGGATGCTACAGACTTTGAAGATGCAGGGCAAAGGAATGAAGAGGACCAAGGGAATGATGCTCTATTCAATGAGGATGCCGAAGACAATTTTGAAGATATTGGAAGGCATGAAAATGATGATGAAGGTGGGAATGGTGACGATATATTGGATTCTGCAAAAGCCATGGAAGCTACAAATGTTGGGGTTGCTATGGCCGTTGAGAAGATTGGGGATACAGATGTCAACAAGGCTTTCCATGCTCATAGCCCATCAAGCTCTCAACCAAAGAAAGGTAGAAAAGTGAATTGATAGTGCTTATTATGAATGTACAACGAATGGTGATCATTGAAAGGAGCTTATCAACAACTAATATTAGCATAGGTTTTGTTCAAAGTGTGGATTTGTTGAAATAATTATTTGTCTTTTAATTAATACATTGGCTTTTTATCCTTTATTTCATGCCAACGTCTAGTACAAATGATGATGCACACTTACTATTAAGAAATTACTCCATATCCTAGTGTAGCAGTGAGGCTCAAAATTAAGTTTGAGCCTAATACAAATGATGACTCACACTTACTATTAAGAAATTACACTTACTCCATATCCTAGTGTAGCGGTGAGGCTCAAACTTAAGTTTCAACCGTACCTCCACTTATGTCCAACCTTGGGGATGTCTTCCAACACAAGGCACAATCTCAAGTTGAGCGATCTTTACGTTGCCCTTGTAAGTGAGGCTCAAACTCAAGTTTGACTCTTATGTTATGGTTCCTAATTCATTATGGTACATCAGTCGAAGTTTAGTAATCTAAGTTTGGATACAAAGTATATGTGTAGATATAAAAATGACTAGTATTGTATTAGCCTTGGTGTATTATTTAAATCCTAAAAGTAATAGCATTTTATTTTAATCTTACAGATATATACAAAGAAGGGAAAGACGAAGATAACATTGCTCAACTAGAACATCATCATGAAAGCCCTACTAGAGAGATCAACTCTCATGATTTAAATGCTAGAAATAATGAAGACAACATGGTGGAGGTAGATCACATCGATGATTCAGCTTTGCAAACATCTTCAAGGCCTTCAAGTGATAGGACTAAAGAGACTAAGGACATTCCTAATTTGCAAGTTAATGTTGAGGTTAGTGAGAATAAAGATAAAGTTAATGAAGAGCTTCAAGAGACTTCTGCAACCAAGGAGAGACAAGAAGAGATTGTTGGACAAATGGTTGAGGCTACATATGCTACAAATAAAGGGAAAATAGTTGAAATCAAGGACTCTGTGGGAGCAGAGGGTGTTGAAGAAATTGATGAGGCTACATATGCTACGAATAAAGAGAGAATAGTTGAAATCAAGGACTCTGTGGTGGCAGAGGGTGCCAAGAAACCTAAAGGTATATCTTTTTCAATAGGATGTTATTTAAGATGATTTATTCAGCAATTTTGTGTGTTAAAAAGTATGTTTCTCAGCGAGAGTTGTTTTTGCAGGTATAGCTACTTCTAACAATCACAAGTTAAGTACGCAAGAAATAGAGCAACGTGTTGAGGAGCTACGTTCCGATACACAAAAGAGTAGGCCTCTAGGAAGTTTATATTCTTTTGAGAGAGATGGAGATAGATTAGTATTTCCATCTTCACCAATCAATAGGGAAATGCAATCAAGTCTAGGAGCCATCGTCATAGATGAGTATGGGAGCATGAAACGAAAGTAAACTTGTGGATGTTTTGTTGTAATTAGCTCTCATTGATAATATAGGATCACTTGTTTTAATATTGTTAAGTATGTAAACACATTAAAGTGTTATCATTCTTCTGTATTGTATGCAGAAAATATTCCTCGTGCAATCACCATAAAGAAACATGCACTTATACTTGATCTTAATGGAGCTTTACTCAACAATGAAGAGAAGAGGCATCCACAAACAAATTGTATTCGAATTGATATTGGTCGCACCACAGTTGTTATTCGCCCCGGGTGTTTTGAATTTTTGGATGAGATTTGCCAGTACTTTCATGTTGGTATTTGGTCCACCATGCTACACAAGAATGTTTGTGCCTATGTAAACACTCTTGAACAGTATGCACATAAGAAATATCATTTCTTTATGGTGTGGGGACAAGAAGAATGTTATATCCATAATCTTCGAAAAGTGTATAGGCCAGATAAGCCTACTGTTGAGGCTATGTTTAAACCTTTACTCAAGGTTTGGAATCAGTTCCAAGATATTTGTAATAAGAAGAATACATTGCTTATTGATGATAGCCCTTTCAAGGGATGTGTTAATCCAAAAGACAACTGTCTCTTCCCTGAAAGTTTTCAAGGAGGGCACGACTACGTACTGTGCAATGACCTTCTACCCTACCTTTTAAATCTAAATAATACAAATGACATTAGGTCTATTATTTTGCTTAATCGGCTAGGTCAATCTCCTATCACACATGGCCATAATTTATTTATCGATTTTCAAGATGTACTGGAAGAATGGCTCCAATTCACCTCCCTATTTTTGCGAGAAGAAGTGGAAAACTCATCTTCTGCATCTTCACACTTACCATTATATGGTGATAAGCTAAAGTATGTCCAATCAAGAGGGGAAAAAAGAGAAGTAGAATCTATAAGCAAGGATCTAGCAATGTTGGCATCCAAAGCTGGAGTACCATTACTATCCAAAGACCAGCTAAGCTTGTTAAAAGTGTGTTACAAAAGAAGGATTTTGAGTGATCAACACGCTATATGCTACTCGCTTGGGATATGATCGTGGTCATCTCATAAGTGGAGTTGCAGCAAAAACATACATATCAAGGCTACAAAAGGCTTACTTGAGCTTATGGGTAGGATAATGTCTGGTTTCATTAAACATTGAGTGACAGTATAATCAGATTCCAACCTAACCCAAACTAGTTGTTGCTGCAGGTCAAAGGAAACCATTTCTGAGGTCTAAACGTGCAGTTTGAAGTATGGGATCTGCACAAATATCAAGACTTGTTGGGTGCAGAATGTTTGGAGCCATTTTGTATCTAAAAGCCCATAAGATAGACTTAGGCTTTGGCCAAAACAATGTGCTTAGATGGGTTTAATTTTTGGATTGTACGAGCCAAATCTTTACACTATTGTATCAAGAAATCAAATGCCTTCAAACTGACTGTCATTTGATTATCTCTTTTGTCAATATTTGCAATTCGATTGCAATAAAGATGTGTTTGTTTTTTATTGAATATATTGCCTTGTCAAGGTGTAAGGCTATGAATATCATAATAATTTAATTTGGATAGACTCAATTATCTCAATAGTGAAAATCTTTTATACATCATATTCAATAAATTTGATGAAATTTAGCATTGACAATATACTCGCTCTTTTATTTTTTTGGTTGAACTAATGAGGTATTGGAGCATTTGTCTATGAAGGTTTATGACCATCCATATCATGGATGAATTTATGTTGTTGGTACATAATATATTTATTCAAAATTTTGAATGTACATTAACCAAACATTTTGTTTTCAACAGGATATGTTGAAGCATATAGCTTTGATTTCAAGTGTACAGAAAACTTACTATTGAGGTGGCACCAATCATTGGTGACTTATGTACCTAGAGGCAAAAGAGTTCCACCACCCCCAGATACAATAAGGAAACAAAGAAGAGTATTGATACTTGAACTCAATGGTGTTTTACTTAAGACCATTGAGATGCAACATGGTGATGTATGTCCAGACTGGGCCAAACATATGCATTTTGTGGAAGAGAATACAAGTGTTTGACATTTGATTCGCAAAGATGCATTCACTTTCCTTGATTTTTGTATGCAATGGTTTGAGGTATGGATCTGGAGTACTAATAGACTACAAAGGACTCGATGCATTCTTGAGTTGTGCTTTCCTCGGCACCATCAAAAGTTTAAGGTCGTTAGCAGGGCATGCAGCATGTCAAAAGACGGATCTTCTTATTGGATATCGATTTGTATACCACAAAAACTTAGATGTAGCATGGAGAATTTTTCATGACCTGGATGGAAATAACACACTAATTTTTTATGATACCCTCTACAATGTAATGTGGAATATGCCCGGAACCTACTTGATTTTTCCAAAGATGTGGAATCAAAATATAGAGGAGCTTCAAAGTTTTTTGGGGACAACAATCAGCGCATGGTTACTTGGTTGGATTTATGCAAAGAACAAACGGGAGTATACTTGCAACACTTTAGTAAATGAAGCAGCTTATGATAGAGAAACTTTGTATGTATTGGAGCAATACATGAGAAAACGCTATGTTTGAGATACAATTTGTACTCAATTATTATCTTGACGAAGGGTTTTTGTCTTCGGATAAATTGTAAACTTGAATGTAATAATCTCATTGAATGTAACAAGTGTTCTTTGGCATTATCATCCCATGTTTTTACTTCAATGTCCCTCAAATTTGAGCATATATATCATGATTTATAATCTTGATATAGTGTCTAAGATGGGTTTTTATCTGTGGATCAATCGTAAACTTAGCATATTGTTATTGTCATTGAGATTTACTTTTTGTTTTGTTGTTTCTAACACCACACCCTTTAGAGATCTCTCCTTTCTAAGGTTCCTTTTTATAATGATATTTAGAATTCTTTTGGCAAATTAAATAAACCCCATGTTTTTACTTCAATGTCTCAAAGTGGAGATAGTATTTAACATTATCTTCTTCATATGAAAGGTGTTGTATAATCTCAATTAAGTTTAGTGTCACGTATGTATCTATACAACTACAAACAAATACGCCAAATAGTTGTGTCAAGATATAATCTATTGGCACAAAGAGTGCACCAACAAATAGATGTTAGCTCAAACTACACAAAAATACCGAGTTTCCAACCAATCCTATAAGAAATGGGACTCGAATAATTCCCAAAATTCCTAAATTTGTCTTTTAAGCTTTATCCTTTAAAATAATTGAGATTTATCAGTCATAACAGCGGAGCTATGGCGAATTTTTTTGTAAAAATTGAGGTCTTGACCACCCTCGGTTCGATTTAAATGGTGAGCTTCCGGTACGGTGGATGAGGGACCAAGGAAGCGGCCTATGAGTGAAGCGCTAGGTGACCTACGAAGGATCCTAGAGGGTGCTGACCATACGGTGCTCGGGCTCTGGGTCGCCGAAGATACCCACACGTGCGTCGTGGAAGATATTGGAACAAGGAGTAAAAGTTCTTTTTTGAAACCGGGCATGGATCTGGTTGATTGACCTTGTTGGTCCTCAACGGATGAGTCCATGGCTCTCTTATATGGATCTGTTGATTGATCTTGCTGATCTTCAACGAGGATTCCATCTTGATTTTTATATGTGAAAATATTGCCGAGTACTATGAGCTAGGAACTATTGAAAAGGCCCCCGAATGAACAGGTGGTGAGCCTTCTGGTTGCCAATGATGCCATAAGTACACCGATGAATGAATGATTGGAAATATGGATTCAACTAGAGATTTTGAGGATTGTCATCAGTGACATGATGGTTTCATTAAAGGATTGTTTTAAAGTTAGCTGATGTGCTGAGAAAAAGGCAATTTCATATTGGGTGTGTAAGTGGTGTGACTAGTTTTATGTTTGCATGAACTTCCGGCTAGGGGGCCTGGGAACTCTTTTCCCTGGTACCCGGGACAAAACCTAACCACATTCCTAATTGGATCCCATCACTACAATAATGGTTGGGCGGTTGGCTAACCCATCGGACTGGATGGGGTTAAGCTGGACTGATGAATCCGTAAATCGAGACTCAATTTCTGTTTAGCTCGATAGATAAAGTAAATCCCAGAGAAAAACTATTCTATGGAAAAAGAATCAATGGTTGTGCCCCTCGATGAGGAAAAAAGCGTTGGTCTCTATGATCCAAGTGCAATCTGTCCCTTGATTTAACTATGGAACTTACGAGTTCGGTCAGATCAGTTCAGTTAGTTAAGGCTTTTGACTACGTTAGGGAATCGCCCGTGCTTTCCAGGCAAGGGAATTTTTTTCGGGTTCGGTTTTTGGAAAAATCGATAGATTAGTCTCTTGTCCGGATATCCATGGGCGAGGCCCCGAGCGTAGGACCCTGCCCCGTGCAAGAAGTGCTACTTCCACTGCTAGCACCCCAGAATTCGTTGCGCGGTGGGGACAGGGATCTTACAGTTGGTATCAGAGCCAAGTTGGCTAATGAGAATCAACCAAGAAGCCAAATATGTCAGAAATTTATCAAGAAGCACTAAAAGGTTGTAATTGTGTGATAAAATTCATACAATTTGATATTCAAACTGAAATTCGTAAATTGGTAATTGGGTCTTCAGATGGAAGTACCGCAATTATATGGAATCCTTGACTTGCGTGAGGCCTAGACATGATGGTATTTACCTTATAGTTCCAAGAACCATGACTACCCGTATATACCGAGGGTATAACTGCAGCTCTTTATTTGGCAGTATATACGAGTAAATCTAAGACTTGAAATTATAAGCATTAATGCTATCCAGATGATGAATTCGAATGTGGTTGATATGATTTTTAAATTCTGGTTGTGAACTGATGAGTTGATTTGGATTCTGATTGAAAAATGATGATTCTTGAAATTTGGTCAAAATGTAATAAGCTGAGCAAAGCCACAATGAGGATGAATGGGACGAGTCCCTGTGATGATGTTCATAATTGGAATGACGTTAATAACTCCAGCAAATCACTATAATATTAGTGGATTGTGCTGACAGATTACTGCTGTTAACACTTGACCCAGTGGATCAAGTTAAAGGAGGTCAAATTAAAATCTTCATAAATGAAAAATTTCCATGAAGGACTGTTCAGATAGAAATTTCGATCTAATGGACCATTATCGTGATAAGGAATTGAATGTTATGATCTGAGTGAATTGTTATTTAATAATGAGTTTTGTATAAGGGATCTTTATCCCAGGTTTCTATTTGGGTTCACCAAAATATGAGGAACCCATAATCAATTGGATCTTAAGAAAAAGAAATCTCCTCTAGTTTTGCGACATAAGGACATCTCGCGTTTTTTAAGTGGGGTAGAATGTAAGATTCCTCCCTAGCCTCTCAGGATGTCCAGTATCTTCCCCTGTAGTCAAATCCCTCTTCAGAAATATCAAAGATCTTGTTTCTACCTGTTTTGATCTAGAGAGAGAAAATATTCTAGAGAGAGATTATTTAGATTTTGAATATTTTTGGATAGAAAAATTTCTCATCCTATTAATATAAGTTCCCCTGAAACAGAAGTTCAAAAAGATTTCCAGAAGGTGCATTAGAAATCAAGTATAATCTGCTCAGAGGCAGTCAAGATTTTTTTAAAATTTTAAATTAAGGTTCCTATGGGCTAATAAGATCAATCCATGTGTGGGGAGGAGATAAATCCAATTCGTAAAAAAAATTACAAAAAATGAGTAAATGCTCACATAAGATGAAGAGTTGACTATGTACAAGGGTTATTAGTAAAAAACTACGAGTATTACTAAAAATATGAGATATTTTGGGTATAATCATTCCATTTTGACACATATGTAAGGAAGGGGAGTCCCTTCAAGGAGGTGCATACTTCAGATGCTTGAATGAGTTTTAAACTCAAAAAGATTGTGATATTTTTATCTCTCCTCTCTCTTGGATCAAACGGAATCAAAAAGGAACCAAACTAGGTCCAAATCTAGTCCAAACTCAACCAAACTGAAATCTAGAAAATTCTAAAAATTAGTTTGTCTTGGTTAAAGCCTCGCTCTCCTATAAATAGAACTTGAGTCTTTAAGTCAATATTAGATAATTTGGAAAAAATCTCACACTTTGGGAATCAATCACTCCATTTAATTTTGGATATATCCTAAACATGTTAACTCCAAATTTGTCGAAGATTGTAGATCTAGATTCTACTCTTTAAGATCTTTCCAATGATATGTCACATAAGGTGGTTTCACAAAATTTTGGACAAGTTTCCATTTTTCAAATGGGAATGGGATTTTAAAGAAATTATCTAATATGGTGTTCTTTGTAAAAAAAGATGAGAATTATACTATGCCAAAATTATGTTGAAATAATGCTAATTTTTACTATTCTCTAAAATTCTCTCTAAATTGAAGAAATTGGAGCTTCTCTCTTTCTTCAATCTCCATTGGTGACTCCATTAGCACACCAAACCAATTGATTGGTTGGGGGCCTCTACCTTGAACAAAGAATCAAGCAATTTGTAAGGTAAAAGGTGAATTTTGATCTTTTATATAAATTCTCAATGTTTCTCTCTTCTCAACCCCTCTCAAGCTTGAGAAGCTTAATTGGAATGGTTTTTGAATGCTATTGAAGTTAATTGATGAATGCTAGTAAAGAATTACATAAACTTCCATTTATGCTTAATTTTAATGGTTTTTATGTAATTTCTCTCTCTCACTCAAAGAACGGTCATTCTCATGACCTATTCTCAATCCAAATGAAGCTTTTCATAAAGCTTTTCTTTAATCCAAGATTAATCTATGCTTGAGGCCAAATTAATAGCTTTTTTCTATGCTTTTAGTTTATGTATTTCATGAATATTGATGATTCAATCCATTATGGGTTAATGATCCAATTAGGCATCATTCTAATCATTCCCTTAATGTTAAGCTTTATCCTTTAAAATAATTGAGATTTATCAGTCATAACAGCAGAGCTATGGCGATTTTTTTTGTAAAAATTGAGGTCTTGACCAGCCTCGGTTCGATTTAAATGGTGAGCTTCCGGTACGGTGGATGAGGGACCAAGGAAGCGGCCTATGAGTGAAGCGCTAGGTGACCTACGAAGGATCCTAGAGGGTGCTGACCATACGGTGCTCGGGCTCTGGGTCGCCGAAGATACCCACACGTGCGTCGTGGAAGATATTGGAACAAGGAGTAAAAGTTCTTTTTTGAAACCGGGCATGGATCTGGTTGATTGACCTTGTTGGTCCTCAACGGATGAGTCCATGGCTCTCTTATATGGATCTGTTGATTGATCTTGCTGATCTTCAACGAGGATTCCATCTTGATTTTTATATGTGAAAATATTGCCGAGTACTATGAGCTAGGAACTATTGAAAAGGCCCCCGAATGAACAGGTGGTGAGCCTTCTGGTTGCCAATGATGCCATAAGTACACCGATGAATGAATGATTGGAAATATGGATTCAACTAGAGATTTTGAGGATTGTCATCAGTGACATGATGGTTTCATTAAAGGATTGTTTTAAAGTTAGCTGATGTGCTGAGAAAAAGGCAATTTCATATTGGGTGTGTAAGTGGTGTGACTAGTTTTATGTTTGCATGAACTTCCGGCTAGGGGGCCTGGGAACTCTTTTCCCTGGTACCCGGGACAAAACCTAACCACATTCCTAATTGGATCCCATCACTACAATAATGGTTGGGCGGTTGGCTAACCCATCGGACTGGATGGGGTTAAGCTGGACTGATGAATCCGTAAATCGAGACTCAATTTCTGTTTAGTTCGATAGATGAAGTAAATCCCAGAGAAAAATTGTTCTATGGAAAAAGAATCAATGGTTGTGCCTCTCGATGAGGAAAAGAGCGTTGGTCTCTATGATCCAAGGGCAATCTGTCCCTTGATTTAACTATGGAACTTACGAGTTTGGTCAGATCAGTTCAGTTAGTTAAGGCTTTTGACTACGTTAGGGAATCGCCCGTGCTTTCCGGGCAAAGGAAGTTTTTTCGGGTTCGGTTTTTGGAAAAACCGATAGATTAGTCTCTTGTCCGGATATCCATGGGCGAGGCCCCGAGTGTAGGACCCTGCCCCGTGCAAGAAGTGCTACTTCCACTACTAGCACCCCAGAATTCGTTGCGCGGTGGGGACAGGGATCTTACAGTTGGTATCAAAGCCAAGTTGGCTAATGAGGATCAACCAAGAAGCCAAATATGTCAAAAATTTATCAAGAAGCACTAAAAGGTTGTAATTGTGTGATAAAATTCATACAATTTGATATTCAAACTGAAATTCGTAAATTGGTAATTGGGTCTTCAGATGGAAGTACCGCAATTATATGGAATCCCTGACTTGCTTGAGGCCTAGACATGATGGTATTTACCTTATAGTTCCAAGAACCATGACTACCCGTATATACCGAGGGTATAACTGCAGCTCTTTATTGGCAGTATATACGAGTAAATCTAAGACTTGAAATTATAAGCATTAATGCTATCCAGATGATGAATTCCAATGTGGTTGATATGATTTTTAAATTCTGGTTGTGAACTGATGAGTTGATTTGGATTCTCATTGAAAAATGATGATTCTTGAAATTTGGTTGAAATGTAATAAGCTGAGCAAAACCACAATGAGGATGAATGGGACGAGTCCCTGTGATGATGTTCATAATTGGAATGACGTTAATAACTCCAGCAAATCACTATGATATTAGTGGATTGTGCTGGACAGATTACTGCTGTTAACACTTGACCCAGTGGATCAAGTTAAAGGAGGTCAAATTAAAATCTTCATAAATGAAAAATTTCCATGAAGGACTGTTCAGATAGAAATTTCAATCTAATGGACCATTATCGTGATAAGGAATTGAATGTTATGATCTGAGTGAATTGTTATTTAATAATGAGTTTTATATAAGGGATCTTTATCCCAGGTTTCTATTTAGGTTCACCAAAATATAAGGAACCCATAATCAGTTGGATCTTAAGAAAAAGAAATCTCCTCTAGTTTTGCGAGATGAGGACATCTCGCATTTTTTAAGTGGGGTAGAATGTAAGATTCCTCCCTCCCCTCTCAAGATGTCCAGTATCTTCCCCTGTAGTCAAATCCCTCTTCAGAAATATCAAAGATCTTGTTTCTACCTATTTTGGCCTAGAGAGAGAAAATATTCTAGAGAGAGATTATTTAGATTTTGAATATTTTTGGAATTTTTTTTTCATCCTATTAATATAAGTTCCCCTGAAACAGAAGTTCAAAAAGATTTCCAGAAGGTGCATTAGAAATCAAGTATAATCTGCTCAAGAGGCATTATCCTGAGGGTCAAGATTTTTTCGAAATTTTAAATTAAGGTTCCTATGGGCCAATAAGATCAATCCATGTGTGGGGAGGAGATAAATCCAATTCATAAAAGAAATTATCCAAAAATGAGTAAATGCTCACATAAGATGAAGAGTTGACTATGTACAAGGGTTATTAGTAAAAAACTACGAGTATTACTAAAAATATGAGATATTTTGGGTATAATCATTCCATTTTCACACATATGTAAGGAAGGGGAGTCCCTTCAAGGAGGTGCATACTTCAGATGCTTGAATGAGTTTTAAACTAAAAAATAATGTGATATTTTTATCTCTCCTCTCTCTTGGATCAAACCGAATCAAAACCGAATCAAAAAGGAACCAAACTAGGTCCAAATCTAGTCCAAATTCAACCAAATTGAAATCTAGAAAATTCTAAAAATTAGTTGGTCTTGGTTAAAGCCTCCCTCTCCTATAAATAGAACTTGAGTCTTAAAGTCAATATTAGATAATTTGGAAAAAATCTCACACTTTGGGAATCAATCACTCCATTTAATTTTGGATATATCCTAAACATGTTAACTCCAAATTTGTCGAAGATTGTAGATCTAGATTCTACTCTTTAAGATCTTTCCAATGATATGTCACATAAGGCGGTTTCACAAAATTTTGGACAAGTTCCCATTTTTCAAATGGGAATGGGATTTTAAAGAAATTATCTAATATGGTGTTCTTTGTAAAAAAAGATGAGAATTATACTATGCCAAAATTATGTTGAAATAATACTAATTTTTACTATTCTCTAAAATTCTCTCTAAATTGAAGAAATTGGAGCTTCTCTCTTTCTTCAATCTCCATTGGTGACTCCATTAGCACACCAAACCAATGGGGGCCTCTACCTTGAACAAAGAATCAAGCAATTTGTAAGGTAAAAGGTGAATTTTGATCTTTTATATAAATTCTCAATGTTTCTCTCTTCTCAACCCCTCTCAAGCTTGAGAAGCTTAATTGGAATGGTTTTTGAATGCTATTGAAGTTAATTGATGAATGCTAGTAAAGAATTACATAAACTTCCATTTATGCTTAATTTTAATGGTTTTTATGTAATTTCTCTCTCTCACTCAAAGAACGGTCATTCTCATGACCTATTCTGAATCCAAATGAAGCTTTTCATAAAGCTTTTCTTTAATCCAAGATTAATCTATGCTTGAGGCCAAATTAATGGCTTTTTTCTATGCTTTTAGTTTATGTATTTCATGAATATTGATGATTCAATCCATTATGGATTAATGATCCAATTAGGCATCATTCTAATCATTCCCTTAATGTTAAGCTTTATCCTTTAAAATAATTGAGATTTATCAGTCATAACAGCGGAGCTATGGCGAATTTTTTTGTAAAAATTGAGGTCTTGACCTCGATTTAAATGGTGAGCTTCCGGTACGGTGGATGAGGGACCAAGGAAGCGGCCTATGAATGAAGCGCTAGGTGACCTGCGAAGGATCCTAGAGGGTGCTGACCATACGGTGCTCAGGCTCTGGGTCACCGAAGATACCCACACGTGCGTCGTGGAAGATATTGGAACAAGGAGTAAAAGTTCTTTTCTGAAACCGGGCATGGATCTGGTTGATTGACCTTGTTGGTCAACGGATGAGTCCATGGCTCTCTTATATGGATCTGTTGATTGATCTTGCTGGCAACGAGGATTCCATCTTGATTTTTATATGTGAAAATATTGCCGAGTACTATGAGCTAGGAACTATTGAAAAGGCCCCCGAATGAACAGGTGGTAAGCCTTCTGGTTGCTAATGATGCCATAAGTACACCGATGAATGAATGATTGGAAATATGGATTCAACCAGAGATTTTGAGGATTGTCATCAGTGACATGATGGTTTCATTAAAGGATTGTTTTAAAGTTAGCTGATGCTGAGAAAAAGGCAATTTCATATTGGGTGTGTAAGTGGTGTGACTAGTTTTATGTTTGCATGAACTTCCGGCTAGGGGGCCTGGGAACTCTTTTCCCTGGTACCCAGGACAAAACCTAACCACATTCCTAATTGGATCCCATCACTACAATGGTTGGGCGGTTGGCTAACCCATCGGACTGGGATGGGGTTAAGCTGGATTGATGAATTCATAAATCGAGACTCAATTTCTGTTTAGTTCAATAGATGAAGTAAATCCCAGAGAAAAAGTGTTCTATGGAGAAAGAATCAATGGTTGTGCCTCTCGATGAGGAAAAAAGCGTTGGTCTCTATGATCCAAGTGCAATCTGTCCCTTGATTTAACTATGGAACTTACGAGTTCGGTCAGATCAGTTCAGTTAGTTAAGGCTTTTGACTACGTTAGGGAATCGCCCGTGCTTTCCGGGCAAAGGAAGTTTTTTCGGGTTCGGTTTTTGGAAAAACCGATAGATTAGTCTCTTGTCCGGATATCCATGGGCGAGGTCCCGAGTGTAGGACCCTGCCCCGTGCAAGAAGTGCTACTTCCACTGCTAGCACCCCAGAATTCGTTGCGCGGTGGGGACAGGGATCTTACAGTTGGTATCAGAGCCAAGTTGGCTAATGAGGATCAACCAAGAAGCCAAATATGTCAAAAATTTATCAAGAAGCACTAAAAGGTTGTAATTGTGTGATAAAATTCATACAATTTGATATTCAAACTGAAATTCGTAAATTGGTAATTGGGTCTTCAGATGGAAATACCGCAATTATATGGAATCCCTGACTTGCTTGAGGCCTAGATATGATGGTATTTACCTTATAGTTCCAAGAACCATGACTACCCGTATATACCGAGGGTATAACTGCAACTCTTTATTGGCAGTATATACGAGTAAATCTAAGAGTTGAAATTATAAGCATTAATGCTATCGAGATGATGAATTCCAATGTGGTTGATATGATTTTTAAATTCTGGTTGTGAACTGATGAGTTGATTTGGATTCTGATTGAAAAATGATGATTCTTGAAATTTGGTTGAAATGTAATAAGCTGAGCAAAACCACAATGAGGATGAATGGGACGAGTCCCTGTGATGATGTTCATAATTGGAATGACGTTAATAACTCCAGCAAATCACTATGATATTAGTGGATTGTGCTGACAGATTACTGCTGTTAACACTTGACCCAGTGGATCAAGTTAAAGGAGGTCAAATTAAAATCTTCATAAAGGAAAAATTTCCATGAAGGACTGTTCAGATAGAAATTTCGATCTAATGGACCATTATCGTGATAAGGAATTGAATGTTATGATCTGAGTGAATTGTTATTTAATAATGAGTTTTATATAAGGGATCTTTATCCCAGGTTTCTATTTGGGTTCACCAAAATATAAGGAACCCATAATCAGTTGGATCTTAAGAAAAAGAAATCTCCTCTAGTTTTGCGAGATGAGGACATCTCGCGTTTTTTAAGTGGGGTAGAATGTAAGATTCCTCCCTAGCCTCTCAGGATGTCCAGTATCTTCCCCTGTAGTCAAATCCCTCTTCAGAAATATCAAAGATCTTGTTTCTACCTATTTTGGCCTAGAGAGAGAAAATATTCTAGAGAGAGATTATTTAGATTTTGAATATTTTTGGAATTTTTTTTTTCATCCTATTAATATAAGTTCCCCTGAAACAGAAGTTCAAAAAGATTTCCAGAAGGTGCATTAGAAATCAAGTATAATCTGCTCAAGAGGCATTATCCTGAGGGTTAATATTTTTTCGAAATTTTAAATTAAGGTTCCTATGGGCCAAGAAGATCAATCCATGTGTGGGGAGGAGGTAAATCCAATTCGTAAAAGAAATTACCCAAAAATGAGTAAATGCTCACATAAGATGAAGAGTTGACTATGTACAAGGGTTATTAGTAAAAAACTACGAGTATTACTAAAAAAAATGAGATATTTTGGGTATAATCATTCCATTTTCACACATATGTAAGGAAGGGGAGTCCCTTCAAGGAGGTGCATACTTCACATGCTTGAATGAGTTTTAAACTAAAAAATAATGTGATATTTTTATCTCTCCTCTCTCTTGATCAAACCGAATCAAAACCGAATCAAAAAGGAACCAAACTAGGTCCAAATCTAGTCCAAATTCAACCATACTGAAATCTAGAAAATTCTAGAAATCAGTTAGTCTTTGTTAGAGCCTCCCTCTCCTATAAATAGAACTTGAGTCTTTAAGTCAATATTAGATAATTTGAAAAAAATCTCACACTTTGGGAATCAATCACTCCATTTAATTTTGGATATATCCTAAACATGTTAACTCCAAATTTGTCGGAGATTGTAGGTCTAGATTCTACTCTTTAAGATCTTTCCAATGATATGTCACATAAGGCGGTTTCGACAAAATTTTGGACAAGTTCACCATGATCCCATTTTTCAAATGGGAATGGGATTTTTACCAAATTATCTAATATGGTGTTCTTTGTAAAAAAAAGATGAGAATTATACTATGCCAAAATTCTGTTGAAATAATGCTAATTTTTACTATTCTCTAAAATTCTCTCTAAATTGAAGAAATTGGAGTTTCCCTCTTTCTTCAATCTCCATTGGTGATTCCATCAACACACCAAACCAATTGATTGTTTGGGGGCCTCTACCGTGAAAAGAATAAGCAATTTGTAAGGTAGATGGTGAATTTTTATCTTTTCTATAAATTCTCAATGTTTCTCTCTTCTCAACCCCTCTCAAGCTTGAGAAGCTTAATTGGAATGGTTTTTTAATGCTATTGAAGTTAATTGATGAATGGTAGTAAAGATATACATAAACTTCCATTTATGCTTAATTTTAATGGTTTTTATGTAATTTCTCTCTCTCTCTCAAAGAACGGTCATTCTCATGACCTATTCTCAATCCAAATGAAGCTTTTCATAAAGCTTTTCTTTAATCCAAGATTAATCTATGCTTGAGGCCAAATTAATGGCTTTTTTCTATGCTTTTAGTTTATGTATTTCATGAATATTGATGATTTAATCCATTATGGATTAATGATCCAATTAGGGATCATTCTAATCATTCCCTTAATGTTAAGCTTTATCCTTTAAAATAATTGAGATTTATCAGTCATAGTAGTGGAGCTATGGCAAAATTTTTGTAAAAATTACACATAAAATAATTTCATTCAAAGCATGAAAAGAGGACTTCTTACCATATTCTAGGAATTATCATCCTAGATTAATTGAAAGAATTTCATTGTAATCATGGAGAAATTGATTTTTATGTTATGCATAATTGACGAATTAAGAAAAAGAGGATTTCTAGTAATTAAATTTTATGTTAAAAAGAGTAATCCCCATCGTATGAGTATTCTTAAAGGGTTATTTTCATTCTAGACATAGAAAAATCTATACTAGAAATATTTTATTATAAAAGTATGATTTTCATCATAATTGATTTTTATGCATAAGCAGATGCATAAAAGAATTTTTTTTATATTAAAAGTGTGATTTTCATCATAAAGGATTTTATGCATAAAAGAAATTCTTTTATATTAAAAAAATGATTTTCATCATAAATGATTTGTATGTATAAACATATGCATAAAAGATTTTTTTATATTAAAAGTGAGATTTTCATCATAATTGGATTTTATGCACAAATTAGATGCATAAGAGAAATTCTTTTCTTCTAAAAGTGTAATTCCTACTAAATTGGATTTATGCATGGAAATATGCATAAAGAAATTATTTTAACCCAAAAGTGTTATTCTCATCAATTTTGATTTTATGCATAGAAAGATGCATAAAGAATTTTATTTTTAATTCAAAAGAGTTATTCTTATCAATTTTGATTTTATGCATAGAAACATGCATAAAGAATTTTATTTTTAATTCAAAAGAGTTATTCTTATCAATTTTGATTTTATGCATAGATAGATGCATAAAAGATTTATTCTAAAAGTGTTAATTTCATTAAGATGGAAATTTATGCATAGAAAGATGTATAAAATATTTATTTTTATTTGGAAAGTATTATTCTCATTAAATTGGAATTTATGCATAGTAAATTGCATAAAAGGATTTTTATAAAAGTGTTATTTCCACTAAAGTTGTCTTTATGCCTAATAATATGTGTATGAGATGTGCTAGGATGTGATAAGAGGTGCATGAGATGTGCTAGGATGTGATAAGATGTGCATGAGATGTGATAGGATGTGATAAGAGGTGTATGAGATGTGATAGGATGTGATAAGATGCGTATGGAAAGTGATAGGATGTGATAAGATGTGTATGAGAAGTGATAAGATGTGATAAGATGCGTATGAGATGTGATAAGATGCATATGAGATGTGATAGGATGTGTATGAGATGTGATAGGATGTGATAAGAGGTGTATGAGATGTGATAAGAGGTGTATGAGATGTGATAGGATGTGACAAGATGCATATGGAATGAGTTAGGATGTGATAAGATGTGTATGGGATGAGGTAAGAAGTGTATCTGATGGGATAAGATCTATATGGGTTGTGATAGGGCGAGAATGGATGTGATGTAAAAGAATAGATGTGAAGGCGTATGTGGTTATATGAATGGGAATGTAGAAATGGATGTATGGATGTGGATGTATGAATGTGAACACGGATGTGAATGTATGGATGTGGATATGGACGTGGATGTATGGATGTAGATGTGAATGTGGATGTATGAATGTGGATGTAGATGTGAAAATGGATGTATGGATGTAGATGTGGATGTGGATGTATAGATGTGGATGTGGATATGGATGTATGAATATGGATGTGTATGTATGGAAGTGGATGTATGAATGTAGATGTGGATGTATGAATGTAGATATGGAATGTGGATAAGGATATGGATGTGGATGTGGATATGGATGTAAGAATGTGGATGTATGTGAATGTGAATGTGGATGTGTGAATGTGGATATGGATGTATGGATGTGGATGTATGAATGTGAACGCAGATGTGAATGTATGATATGGATGTATGGATGTGGATATGGATGTATGGATGTGGATATATGAATGTGAACACGGATGTGAATGTATGATATAGATGTATGGATGTGGATGTATGGATGTAGATGTGAATGTGGATGTATGAATGTGGATGTAGATGTGAAAATGGATGTATGGATGTAGATGTGGATGTAGATGTGAATGTGGATGTATGAATGTGGATGTAGATGTGAAAATGGATGTATGGATGTAGATGTGGATGTGGATGTGGATGTATGGATGTGGATGTGGGTGTGGATGTATGAATATAGATGTGGATATGGATGTGTATGTATGAATGTAGATGTGAATGTGGATGTAAGAATGTGGATGTAGATGCGAAAATGGATGTATGGATGTAGATGTGGATGCGGATGTATGGATGTGGATGTGGGTGTGGATGTATGAATATAGATGTGGATGTATGGATGTGGATGTGGGTGTGGATGTATGAATATAGATGTGGATGTATGGATGTGGATATGGATGTGTATGTATGAATGTAAATGTGAATGTGGATGTAAGAATGTGGATGTAGATGTGAAAATGGATGTATGGATGTAGATGTGGATGTGGATGTATGGATGTGGAGGTGGATGTATGAATATGGATGTGAAAATGGATGTATCGATGTGGATGTATGAATGTGGATGTGAAAATGGATGTGTGGAAAATGGATATATGGATGTAGATGTGAATGTGGATGTACGAATGTGGATGTGTATGTGGAATAATGAATGCAAAAATGTATGTGAATGGATATGAAGTCGATATGCGCGAATGGATGAGATGAGATGTCATGTGAATCAGAATGTGAATGAATAATATAAGATGTGAACGAATGAGATGTAATGAGAAATGGATGTGATGAGACGTAATGTAAATTAAGAAAGATAGGAATGGATGTTATGTGAAGTGAATGAATCTGATGTGATGGGATGGAAAATGATGTATCTGGTCAAGAATGAATACACATATGATTTGGAATTTGGTGAAGTAATATGGATTGATGTGGAACAATCTAGAAAGACGTGAGTTCATTATAGAAACTGTATTTATGACCTGTTTGTAAATGACTGTTTTATGTCAAGAATGCTGGGGAAGCATTTTGACCGTCTTGTCATTAAGGTCTTGGAGACCTAACTGATAAAGTTGCAACTGCTGAACGAAGAGTCAATGGAGGACGTCTCATGTAGCAAGGTCAGCCGAGGTCTTGACCAGCCTCGGTTCGATTTAAATGGTGAGCTTCTGGTACGGTGGATGAGGGACCACGGAAGCGGCCTATGAATGAAGCGCTAGGTGACCTGCGAAGGATCCTAGAGGGTGCTAACCATACGGTGCTCGGGCTCTGGGTCGCCGAAGATACCCACGTGCGTCGTGGAAGATATTGAAACAAGGAGTAAGAGTTGTTTTCTGAAACCGGGCATGGATCTGGTTGATTGACCTTGCTGGCCCTCAACGGATGAGTCCATGGCTCTCTTATATGGATCTGTTGATTGATCTTGCTGATCTTCAACGAGGATTCCATCTTGATTATTATATATGAAAATATTACCGGGTACTATGAGCTAGGAACTATTGAAAAGGCCCCTGAGTGAACAGGTGGTGAGCGTTCTGGTTGCCAATGATGCCATAAGTACACCGATGAATGAATGATTGGAAATATGGATTCAACCAGAGATTTTGAGGATTGTCATCAATGACATAATGGTTTCATTAAAGGATTGTTTTAAAGTTAGCTGATGCTGAGAAAAAGGCAATTTCATATTGGGTGTGTAAGTGGTGTGACTAGTTTTATGTTTGCATGAACTTCCGGCTAGGGGGCCTGGGAACTCTTTCCCTGGTACCCGGGACAAAACCTAACCACATTCCTAATTGGATCCCATCACTACAGTGGTTGGGCAGTTGGCTAGGGTGGACTGATGGATCCGTAAATCGAGACTCAATTTCTGTTTAGTTCGATAGATGAAGTAAATCCCGGACAAAAATTGTTCTATGGAAAAAGAATCAACGGCTATGTCTCTCGATGAGGAAAAAAGCGTTGGTCTCTATGATCCAAGTGCAATCTGTCCCTTGATTTGACTATGGAACTTACGAGTTTGGTCAAATCAGTTCAGTTAGTTAAGGATTTTGACTACGTTAGGGAAAAGTTATCCTGGTGGAATCGCCCGTGCTTTCCGGGCAAAGGAAGTTTTTCCGGGTTCGATTTTTAGAAAAACCGATAGATTAGTCTCTTGTCCGGATATCCATGGGCGAGGCCCCGAGTGTAGGACCCTACCCTGTGCAAGAAGTGCTACTTCCACTGCTAGCACCCCAGAATTCGTTGTGCGGTGGGGACAGGGATCTTACAGAAGCTATGGTGCCTATAGAGTTTTTGGTACCTAGTCTTAGAGTAGCAGTAACATACAAGCTCTTACATGAAGAATCATTAGATTACAGATTGGAAAAGCTTTCGGAATTAGAGCAAGACAGAATACAATCATCCTACATTTCAGAAGTGATTCAGAAAAGAAGACAGGCCTGGGTTAATAGAAATATAGAATTCAAGCTGTTCAGGGAGGGAGATCTGGTAATGTTGTATAATTCAAAGTTAGGTCCATATCCAGGGAAGCTGAAATTGAGGTATGTGGGCCCATTTCTGATTAATCAAGTGTTGGGTGAGGGAACTTTCTTACTGTCTGACTTGTCAAGAAATCAATTTTAGAAACCAGTTAATGGTTTTAGACTTGAGAAATCTTTTGGCCTAAGTCCAGTTGAAAGGGAGATTGATGTCAACCTAATAAGTCTAGTCGGTAGTATGATGAAGAATGTGTTATATAATGTGGGTGTAGATTTCATTAAGGATTCAAATCAGGTGAAATTGTACACAACTCTATAGTGTGGAGCATGTTGGATGCGACATCTGCATAGAAAAATCGGGCGAAAAGATGGGCGACATGCAAAAGCATTTTCTAAAGAATCGCATAAGCTTTCATGAATCTTTCTAAGCAGAAAAATATGATGAGGAGAAGCCCATGCATGAAGGACATGCCGCTTAGAGAGGATAGTTCATATGCCCCTTCAGAGGATGAAGCTGTATATGTTGGGGTTGGGAGACTTCTGCTGCGTTTCTAGATTCTAAGGTAACTTTAGACCTTACAATATCAAAGCATAGAGTGTGGCTGCAGACTGTAGGATTGCTAGATTTTACTTCTTTGCCTTGGGAATCATGGAGGGGCAATGACCAAGCAAAACAACAGTTTAAGTTTTTGCAAACAAGTGATGGATTTATTTCTCCCAATCTATTTATCTCTTTGGAGTTGGTGTCGTATGTCTTTAATTTATCCATGGAAGGCGAGATGCATTTTGACATAGCATCATTGAAGGTGTTAGAGAAGGAGTTTGGGCACCAGAAACAACAAGAAAGTATTATGTTATTAAGAAGGTCCAGGATCCAGAGAGAAGGCTTCAATTAGAATGGTTTCTAGAGAATGTTTTGTTGCTGATCAAGTTAGATAAAAACTATGGATATTTGCATATTGCAGAGAAGGGTAAGACTGTAGCATGGGCGCACATTCTACATCAGAAAATCATGTCAAAAATTAGGGAAAAAGACAAAAGAAAAGTGGATAAAACTTCAAGATTAGGGCCTATTTTGGCTGCAATCTTTTAGAGAGTGAAGAACCTGGAGTATCTGCATGGGGAAAGAAATGGTTATTACATATTGGCTTACAGAAATAAAGGTTACATTTTTTGCTGAATTGGAGGAGTTAACAACAAAGAAGAATACTGAGTTAGTAACAACTAATGAGATTCTATTACAGCAATCAACAGCATTAAAGAAAGTATAGGAGTAGTTGAGGGACTTTGTAGAAGATGAAGAGATTGATGTAGATGGGGTCTTTATAAAATAATCAGCACAGATTTGGAAACAATGAAGGGGAAATTAATGCAGACAGGAAATTTGATTTGGATTGGAATTAAAGAGAGAATTCATGATGTTCTTGGGAGGCATTTGTAGATGAGCAACGCAAATCACAGATACTTTTGCTTAAGGAGCAGATTATAGCTTTGGAGGAGGAAAACTTGAAGTTGCAGATGAAACAGCTGCGAGTTACCCAAGAGTCTCTCCACATAAAACCCCCTGAAAAGTTAGTGTGGGAGGATTCTTTATACTCCCTCAAGGGCTATCATGGTTTAGAAGAGGGTTTTTTTGATGACCGTCAGAGGTCTTTTAAGTTTGCATGTGATTTTATAGGAAAAGTCACTTTTGAAGGACTGAAGAAGCAAGATATGGAAGAGGATAGTGTTAAACTTATTACACCTATACTTGATGTTTCAGAACAGAATGTTGAAAGTTTAGGGATTGTTCCTGAGAAGATTTTTGATGCTCCTGTAAAGATATCAGATGATTAATTGGATCAAATTGACAATGTGGAGTAGATAATTCAAACAGATAATGAGGATGGCATAAAGGAAAGTGAAAACAATGATGTAGAGATGAAGACTGTAATTGAAAAGTAATCAACATACTTTTCAATAAAGTAATATTTTGGAAGTGGGTTCAGGTCTATAAATTTTGAAGAAAATTTTATCCACTGGTGGGTGTGCCAGGTGTTAAACTTGGAGTTTTACATAATCTCCTTTAGATACTTTTAACCTCAGTCTTTTACCTAAGATTTCAGGCGTCATCATTTGGAACTTATATATAGATGTAACTGTCTTGTATCGAGCATTCTGCGCAACTAGTAACTTAATTCTAGTCATCTCTGCAATTCTCTTGTTGTTCTCAAGGTTTACGTGATATTTCAGAAGTCTGTTTTCCTGATATAATGTAATGCTGCAAAGTTGGATTCTATATTCTGTGATGGAGATAGATAGTCAGTTTCTTATTCCTGTGATATGAAATGATGATGAGATGTGTGGGAAGTGTTTAAAGCCTATTCTCTATAATTTTAGATTTCTGTGTGTAGTATTTGTTTGGGGCTTTGTTTAGCCTCAACGATGGGATGACTGAGCTTACAGCTTGTGTAATGCCAGTCATAGGAAGGAATTGTACATAGAGCTAGGAAGACTAGTTTTGGGCCCCCAATTGTAAATGGGTGGCTGACCATTGTAAACTATGAGCTCTTATATATAAGACATTCATGAAATATGAAAAGGGACAATCCCATTACTCTCATTTGAGTCTTGCCTCTCTCTCTCTCTCTCTCTCTCTCTCTCTCTCTCTCTCTCTCTCTCTCTCTCTCTCTCTCTCTCGCTCTCGCTCTCATGAGCTTGTGGTTGTATGCTTGCTTGTGGTGCTTGCATGCTTGATTGTTGGTGTGTGCTTGTAGGGATGGTGATGCTCTAGCTTCTCTCCTTCTCTCCCCTCTCTTTGCTCTCTACCAAGTCCCTCTTGCATGCATGTGGAATGAGGTGAAGGTTTAGATTTCCATAGCTCCCTCCTTCTTGCTTGTGGTGCTTGCATGCTTGATTGTTGGTGTGTGCTTGTAGGGATGGTGATGCTCCAGCTTCTCTCCTTCTCTCCCCTCTCTTTGCTCTCTACCAAGTCCCTCTTGCATGCATGTGGAATGAGGTGAAGGTTGAGATTTCCATAGCTCCCTCCTTCTTGCTCTCTACCTAGCTATTGAATCTCTACTTGGGTGACACAAGTAGAGGTGGAGTGAGCCCCTAGCGGCTTCACATCGAGGAGTTAACCCTCATTAGGGTTGGCTAAGTGCACCTCTCCAGACTTGACCCTTGCATGTTTTTTCTCTTCTCTCTCTCTCTCTCTCTCTCTCTCTCTCTCTCTCTCTCTCTCTCTCTCTCTCTCTCTTGTGTGCAAGTAAGGATGCTAGGATTAACATCTTTGGCACCGCTATCAGGGAATGCATTTAGTTTAGGGTCCTCCACTATTCATTTGCTATAGTCCTTATTTGGCTTAATTGGAGTGCAAATCCATCGGTGGGTTAGTTGAGTTTGACAAATTTTTTTTGATGGTGGTGATTCCATGGAGCAATGGAGGTCGATTGAGCATTGGAGCATTGCGATCTTTACTGAGCACGAGAGAAGCAAGTAAGTACTCAAACAACATTGCCATTGACATTCATGTAAATCTCTAATTTTTTGTTCTTTTTTCATCAAGTTTGCACGTAGCTTAATTCACAAATTAATCTTAGTTAGTTAGGTTTCATTAAGCATTGTAGGCATCAATAGATAGCTTGAGACTAGCTCTAACTCTCTATTAAATCAAAAACCTACTTGAAATTGCAAGATTCTGAGTGAAAAACAAGGCAAAAATCACAATCTTCAAGCAATTTTGAGAAGCGAACGGCTGTTCCTTAACACAAGCCATGGCCGTGGCACTTGTGCCACACCCGTTCCATTCTCTTTGGCTAAATCTGGGAAGATCTCCATTCTTGAATGTGGTAGTTAGCATTAAAAACAAAATAATTTCATTAGGTGGACATAAAGAAATTCCATTCAACCAAGTAGGTACAACTGCATTATTAGGGAATATAGTGGGTGGCTGTGTCAGACCTGTAGCCGTAAATTCCCTTAAATCCCCTAAATAATATGAAACAATCTCTGAATCTGACAGTGCCATGGCTATTCCATTTTTGCCATGGCCGTTCCTTTTGTGCCACAGCCGTTCCTTTTGTGCCACGGTCGTTCCTTCCCCGAAGGGTACCGCCATTCCAAGGCTTCATTTCGTTTGCCATGTCTATGTCAGTTTTGCCACGCCCATGCCATTCTCTTTTGCCCCAGCTCTAGAAAAAGTATGGTCATTCCACTTGTGCCATGCCCATGCCAGTTGTTCTGTCTAAAGCGTACGCCCATGGCAAACTTGCCATGCCCATACTCTCTCCATTATGAAGCGCACACCTATGTCCTTTAGGAAGTAAACTCCCATGCTATCTTCTCCCTGAGAAGTGGTTTCGTATAATAGAGCAACTTGTGCTCAACCTTGTGGTTGTACTTCATTAGGTTGTGGACAATGTGGCTTCTGACTTGTCGCGTGAGGTCTCACCTAGGTGGGAGAGATGAGTAGGGTGCTTCCCATACTCCTTGAAACGAGGACCGTCGAAAGTCGTCTCTTCTTCTGGGGTGTATGAGGTAGGACCTCATAGGAGGAGTCAGCGTGGGCAGGGGACACCATGCTATTAAGGATAAAAAGCTGGCCAGGAAATGTGAAATATCACGAGAAAAAATTGTAAGAGTTTGGCTAGGGGAGAGAGATAAAATTGAGGGAAATGAAGGTGGTGGCCTCCTTTTATAAATTTCCCCGGAAGTGAATGGCCTTCGCTTCATGAGTGAACGACCATGGCTAAGATGAGTGAACGGTCGTGGCTTCATGAGTGAACGGCCGTGGCTAAGATGAGTGAACGGCCATGGCTAAACAAAGGGAACGGTCGAATGGTCGTGGCTTAGCAAATGACAAGGGAATGGACATTGCTTAACATTGGACAAGAGAACAGTTGTGGCTTAATAAATGGCAAGGGAACGATCGTGGCTTCCTGAGTGAATGGCCATGGCTAAGCAGAGTGAAGAGATTGTTAATTTTTTTTGGCACCCTGTAAACAGGTTTTGTACCCTAAGACTATATAGCCAACACCCATTACGAGTTTTGTACTGACTCCTTGCCCAGTTTGCAAGAGTGCGAAGGTAGCTCCAATTAGGCTTTGTGGGTAGCTCCATCAGGAGCTTGGAGGCTTCATTGGAGAGGGAGCAGCTGGGGAAAGGGGGATTGGAGAAGTTAAGGGTTGAATGGGGATGCATCGAGGGAGTCCGATGAGATAAGGACCAATGAAGTAGCTGAGATTGAAGGTATATCACTATCGGGGATAGTGGATGGGGGTTGTATTGCTGCGGCTCCCTCTTGGATCTTTGCTTTCCCTTTGTCTTGTGCAGTAGAGCAGTGGTGGTGACAATGGAGCTATCTTGGGCCGCCATTGGATTTTTTTGGGGTTCCAAGATCATGGGAGTAGGAATGGTGCATCTCGGTTGTCGCAGTACCCAGATGTGCCGATTGCCTTCATAGCAGTGTTAAGCTTGTAGGAGAGGCTTAGGGATCCACCTGTAGTAGGTGGTCGTAGTGTGAGGGCAAGGTTGGTGGCGATGATGGTTTTACTGCGTTGTGAAGGTCTTTGCCGGGGGTTCTCCTGCATCCTGTGGGCTTAGGGCTGTCTTATGGGAGGGCGGTGCGAGGTATGAGTCGTTGGTTTTGTCGGGTTGTGAATGGGGGAAGTGGATCTTCGGGGAATCCACATAGTTATAGCACCTGCATAATATCCTTGGGCTGCAAGGGTCCTTTTGGGCACCAAGTGTGAGGATTCTTGGGTTGTGTGCAGCGGGGCTGAAGTTATGCCTACGGTTGGTTAGTCTTGTTAGTGGGGTTAGCAGTGGTAGTGTCCTCCTTGTTGTGGGCTTGTTGAGGCGAGGGGGTATTCACTATAGGGAGGGGCCTCTTTTTGGGTGGCATGGTTTTATGTTGGTCGAGGAGCAGGGTGATTGTGGTAAGTGGAAGAGAGTGGTCAACTTGGGGCTGGTGATTGGGTGACAAGGGTTCTTTGTCTATCATCACGACTGTAACTTGGCTTGAGGCCAGTTTGCAAGGTTGTCATCCTTGCATCCCAATAAATTTGACATTGGTTGTGTCCCATTCATCCACGCCCTAGAAGGAGCTCTTCGCACATTGTTCCTGCATGCATCATATAAAACTTTCCTTCCAAGGGGTTATTGCCAATGTGAAGTAGAGTTGTAATTGTGCCTAAACATTGGACCAATTGTGAAGCAACAGTAGTGACCGTGGCTGAGGCATTCATTAATGGTGGGCTCCCAAGGGAGTGCCATGTGTCATAGGACATCAGATTATGATTAGCTCATGTATCAACAAGCACTAATTTTTGTGTGAAACTCGTCGAGGTAATCATTCCTAACCACAACCATGGTTTCACTTCCTAGTCCTCTTCTTCGAGGTCCACTACTTGGGCCATGTTTATGCGACGATGTTTTTGCCCCTAAGTTTTGGTTGCCGCTCTTTGGCTCCGTGTTGTGCCATTTCTTTCATTTCCTCATACTGGATCTTTTGTTGTTTTTTGGCATGAATGGCCCTTAATGTGGTTTCAGTGAGTGCGCCATACTAGCATTTTAGTTTGCTAGTATGGCATGAATGGCCCTTAATGTGGTTTCAGTGAGTGCGCCATACTAGCATTTTAGTTTGCTACTGTTGAAATATCCTCCTGCCATCTCGACGTCGTCGAGTGTTTCTATGTGCACTATGCCTTGTGGGTTATTTTAGTGACTAGGAAAGGTCCCAACCCTCTGAAGTTAAGTCTCTTTTTGTGGTTTTTAGTGCTATAGAGGAGAACCATGTCTCCCTCATTGTCTTTGAGTCATCAAACCACTGTTTACGCCTTAGCTTTTCCACAATCATACTGTACACAGCTAGGAGGTGTGTTTCATCAAGCCTTTCAAGTTTGAAAAGGTGACAGCTCAGGAGATTGCCCGTGAGTTTCTCCTTGACCACAATTCTTAGGCTAGGTACTAAGAACTCCATAAGCATGACTGCTTCATTACCATAGTCTGCCATCTATAAGTCTTTCTATTTCCTCCTGGACCACTTGGAGTATTTGGGGTTCATAGGGTACGCTCTTTTGCTTCTTTAGCTAAGAGGTCTTCCCCTAGATGGGTCTCGGATCTTCACATGGGTCTACCAGGTTAATTTCTTTAACTTTGGCCGAACCATCATAAGATGTTCCTGGCTCTCCACCATCATGGGTTCTTTGGGCCGAGTCATATTGTACAAAATGATCAACCATTTTGAAGGTCTTAAAGTGTTTGGGGACTTGTTTAGTCTCCTCAACTTTAGTGATTTCTTCTTCTATCAATTTCTTGGCTTCTTTTTCTACGAGCATTACTTTTTGTTGCATGCCTTGCGCATGGAGAAGAGAAGCTTTTGAGGTTTAGGTTGGGATTCAGTGGGTTCTATCAGTTTGGAGGTTACTGTGTGGACCGAAATGGGGACATTAGCGAGCTCATTTTGTCAAACTTGGCTAAAGTATGTGTGCGCATCAACAACCCCTACATATTTCAGCCAATGTGTTTCTGAGTCAATAGGGAAGACATATGTCTCTTTTCTGGGAAAACCACTGGGTTTATGAGTTTTGCACATATGGTTTCCCGTAAATGGTTCCTCTCCCTATTGTCATTCCCAGGCTCATGACTTGCGACCTTAGGCATACACGTGGTGCTTAGCATGTAGGGGGATGTGATTTCTTGCCCCCGTCAGTTGTAGCAAATCGTGTACATGTGTGTCTTGGAAGTATGTCCAAGGTAGCAAGGATATGCATCCAATTCTAAGAGTCTTCCAACTCTGGCAGAGGTGAAAATTCCATGTTATCCCTCTCCTCATCAATCATATTATTGCACGTTTGGCACAACTGGACTGCAGTAGCTGGACTGCAGTGGATCAAGTTGTTGTTATTGAATCCTTATGAAGGGTCGGCCACTCATAGGATGGACTTTCCAAGTGTGCAGGTTAACCTTAATCATTTGGTCTTTCTTTCAGATATGGATATGATCCATGTCCTAATTGTGGATCATTTTGGTTTCTCTCATGAAGGGACAACCTAGGATGCAATCCTAGGAAATAGGATGTTGGCCAAAATTCATCACCACCACAAATATGTTGAAAGTTGGTTTCGAGGATCTTTATCTTCGTATCTCACAGAAGGCATATGGACCTTGCAGTGGCTCCATCAACAAGTTTCACTAGTAAAGCCATGTCATCCATGGTAGGTTCTCCCCATTTCTCCCAGCATTGTTTGGTAATAATGCTCGCTCCCACTTCTCTGTCCACAATGGAAGTGACTTGAAGGCCATCAAAAGTTATGGGTAGTGTTGTGTTGATTTCATCTCCTTTGAAGTATTGCCCTAGTTTGTTAACTCGAACAGTAAGGGCGCCAGTGATTCCATGGGGCTGTATGAATCCATCCTCATCTGCCTCGTCAAATCTTTCGGTTCTATGGGCTCTTGCATTCCTGCTCCGCGGTGGCGTCCTTCCATCCAATCCTTCAAAATTTCCACAAGCTCACGCTACCTTGGAGTAAGGTTCCAATGGGGATTTGGATTTGAGAAGAAAGGAAGGAGGAGAGACCTGCAATGTCTCTAGGAATGGATGCAATTTCTTGAGCTGTATCACGCTTGCTTGTGTTTGTCTAGGCTTTTGTAAGTGTGGGGTATCGGAACAGGGACTTTCGTTATTTTTGGTTGATCATCTCCAAGGTTTTTGAGATACTCCGCAATCAGGTTTATAGCTGTTGGTAGGGGTGGGAGTATCTACAGCTATTGGTGCTACCATTTGAGGAAGTCTCTCAGAGGATGATTGGTCATGGAAACCTTTTTTATATTCTTGGGCTTCCTCAGTTGGTCTTATGTCGGGAATCGAGGGACATTCTTCAAGGTATGCTGTTTGAGGTTCCTCCTCCAATTGATCTTGACAGTCCTTGACCAACTCTTGCTGCCTTCAACCTTTCTTTCTCTTCAATGGGGTTAGGATATTCGGCTAACTTCCAGGGCACTTGTTTAGGGTCTATGTGTCCTCTGATGAGAGGGGCTGAAGGTAGACCTTTATCCTCTTCATCGGCCATGTTCTCTAAAAGCCAAAGAAGGCAAGAAAGAAGGCAGGTTATTTAAGTTGGATGTTGGGATTCCTGAGTTGAAATTGGCCATGTTCTCTAAAAGCCAAAGAAGGCAGGTTATTTAAGTTGGATGTTGGGATTCCTGAGTTGAAATCGGCCATGTTCTCTAAAAGCCAAAGAAGGCGGGTTATTTAAGTTGGATGTTGGGATTCCTGAGTTGAAATCGGCCATGTTCTCTAAAAGCCAAAATGTGGTACAAGACATTGACATGTGGTATAAAAGGATTGGACATGTGAACATACAAAGGTTAAAGAACATGCAAGCAAGAGGCATTGTTAGTGGGCTGCCTAGATTCAAGTATGATGGGAATATGTATGTCTCTGATGCTTGCCAGTTTGGAAAGCAAGCAAGGTTGCCATTTCCTAAAGAAGGCAACATGAGTAGCAGGCCACTTGAGATAGTTCATAGTGATGTATGGGGTCCTACACAAAACCCATCCATTAAAGGCAGCTTGTATTATGTGACATTCATTGATTGATGATTTCAGCAGAATGACTTGGATTTACTTTCTCAGAGAGAAAAGTGAAGTGTTGGGAAAGTTTATGGACTTTAAAGCTTTTGCAGAGAAGCAATATGGCTCTTGGATAAAATGTTTGAGGACAGATGGAGGTGGAGAATACACCTCACATGTTTTTGAGAATTTTTTGAGAAAGCATGGCATAAGAAGGCAGCTAACTTGCAGGTACACACCTCAGCAAAATGGTGTTGCTGAGAGGAAAAATAGTCATTTGTGATATGGCTAGGGCAATGCTCAATGAAAAGAGCATGATAGACTATTATTGGGCAGAAGCATGTGCCACAGTGGTGTATGTACTTAATAAGACACCCACAGTAGCCATACATGGAAGTATGCAGAGATGCGTCTTACAGGTTTTAGGCTAGACATTGGACACCTCAAAGTGTTTGGTAGCATAGCTTATGTGCATGTGCTAGATGAGAGAAGGAAGAAGTTGGATCCTAACGCAAAAAAGTGCATTTTTGTTGGGTATACACAGGATTGCAAGGCATGTAAATGTTACAATCCACAAACTAGGAAAGTGGTTATCTTATGAGATGTGGTGTTTGATGAACTTACTAGTTGGTACAAGGCAAAGGATGAGGGTGTCATTGATTCCGTTGATGCTGATGTGCATGTGAACTTGCCACAAGCAAGTTCTATTTCTATGTCTAGGCCAGCAGAGTCTGAGAGTAACACTACATCCATGGTCAGGACACTTGAGACATGAGAGTGTGAGCACTCAGAGTAGTGCTATGGATAAAGGGAAAACGAAGGTTGAAGGAATTGGCATTACAGGTTATGAGTCATCAAGTTCAGATTGTTTGGATGAGGAACCTGGCATACCAGTTTTACGCACACCAGGTGCAAGGCAAGATAGATATGTGCCTCCACATGCTAGACTGACAGGTGTTCAAAGTGATCCGCATGCATTGCGGAGGTCCCATGAAAAGATGCAGGGGGGAAGAGAGCTTGAGCTCTTGCAAGCACACACACACTCACAAAACCCTAATAGAGAACAGACAAGGTGAGAGGCTGAAAATCTTCTTCTTCTTCACTCAACACTCATCACTCAACACTCAACACACCATATACAAGATAAGAGTACACACAATATGAAAGGTACTCAACCAAATACATACAAGGGTTCTCTATAGTGTGAACCCGACTAAATGAGCTGGAGCTATAACTATGCCAGTCTCAGAATGGCTGTCACACAGCCTGTCATCCCACTGGCTGCATATCACCCAAGATCTCACCAACCATGCCAGTGGTGTAAGTGTGGGGCCTATCCCCCAGGCGGGTCATTAGTGTCCACCGCCTCACCAGATGAGCTCAATATCTCAACACTCCCCCTCGAGCTCAACTCCATCTCATGTACACCAAGTGAAGTCCTGAATCTGCGGAGCTTCTCTGTACCCAATGCTTTGGTGAAGATGTCAGCTACCTGATCTTGTGTGCTGACATATACAAGGTCAAGGTCTCCTGCCAAGACCTTCTCTCTGACAAAATGGTAGTGGACCTCTATATACTTCGTACGAGCATGAAAAACTGGGTTCCTGGCCAACTGTATACTGCTAATGTTGTCATAGAAAATGACAACTTGTCTATCCACTGATAGACCCAAATCTGCAACAAGTAGCTTTCTCAACCAAGCTACCTCACATGCTGCCATAGCATCTCCTTTGTACTCGGCCTCTGTACTGGATAGAGCAACCGTAGGTTGCTTCTTACTGCTCCAAGTCACAGCAGCACTCCCTAAAGAAATCATGAAGCCACTAGTAGATCTTCTATCTAAGATACTACTAGCCCAATCAGCATCTGTGTACCCATGTACACATATCTCTGTCCCAGTCTCATAAAATAGTCCACAATGCAAAGTAGACCTCACATACCTCAGTATGCATCTCAAATGCATCCAAATGCGGTTTTCGTGGAACCTGCATAAACTAACTCACCAACCCAATAGCATAGCTCAAATCTGGTCTGGTGATCGTCATGTAGATCAAGCTTCCTACTATGCGCCTATACATAGTAGGATCCTCCAAGATCTCTCCTGAATCTGCACTCAACTTGCCATTCTGATCCAATGGCACAGAAATAGGCTTACAGCCTGTCATACCATGCTTGGACAACATGTCCAAGCCATACTGTCTCTGCAGTAATCCAATACCATGTGGTGACCTAATCACCTCAATGCCCAAGAAATATCTGAGCTCCCCCAGATCCTTCATCTCGAACTTCTGTCTAAGCAAGATCTTTACATCAAAGATCTCTGCATCATGGTCCCCCGTAATGATCAAGTCATCTACATAGATGACAATAAGCACAACCCCTCTATCACCATGTCTCACATACAGCAAGAAATCTGCATTGGCTACATGAAAGCCAATAGTGACAAGATATTCAGAAATCTTGTCAGACCATGCTCTTGGTGCTTGTTTTAAGCCATACAAGGCTTTCTTCAACCTGTAAACATGCTCGGGGTGACTCGCATCCTCATAACCAGGTGGCTGCAACATATACACCTCTTCTTGCAAATCCCCATGCAAGAATGCATTCTTTACATCCATCTGATGTAAAGACCATTGCTTTGACATAGCCACTGCTATCACAACTCTCACTGTTGCCATCTTGGCAACTGGGCTGAAAGTTTCCTCATAATCAACGCCATATGTCTGCGTATACCCTTTGGCTACCAATCTAGCCTTATACCTGTTTATGCTTCCATCACTATTATGTTTTACTTTGTACACCCACTTGCATCCAATGGCTTTCTTGCCTTCAGGCCATTGCACTAAATCCCAAGTTTCATCTCCATATAGTGCATCCATCTCCTCATCCATAGCTTTCTCCCAACACACATTTCCAACAGCCTCATCAATGCACGTGGGCTCTACAACCTGCACAACCTTTGCCATATATGCATAGTGATGTGCCACATAACCATCATAGGTAAACCTCTGCATAGGGTTTTTCATTCAGGGTTTTTCATTCATGGCTTCCATAGCCTTCTTTACACCAGGTGTTCTCATAGCTGGGATCCCAAGCTCCTCATCAAGGCTCATATCTGAGCCACTAGACTCTCCATCAACATGAGAATGCCCTGCAAAAATGTCAGGCATACCAAGGGGCTCAACCACTTTCTCTTTTCCTTTACGTGATGTACTAATCACATTTGCAGGACTGGTATTATGATGCAGCCTGCCACTCCATGGTCTATCAACATACCCACTAGATGAGGACTCTCCTGGTCCACTCAAAGACTGTGATTGCTGACCTGCATTCTGTGCAACCACACTTCCACTCACATCATCCCCAACAGCTTCTTTTTCAGCAGCATACCAGCTGCTCAATCTCATCAAAGACAACATCCCTGCTTACCCTCAACTTGAAAAGATGCAGGGGGGAAGAGAGCTTGAGCTCTTGCAAGCACACACACACACTCACAAAACCCTAATAGAGAACACACAAGGTGAGAGGCTGAAAATCTTCTTCTTCTCTACTCAACACTCAACACACCATTTACAAGAATAAGAGTACACAATAATATGAAAGGTACTCAACCAATACATACACGGGTTCTCTATAGTGTGAACCCGACTAAATGAGCTGGCGCTATAACTATGCCAGTCTCTAGAGTGGCTGTCACACAGCCTATCATCCCACTGGCCGCATATCACCCAAGATCTCACCAACCATGCCAGTGGTGTAAGTGCGGGGCCTATCCCCCAGGCGGGTCATCAGTGTCCACCGCCTCACTAGAGCTCGATATCTCAACACTCCCCCTCGAGCTCAACTCCATCTCATGTACACCAAGCGAAGCCCTGAATCTGCGGAGCTTCTCTGTACCCAATGCTTTGGTGAAAATGTCAGCTACCTGATCCTCTGTGCTGACATAAACAAGGTCAAGGTCTCCTGCCAAGACCTTCTCTCTGACGAAGTGGTAGTGGACCTCTATGTGCTTCGTACGAGCATGAAAGACTGGGTTCCTGGCCAACTGTATACTACTAATGTTGTCACAGAAAATGACAACTTGTCTATCCACTGATAGACCCAAATCTGCAAGTAGCTTTCTCAACCAAGCTACCTCACATGCTGCCATAGCAGCTCCTCTGTACTCGGCCTCTGTACTCGATAGAGCAACCGTAGGTTGCTTCTTGCTGCTCCAAGTCACAGCAGCACTCCCCAAAGAAAACATGAATCCACTGGTAGATCTTCTATCTGAGATACTACCAGCCCAATCAGCATCTGTGTACCCATGTACACATATCTCTTTCCCAGTCTCATAGAATAGTCCACAATGCAAAGTAGACCTCACATACCTCAGTATGCGTCTCACAGCATCCAAATGCGGTTTCCGTGGAACCTGCATAAACTGACTCACCAACCCAACAGCATAGCTCAAATCTGGTCTGGTGATCGTCATGTAGATCAAACTTCCTACTATGCTCCTGTACATAGTAGGATCCTCCAAGATCTCTCCTGAGTCTGCACTCAACTTGCCATTCTGATCCAATGGCACAGAAATAGGCTTACAGCCTGTCATACCATACTTGGACAACATGTCCAAGCCATACTGTCTCTGCAGTAATCCAATACCATGTGGTGACCTAATCACCTCAATGCCCAAGAAATATCTGAGCTCCCCCAGATCCTTCATCTCGAACTTCTGTCTAAGCAAGATCTTTACATCGAAGATCTCTGTATCATGGTCCCCCGTAATGATCAAGTCATCTACATAGATGACGACAAGCACAACTCCTCTATCACCATGTCTCACATACAGCGAGAAATCTGCATTGGCTACATGAAAGCCAATAGTGACAAGATATTCAGAAATCTTGTCAGACCATGCTCTTGGTGCTTGCTTTAAGCCATACAAGGCTTTCTTCAACCTGCAAACATGCTCGGGGTGACCCACATCCTCATATCCAGGTGGCTGCAACATATACACCTCTTCTTGCAAATCCCCATGCAAGAATGCATTATTTACATCCATCTGATGTAAAGACCATTGCTTTGACGCAGCCACTGCTATCACAACTCTCACCGTTGCCATCTTGGCAACTGGGCTGAAAGTTTCCTCATAATCAATCCCATATGTCTGCGCATATCCTTTGGCTACCAATCTAGCCTTGTACCTGTTTATGCTTCCATCACTGTTATGTTTAACTTTGTACACCCACTTGCAGCCAATGGCTTTCTTGCCTTCAGGCAATTGCACTAAATCCCAAGTTTCATTTCCATATAGTGCATCCATCTCCTCATCCATAGCTTTTTCCCAATTCACATTTCCAACAGCCTCATCAATGCATGTGGGCTCAACAACCTGCACAACCTTTGCCATATATGCATAGTGATGTGCCACATAACCATCATATGTAAATCTCTGCACAGGATTTTTCACTCTCCCAGATCTTCGCAGCTTTTCATTCATGGCTTCCATAGCCTTCTTTGCACCAGGTGTTCTCATAGCTGGGATCCCAAGCTCCTCATCAAGGCTCATATCTGAGCCACTAGACTCTCCATCAACATGAGAATGCCCTACAGAAATGTCAGGCATACCAAGGGGCTCAACCACTTTCTCCTTTCCTTTACGTGATGTACTAACCACATTTGCAGGGCTGGTATTATGACGCAGCCTGCCACTCCATGGTCTATCAGTAGACCCACTAGATGAGGACTCTCCTGGTCCACTCAAAGACTGTGATTGCTGACCTGCATTCTGTGCAACCACACTTCCACTCACATCAGCCCCAACAGCTTCTTTTTCAGCAGCATACCAACTGCTCATCTCATCAAAGACAACATCCCTGCTTACCCTCAACTCACGTGTAGCAGGGTTATAACACCTGTATCCCTTTTGCTCAAGGGAATATCCAATAAACACACATTTAGAAACAAGATGAAATCACACAAACAAGCATAACAAACCTACTACCGGTGGATTTACATTCTAATCGGGAAAATCAAAACTCTAGCAAAGTAATAGAATGTGGAGGACTCTAAGCTAAATGCCAATCCCCGATAGTGGTGCCAAACATGTTCACCAAATCAAATATGTTATCTTGCACAAGAGAGGGAGAAAAGAAGAGGAGGAAGATCATGCAAGGGTCGGTTTGGGGGCTAATACTTAGTCAACCCTAATGAGGCTTAACTCCCCTATGTGAGGCTGCTAGGGGCTCCCTCCACCTCCACTTATGTCACTCAAATGGAGCTTCCACAAGCTAGGGGGCTAATACTTAGCCAACCCTAATGAGGCTGCTAGGGGCTTCCTCCACCTCCACTTATGTCACTCAAATGGAGCTTCCACAAGCTAGGTAGTAAGCAAAGAGGAAGGGAGCTATGGAGAGCTCAACCTCTACTCTATGCCTTTGTGTGCGCAAGAGTGATATCAAGAAGAAGACAAGAAGAGGGAGAAGATGAAGCAAGATAAGAACCATCACCTACATGCACACCCCCACAATCAAGCAAGCAAGCATAATTATACACAAGCCTACCACCATAGCCACAAGAGAGAGAGAGAGAGAGAGAGAGAAGGCAAACTCAATTGTGATGATGGGATTCTCTCTTTTCATATTTCATAAGTCACTTATATACATGAACTCTCTTTTTACAACGGCCGGCCGCCCATTTAACAATTGGGGGCCCAAAACTGATTTCCTAGCTCTATGTACACCTAGGCTTATTTCTATGGTGGCGGCCAGTATTATACAAGTCATAAGCTCAGTCATCCCATATATCTTTTACATGAAGCACTTATCACTTTTACATAAAAATGAGTTACAACAAGCGTAACCACGCTTAGAAATGATGTTAACCAATGTGGTTAGCATGCTCTCAGCCTAGCCATTGGCTTGGGGATAGTAGGGTGAGGATTTGTTGTGTACTACCATGAATTCACTTATTAGGAACTTGATTACATCATTGATGAATTGAGTCCCTCTGTCGCTTACTAGTTCGAGTGGGAACCTAAATCTAGGCCTAGTGATAGTTAAGTAGATGAGAGAACCAATGAGTTGCTGGTACAAAGTAGTATCAAAAGGATGACATGTTTCATCCTTTGTCAGCTTCAGAGTGGATTCCATTGGTATAGACACTCATAGGCCGAGTTCGGTCTTTTGGAAGACGTTAATAAAATCTTTCTTTCTTTCTCTCTCTCTCTCTTTCTATCTCTTTATCTATCTCTCTATCTATTGCACACTTTTGCGAGATATTGATAATAGTTGCTTCCATACATGAGACATTGAATACAAAATCTCTCTCTCTCTCTCTCTCTCTCTCTCTCTCTCTCTCTCTCTCTCTCTCTCTCTCTCTCTCTCTCTCTCTCTCTCTCTATTTTTGTCTCTCTTATCTATATCTGTCAATCTTTATCATAGCAAAATAAAATTATCCCAATGAAATGATACAAGCTTTCAATAAAATTACTCCATTGAAATTGTTCCAATAAAATGATACCCCAAAACATTTTTGCACATCCCATATATCTCTAAAGTTAAATTAGGAACATGAGTTGTCCACTAAACCAATTCAGGGTAGGTTCGTTCTCTACATAGACATTCGGTTATCTCCCTTTCTATCAAAAATTTTTTTGGTGAATAAACATATTTTCATTTTGGCTCAATCCCATGACTCTCATATACACAAAGTACAAGTGCTTGCATGCTAAGTAGGGTTTTGCTGGTTAACCCTTCACAAAAATCTAGACATGAGCATGATGGATGAATTTTGATATGCACATCATAACTTCCCACATGATAACCTTCTCCAAAAGTCTCAATGGTGAAAGCCTCATGTTTGGAAGATTGAAACACCTGCACTTGTGTAACTTGTGTATTTATGTCTAGTGCTTTCTTGATCCTTTTTGCAACTTCTTATGAAATGCCTGTTCTATATCTTGTGCGACAACCATCTCGTGACATATCATTTTTTAATGTGTTTGTCTCTCCTCTAGGCACTTCTGGGGTTGACTTGAGCTCAATGGAGTTTGTTGCTCCTTCCCAATGGCTTACTCTGTAAGTTATACCCTGCAAAGCACCAATGCATTTACCTCCTCAACTCTTAGATTTGTGCATTAGCCACTGGCCATATACTAGGCACATTGTGTGGGGGATGGTCAATGTTCTTGTTCATAGCCCTTGTATGCATGATGTCATTATTGCAAAACCACATCATTTGACTAGTTTTCCCAATAGCATGGGACCTTGTTGAAAAAAATGATGGTGTAGGTACTCCTTTTGCACATCCTACAATCATGCGACCACACTTACTACTACCTATAACACTTTGCTTTGCTGCCCTTTGGAGTTTTCCTAATTGCCGAAAATGTCGTGTTTGGGTGCTTCCTTTGTGATTTTGTCACACTCGATTCATTTCTTGTGTCCACAGCTTCATCCATGAGGGTATTTTCCTGCGACGTCCATTAGACTTCCTATCTCTCACGTGCATGTTGTACTTAGGTCTATGACTAGCATCATCATCCACATCAATTACATTACATTGTTGTCTCTTGTGTCGGGTTGATTCCTGATCACCTGCCAAAGGAGTTAGGGCCTTGAACATAGGTGTGCCTGTAGTTTTACTGTTTACTGTCCTTACAACTTGTGTTGGGCTTAGAGTATGCTCATTCACCCTCTCAATGAGCTTTTCAAGACTTGGACCTACTCCAATATGCTTGCCCATCATGTATGAATTTTTCTTTGCACTATGTAATAAAGCATTAGCCATGTCTGATACACATGCATTGTAGAGTGTTATTTTTTGTTTGAAACCCTCCCCGGCTAACCAGCTTCCATGTTTAGACTATGACAAGTTTGTTCGTGGTGTACATGATTGATCACCACTCTTCTCCACCTATACAATAGTTAGAACATATTAGAAACATCAATAAAGACAATGGTTCTTATACATACCGAAATCATTACATTGTCCCAATGTGCAATGCGCACTTCCCACCAGCTCAGCCAAAGATCCATGGCAGTATATTTGAATATTTTATATTTCTACTAGGCCACCATTGTCGGATAAATCGCCCTTGAGCTAGTGTAGCCTTTTTTGTTGACTTGGTCTACCACTTCTTGCACATGCTCTTATACATGCCTTGGAATGCCTTTATAACATACTTTGCAGTATGTATATTTACGCTTTGTGCCCAATGAAATAAACATGAGTGTTCTCGACCTTTCGGATGGGGCCTAACAAGTCATCATGGAGAGCACCAGTTCTTCTAACAAAAATTTTGATCTTAACAAGTTTACTGTTAAAAATAACTATCTGTCACCCAAAATTGATAAGCTTACTGATCAACTTTGTGGAACATGATACTTCACGAAGATTGATCTAAGAAAATATTACCACCAGATTAGCATATTTGAGAGAGACATGTTTTAAGACTAATTTTAGAACCATGTATGGACATCATAAGTTTTTGGTTTTATCATTTGGACTCACGAATGCACCAACTAGTTTCTAACAGACGCAAGTGTGTACATGTAGACACCACCCCTAGTCTTACAAATTTTGGTAACCATCAAAGTTGGTGAAAGCGTCTCACACATTAAAACCAAATGTGTGCCAATGATGACCAAACTTTACAAGTGTATATATGTGGACTCTACCCTCACTCTTGCAAAGTTTGGACACCATCTCAACTCATTTGCTTGCAATGTGCATGCCAAATACATAATTTTCAATGTGACGTGACTTCCATATCTAAGAAAATTCTTAATAGTATTTTTGGATGACATCCTCATAAATAAAACCCTCCAAGAACATGCTCAACATTGCATGTGATATTCTCAAAAAGTGACAAAGTGCTAGTCGAACCCTTCTATGTTCCAATTGATACTCTCAAGCAATGCGAACTAGAAAGATCTATAAGTTGTCTACAAATATTCCATACCTTGTATGATCTTGAAAAATATTAATAAGGTTCTTATAGACTATCTCTCTCGAATGAAGTACCTCTGCAACATGTCTTTCATGTGAGTAGATTGAAAGAGGTGTTGGGTGCAAGAAATAGCTTGGTTTCTTACCACCAACTTACGAAACTTAAGGATATGTCTTATCTTATGTTCCCCATGTGAGCTAGTGGTTGTTGTGGATCGTAGGGATTGCACCTTTAAAAACGGGCTACCTTCTTCTAAGTGGTTGATTGGATGGAAGGATCATGCAAAAGACAACACTTGGGAGAATGTTACTTCTCTCTGGCGCAAGTATCCAAATTTTATCTCCGAGTCTTCCTCTTAGTAGCACATGAAGAATGTTATGTCCTATGCTTCAATATAACGAGACTAGTGATTCAAGACCGACCACACACATTTCTTATAGTAGTGTGAACTGGTCATTGTGCTATACAATTGGGATTGTGGCTCATTTGTGGTGTTGGTGTGTTCATGTGTGGAACTCTGCCTTGGGAGAGGACACTTAGCTTGTGGTTAAAGCACTAGCTAGCCATACTAGTGACAATCTCGTGAGCACTCGGGGGGTGTGGTATGGGACCTGCATGCCTTGAGGGTGCAAGCTTTCCAAGGTTGTGTTGGTCTCTAGCTTTACCATTGCATATGGTTTGGAGCCTCCGTTGGTGGCAAGCGCTAACCCTTCTATGTTCTTGTGGATATTCATGTGCTCATTACATGGTGTATGATGATTACAATGTTCCAGACATGCTTCACGGGCATTCTTTTGTGAGTATCATTCTTGGGTGGACACACATGTTAGTGAATGCATACTATGGGGTGTTCCATAGACACTCTCGACCTATTACATAAAGACTCTTTCAAAACTCACAAGATATAAGAAAAACCATTATTTGTATTGCAGCATCACACATTAAATGTCCTTAAAGAGCAACCATTATGACTCAGCTTTCATAACGGTAAAGACGTTCGCTAGTAGCAAGCCACATGAAGGGTGATTGACAAATAAACAAACCATTAAACATCAACCTCCGAATTACTTAGAGAAATGACTGTTGCTCTCTTCACTTTGTATAGTATGTACAGGCTGCACGAATCAAATCCTTTCATACACCAAGTACGCATGTTCAATCTTATTCTTCCATGCACCAAGCATGCATGTTTTGATCCTTTAACAAAAAAGCTCCATCAGTTTCACGGCTGGGACATGAGGAGATTAACTGTATCTTAGCCCTAATTGTTGTGAAGTTAAAGCTCTTTATTCCGAAAAAACGTGCTGCTTTTTTCCTACTCTTCATAACTAGAAAATAGTAAGTAGAACAAGACAACTCAGTTGAAAAGATCACCCCATATATTTCATTGGCCTTGAGAAGCCTGATTAAGTGGATTATCAGGTGACTTCCTCCAGAGTTTCCAAATCATCTCTCCGTACTGTGTGTGAGTCAGCCCAGGTTTCTCTTCCCTCAGCCTAGGAAGTTCAGCTTCTTCAAAGGCCTGCTCAAAACAAGTAGAACAGATCAAATAATGAAACCCACAACCAAAATCACAAAAGCAACTAAGAGATGGGACACAGGCACGGTCAAGGTAGCTTCACTGCATTTGCAATCCAACATCTGGAGCCTTTCAACTATTCCCTTACATGCAACCAGGCACAGCCTTGGTTAGCACAAGGGGACCCAATTTTTCTCACAAAGCCTAGCATACCCATAATGTGGGACCCACATTACGGCATAATCTTAACCACACTACAGACTTCATGGTATTATTAAAAGTGTTGAAAGTGAACTATACAAGCATTGTGAGAAAAAAGTCCCTTTGCATTAGTACAAATTAGGGGACGAATGGACTCAAAGTGGGCCTCTTCTTGGTGAAGAATCTTTAGTTTTAATAAAAAGACTGGACCAGTGCTGAGGGGGGCGGGGGGCGGGGGGGGGGGGGGGGGGGGGGGGGGAGTGGTTTACTCTGAAAGAAGCATTTACCTTTCATCCAAATTATGATACCCGGCTAAAGAAAGCTTTGTATGGTCTGAAGCAGGCTCCGCAAGCTTGGTACCAGCAGATTGATGAGTTCTTTCAAAAGCTTGGCCTGCGCCATTATCATGCAGATTCGAGCCTTTATATCCTCCTTGAGAGGGGGGTAGTTGTTATCATTGTGGTATATGTTGATGACCTCATCTTTACAAGTTCTTATTCTGTGAGCATCCGTTCAGTCATGGATGCTTTGGAGAGAGTGTTTGAGATGACGGATCTTGGCTTTAAGATTTGGCAGACCCCTCAAGGTATGTTCTTCTCTCAACAGATGTACTGCATCAGAAAGCACTCTGCATCCTGCATAATATGCATTCATATGGCTGTGCATCATTTAGAACATCCCAGAAGCCTTAGGGAATTTACTAGGATTTATCTGGTATTTTTTTCATATTTTATAGTATTTATTTAGCATTTATTGTCATTTATAATTATAAACTTTATTAAATGACCAACCAGCTTGACCAGCCTCTAGTTAGTATAAATAGGCTTGCATAGGGCTTAGTTTCTCATTCAGTCTTCAGTGTGCTAAGAGCTTTCCTCCTCAGCCCTAGGAGTTCCCTCGCCTTCAGCACTAGACTAGTCTCATCCAACCCTTGGAGTGCTTGAGTTTGCTTCAGCCAACCTTGGTTCTCCAACGCATGCAATTCAGCAGTCCCCACAGCCATAAGCGCTTCAGTTCAGCCCCAAATCAGCATATACTCTTGCATTTTCTCTATGTGAATCAGCCACCTGCAGTTCAGTCCCCTACAAGCTGCGTTTACAGATCTTCAGCCCTTCAAACCTGCGTTTCTGTCCAGCAGCAGCCCTGTAGCTTGCGTTCCAGTCCAGCATCAGTTCTACGCCAGAATACAGCCCTGCAGCCCTGCGTTTGCAGATTTCCAGCAGTCCTTTCATGCGTTTTCAGTCCTACAGCAGTTTACATCAGTATTCAGCCTTCCGTGCATCATCCAGTCATACACCAGCCCTCTGGTGAAGGTAACCAAGCATTCATAAGCATTTACAGCATTCTAACATAGCTTAGAACAGTCCACTGCCTTCTTTTCTCAGCCTCAGGTGTGCAGCCCTTCCTCATGCCCTTGGGAAGAGTGCATAGGCTCGAGATCAGTTCATCGAGGTGTTTCTACAACCGTGTACAGTTCAGCCAAGCTTCGATCCTCCGAGATCTTGCGTTTGGCTTATCTACAGTCCACAGTCATTCTCTCTAAAGAAATAAAGCAAATACTATCTCGTTATCGGATAGGGGACCCTTCAGTGGGTAATTCGGGACCCAATCTGGTGTACAGTTCTCATATCTCGCTCTTGTATCTCTTTAAAGTTTGAAGTATTAAAGTGGATTGCTAAACTCACGAAACTCAGGATACAGAAGACGGTGTGAGCATTTGTGTGACAGGATCTTCCAATACAAAGACTTCCGCTGCATATCACATTGGTATCACATTCAGATTGGTCCACACACACCGTATCCTAGCGTGGGGGCATCCTTGGATGGTTAGATTGCGTTCCGGCACGACCACCGACTTCAGCATCATGTCTACAGAAGAGAGTACTCATCAGCCGGAAGACGTCTCCCCCGAAGGAGACCATGTTCTTCCGCCTACAGCAGACACCATAGCTCTTCTTAGAGCTTGGAACCAGCTCCTCATGGAGCATCTCCAACTCTTGGAGGCAGCAGCAGCACGTCCTTCTACACCTCCAGCAGCACCCGACTACATCTCCCTCTTCTTTCAGATGGAACAACAAAGGAGAGAGGATGAGGCCCGAAGGAAAAGAGAAAAAGCAGAAAGACGGGACTATGAGGAAGCCCAACGCAGGATCGATGAAGACCGACGTCAGGCTGAACTCGCCGCTCGGGAACACCAACGTGAGCTTGATCGCGAACGTATGTTACTTGAGCACCAACGGGAAAAGGAGGCCATACACTTGAGGTATCAACAACTCTTCTCAGTCTCCCCAGTCATAAGTGTCACCAGCCAGCAGTCCGCAGCAGCATCAACCACCATCATTCGCAGTCAACCAAACTTCAGTAAGTATGATGGTAAGTGTGATCATTCATCAGTTAATCAATTTATTCATCAGTTTAATGCTCATTTTCCTTTAGCTAGGATCACAGACCCTCAAAAGAAAGTCCACTTAGCGGCTCCCCATCTCACTGGTGAGGCAGTCACTTGGTGGCAGCATTGGTCTAGTATTCATACAGACCAGGCCACAGGTGTCACAGCCTTTGACTGGGACATCTTTGTCCATGACCTGAAGACCAGATTTCTCCCGCCCCAGTACATGACCGGTCTGAAAGACGAGTTCTATGGACTCAGACAGAACGGATCCCCAATGCTTCAGTTTTTCGGTAAGGTTATTACTTTAGCACATCAGTTCGTGTTATCTGAGCAGGCTAAGATGGAGAAATTCATTCGTGGATTGGACCCTAACATTCGGTTCACAGTTCGTAACTTAGAACCAAGTACATATGACCGGGCTCTCACTCTTGCTCAGAATGAAGAAATGAAGATGAACGGAGGCAAGCCCAAGCAGTCATTCTCAGTCCAGTACCAAACCCCAACAGGGGAAGGGTAATTCATCTTCTAAAGACACTAAGACAGACAACAGTCCTAGCTCTAATTCAGGGGGTAAGGAATCCAAGCCTAAGAAGACCCCTGAGGAAAAGGCTCAAGCAGGCGTCACTGGAGGCTATCTTCCTCGAGAGGAGCAAAGACAGTATCAGTCAGAAAACAGATGTTTTGTCTGTCATACCATTGGGCATGGTAAGAAAGATTGTCCAAAAAGACAAGCGGAGCAAGCCTCCAAAGAGCCTTCTGCCACTGTTGCCGCAGTATCCCCGCTCCTCCAGACCCGCTTGCTACCACCAATGCGGTTCAGATCTTACCTTCTATGCATTCCATGCCATCCGTGGTACTTGATGCTAAGCAGGAGGGTGAGGCAACAACCACACAGAAAAGCCTGATCTGAGCTTATGGCTCTACCAAGGGCCGACAGTTCATAATCCTTTTTGACATGGGCAATTCTGAGGATGCCATCTCTCCCCAGTTGGCTACCAACATGAGCTGTACCTTAGTGTCCTATCATTTGGAGGTAGACGGGTTTACACCTGGTCTCCGCACCCACATCTCTCAGAAGGCACAACAGTTTTCTTTTCAAGTTCAAAAGGCCTCATTCCAGCGAGAATTCATTCTCTCCTCTTTTGGGATATGACATGATCTTAGGAATCCAGTGGTTTCGTCAATATGAACCTATTCCCAATTGGGGGCAGGACACCTTTATTATCTCTAAAGGTTTTCCTGAGCCTGTCATGATTCGGGGGGATAGGAGCATTCTTAGCGTTCCTATGATTTCTCATCTCCAGGCCCGACGAGCTATGTGCAAGGGAGCAGAAGGAGCATTAATTTATGCTCATACAACTTCTATCTCATCAATAACCGCTGTCTCATCATCTTCAATCCCTCAGTTAGCAGATCTCCTTTCTCATTTAGACATTTTTAAGGATGATCTCCTACCCAGTATCCCACAGTTAGCAGAACTTCCTAGCAAGTTTCCTCTTGTCTTTCCAAGACTTTCAAGGGCAAGCTAGAACAGCAGTCCCTTCTCAAACATTTGAAACATGTTCCTTATAGACACATTTTCACAGTCACCAATTATGTGGCTCCCGACGATGCCAAGTGCCCAGTGGAGTGCTCAGCACACTAGACAGGGTCAGCTCTTCCAACAAGTTGAAGAAATGATTAAGTACATCCCTGGTCAGCATAACCCAGTAGCAGCTGTTCTTAGTAGAAAGACCAGCATCCTGACCAGTCAGGAGTCTACCATTCTCAACATCTCTGGAAAAGACTTAGAAGATCAGTATGTCAATTCCGCAAAGTTTGGTACTCAACCCAGTTTGGCCCTCAATTTTGAGCTTGGCCATCATTCAGTTCACAGACAGGCATGTAAGTTTAGACGAGATATCCACTTCAAGGAAGGGGATTGGGTCTCTTAGTGCATCATGAAACAAAGATTGAAACAGGTGGGCAAACATTGTCCCAAGCTTTCATTCCATAGTTTTGGCTCTTTTCCAATAGTCAAAAAGTTAAATGATGTCTCCATGAAGTTAAAATTGCCTACCAGTTGGACAATGCATGATGTTTTCCATGTTTCTTGGCTAAAACCATATGTTGGTCCAGAAGTGTTTGATGTTTCAGATGAACAGCAGCCAGACGTGGTAGACAAAGCAGAAGTGATTGAGCCTGAGCAAATTCTTCTTCATCGATGGAAGTATGGTTCCGGTCGACGGATACGTCAGCTCTATACGAAATTCCGAGATCGAGGCACCCACGAAGCCGTATGGCTCGACGAGGAGTTCTTCCAGGAGTACCCCCAGTTGTTGGCGGACTACTTGGAAGCCATGAACCTGCCGCCAAGCTAAGCAGGAGGGAATGTCACATGCACTCTGCACTCAGTGCATGGTGACAAGATGACTCATCATCAGCAGTGCAACAATTGTACAGTATTAGAACCTAGTAGGATGATATTTGTCATACGCCGTGACCCCATTGTACATCCTCAATCCAAGATAAATCAGGCACGAGCTACGTAGGTCATTCCTCAGCCTTAGCAGGTCAGTCAGTCAATCAAGTCCCTTAACCCACTTGGAGAGAATCATTCATGCATGTAGAGTCAGTAGAAGCCTTAGGGTTTGCATCATCAGAAAGCACTCTGCATCCTGCATAATATACATTCATATGCCTATGCATCATTTAGAACATCCCAGAAGCCTTAGGAAATTTACTAGGATTTATCTAGTATTTTTTTAATATTTTATAGTATTTATTTAGCATTTATTGTCATTTATAATTATAAACTTTATTAAATGACCAGCCAACTTGACCAGCCTCTAGTTAGTATAAATAGGCTTGCATAGAGCTTAGTTTCTCATTCAGTCTTCAGTGTGCTAAGAGCTTTCCTCCTCAGCTCTAGGAGTTCCCTTGCATTCAGCACTAGACTAGTCTCATCCAGCCCTTGGAGTGCTTGAGTTTGCTTCAGCCAACCTTGGTTCTCCAACGCATGCAATTCAGCAGTCCCCACAGCCATAAGCGCTTCAGTTCAGCCCCAAATCAGCATATACTCTTGCATTTTCTCTATGTGAATCAGCCACCTGCAGTTCAGTCCCCTACAAGCTGCGTTTACAGATCTTCAGCCCTTCAAACCTGCGTTTCTGTCCAGCAGCAGCCCTGTAGCTTGCGTTCCAGTCCAGCATCAGTTCTACGCCAGAATACAGCCCTGCAGCCCTGCGTTTGCAGATTTCCAGCAGTCCTTTCATGCGTTTTCAGTCCTACAGCAGTTTACATCAGTATTCAGCCTTCCGTGCATCATCCAGTCATACACCAGCCCTCTGGTGAAGGTAACCAAGCATTCATAAGCATTTACAGCATTCTAACATAGCTTAGAACAGTCCACTGCCTTCTTTTCTCAGCCTCAGGTGTGCAGCCCTTCCTCATGCCCTTGGGAAGAGTGCATAGGCTCGAGATCAGTTCATCGAGGTGTTTCTACAGCCGTGTACAGTTCAGCCAAGCTCCGATCCTCCGAGATCTTGCGTTTGGCTTATCTACAGTCCACAGTCATTCTCTCTAAAGAAATAAAGCAAATACTATATCTTGTTATCGTGGGTAATTCGGGACCCAATCTGGTGTACAGTTCTCATATCTCTTTAAAGTTTGAAGTATTAAAGTGGATTGCTAAACTCACGAAACTCAGGATACAGAAGACGGTGTGAGCATTTATGTGACAGGATCTTCCAATACAACGACTTCCGCTGCATATCACACGACTCCCCTTGTAACTTGATTGTATTACCAAGATAGATTACATACAAGCTTCATGGGCAATGCTTGCCAGATTTCCAATGACATCCATGCATACGAAAATATCTTCAAACAAGTTGTGTCATTGGAGAGGTTGAATCCACAGCTTCTTTCGAAAAAGAATCTCACTCCCCAATCCCCAGTGTCTTCCCACAAGCAGCTATGCTCCACTAGCATCCAATGTGTGTGCCAAGCCGAGACATAAGAGACCTTAATGGCCAAGAACGCGGATGTAGAGTAGATTAGAGAACACAATAAGCTCTTACCCAAAAACAGTTGCCAAATGCAAATGCAAACTCCTTCCAGCTTTAGGTTGAAGTAATGATGAAAGAATTCTCCATTGTACTCCCAACTGAAATTAGGGTTTTTGCAAATTAAGGTTTCAAATGAATTAGGATTTCTGCAAATTAGAGTTTCAGCTGAATTAGAGGTTCTGCATATTAGGGTTTCAGCTAAATTCAGAGTTTCTACAACACTAGGACTCTGAAATTGGGTTTTTTGCAAAAATTAGAATTTGTGCAGAAATTAGGGTTTCTGAAATTTAGGGTTTTAGAATTCAGCAATACCATATGTAGAGATAAGCATAAGCAAAGGTTGAATAACCTGTTTTTGTTAAGAAAATTCTTCAAAAATAGGTTTTTTGCAAAATTAGGGTTTTACATATGCATCCATCTAATGAGAGAGAGAAAGAAAGAAAGAAAGAAAGATTTTATTGATGTCTTCCAAAAAAAGACTGAACTCGGCCTATAAGACAAATCAGTGTACCTGTGTGGGGTATCCTCTGTCATCCCAACAAATTGAAAAAGTACTGAACTAAAAAGCTGAATCTGGGTGTGCAATAAGTACAATGAGTGGGGGAGGGGATGGAGCTCTACTACTAGGAGAATGCAAAGCTATATGTATGCTCGAAGCATATCCTCCAAAATCTGATTCACTCTTTCAGTCTGGCCATCAGATTGAGAATGATCAGAGGAACTCAAATTCAATGTTGTTTCCAACTTCTCAAAAACAAGTTTCCAAAAATCACTCGTAAACTTAGAGTCCCTATCACTGACTATGTCCTGCGGTAACCCGTACAGTCTAAACAATTGCTCGATAAACTGCCGTGCTAATTGCGTAGCTGTAATAGTCTCCGGGTCGGTAAAAATCTAGCCATTTTTGTCAAGCGATCTACCACAACCCAAATAGAATCATGGCCTTGATGTGTTCTTGGCAATCCGGTAATAAAATCCATGGAAATACTTTCCCATTTATTACCTGGGATTTGCAAAGGATGCAACAACCCAGCCTATCTAAAGCGTTCAGCTTTATTTACCTGACAAATTTGACACTTGAGAACATAATCTTCTACATACCCTTTCATCTTTGGCCAATAAAAAGTGTGTTTCACTAACGATAGTGTCCTGTGTACCCCAGGGTGTCCAGCAGAAGGGGCGTCGTGACACTCCTTAAGAATCTTGGACCTAATATCCGAGATCTCTGGTACACAAATTTTGTCATTACGGAATAGTAAACCATTCCGAATCATCCACTGGCCTCCTGCAGCCTAAATGGTAAACTGCTCAATCATTTGAGTCTTGGTCAATCAATGAGCTCCCGTCCTGGATCTTCTGCCAAAATGGACCAAAATAACTATCAGTCCTACAAAGCCCTCTCAATGACTGAAATAAGTCGGTAGAAATCTTGGTGAACGACAAAGAATTCACCTCTCTAATTCGACTAAGCGCACCTGCAACACTATTCATGGACCCTTTCCGATAACGGATCTCAAAATCAAAATCTTGCATTAACTCAGCCCAACGAGCTTTCCTTCCTTCACGTGCATCCAGCACTTGGATGCCACGTAGACATTTCTTTACAGAAGGTGCAGGACCTGGGATGGTGAACTGGTCCCATGTGAGCCCAGTCCGGGACGAGTCAGCCAGGGATCCATCTCACTAGTCCGAGGTCAGGTGTGCATTGTCCTGCACATGAGTCCAAGGTTAGATGTGCACTGTCCTGCACATGAAACAGTGCCAGTCCGCGCTGTGAGTCTCCCTCTAGAATGATGTCAGTGGTTCTGTGTATCTGGTATGGTACCGGATGCCAAATCACTGAGTAGACTATGTTTAGGACAAAGGGGCCAGCCCATAGGGCTACCCCGGAGCTTGGTATGGGCATGGGAATGGTGTTAAACCATCCCCATGTGGGCCAATAAGGCCCAGGACCCACCAGCCATGGAAGGGCTGTGGGACAGCCCTAAGGCAAGAATAAGGCCATTTTCAGGAGGTTACAGCCTTCATGGGGCTGTAGGGCAAGTATGGGGCAGCCCATACAGGCTGCCCAGCCCATGGATTGTGGGCAAAGGCTATGCCCAGCCTTCTAGAAGCAAGCGCCTGCCTCCCCAGCTTGCTAGGGAATTTACGCAGCATTTATTGGAATTTATTTGAGCATTTAATGCTGAAAATACTCAGTCGTGGGAATATGCTGCTGGCCGCCTGCTTTTATGCTGGCCGACTGCCCCCGAAGGGTAGTATAAATAGGAGAGGTCCACAATCCCATCATTCATATCAGTATTCACCAAGAGCTCAAGCCAATCAAGGGCCAGACAAGCCAAGGAGATTGCTAAGCAAAGGGGTGGACTTCTGAAAGTCAAGGGCAGGGATTTCCCAGCCAAGAAAGGTCAAGTTTTCTGTATTCATTCTAATAAAGCAAATACACCATCCGTGGTGGGGGCCCTACAGAGGGTAATTGGGACCCAATACTGTGTCCTCTCCATCTTCCCCTTCTCTCTCTATTTTCTGCACTTCTCCTTTCAGTTGTGCGTTAATTTCCGTCACGAAAAGAGTGCTGATTTCTGAGTTTTGAAGTACCGATCCTTCTCCGAAGCTTCCGCATATTACAGTGGTATCAGAGCCTACTTCAAAGACAAAGATTCAGCAAAGAAAACCAAAAAATTTATTCTCGCTCGTGTGGTTGGTTTTTAGACGCCAGTGGACTACCCCTTTCGGAGTGACTCCTGTCCCTCTTAGGACTGTTGGTTTTTAGCCTCCAGAAGCCTCCGGAAGTCCCCCACACATATAGTGGATGGTCAGATTGCGTTCCGGAAAGGAATTGCATTTTCCCGCTATGGCGAGCTTCGGCGACGAGAGAGAACCAGAACCATGCGACCAGAGTGCACCAGGCAGCCCAGCTAGGGCGCCCGGCTTGAGTGTCACACACATGTTCCAGCAGATGATGCGAGCACTCGCAGAACAGACAGCCAAGTTGGATGAGCAGAAGGCACGGATCTTGGCTCTTGAAGGAGCGTACCCGCCCTCCAGCGCCGCGTTTTCCATCTCCTCCTCCCTCTCCTTCCGTATCCCAGATACCAGATCCTCGTCACAGGGACCCTCTCGCGGGGTCACAGCCGCAGCCAAGCTCCTTGCTTGAGTTGCAGATGCGTGCATTGGAGATCCGACAACGAGAAGACGACGCCATGCGCAGCTACATGGATACTCATCTTTCTCATGGGGTATGGTGTGCTATTGGTCAGATGCACACATCCTCACACCAGCTAGAGATTGAGACTGGCAGATTTAGAGGAATACCAGCTGAGGCCAGGATTTGTCAGTTGTGCCAGATGGAGCCAGAGACAGAGTTACATTACATATGTCACTGTCCAGTATATTATGAGATACGAGGCCGTTTTCACTGCCTATTTAGAGAGGGTTTCGGACCACTTTCTAGAGTCATGAGATACCAGGATCAGAGATGCCTCGATACAAGCAAAAATTACCCAAAAAAAAGCTAATGTGGAGCTTGCCACAGAATGCACAAAGATGCTACCAGCCTACAGAGGCAGATTACAGACTTCTTTCGACCAGAGATTGAGCAGTCCGGCCAGCAGGCATTGCAGCTAGCCCCAGAGTATAGCCGCACTAGTACACTGATTGATCGGGCTATAGAGCTGGGGCGGTCCAGGCGCCCCAAGATGAGAGGCCCATCTCGACACCGGCGGAGACTACAACAGAGGATCAAGACCATACTAGCACGGCATGGGAGACGTCCAGTCAGAGTACTCACCATGGAGGACATTGAGGATATCCGCCATCGACCGATGAGAGACATCTTTGGGTGATGTGTATGATGCTTACCTTTGTTGCTGGAGTTTTCCTCCTAGATGTTATCCATTAGGAGCTCCTAGTACCGTACTTTTCCTCATAGTTATTTTTTTTTTTTTTCCGAGAAAAGATCCTTTCATTAGTTATGTAAAAAAACGCCCGTAGGGCTACAAAAGAGATCTCTCCTGCTCCTAACAGAGAGAAGAGCAGTGAATACATCATGGCAGCCCGGGAGACTCTCCCTAGGTGCTGCAAAATACAAGCATCAGTCTAAAGGACTGAGCGGCTAAATCATACAATGGGGGGGGGGAAGAGCCAAACAGGTGGCCTGTAGTGCCAACGGGGGGATCCCGTGTGTAGGGTGTAGAACGGGCCGCAGCGCCAAGTGGTATGAAAGGCCTGGCGCCGTAAAATCGCCTCATCCGAGTCTCCCCGGATGCGGTCGTACTGTCCTCGCAGGGTGTGGATCAACTCCTGCCAAATCCCCCGAACAGTCTCTGCTGGTGGCTCTAATCTCCCCTCAAAGGCCGTGAAGCACCGGGCCCTCCAGGTGAACCAGATGGTGAGGCTGCTGAGGAGCTCCCATCGTAAATCCCTCTCCTGTGTCCAGCTGTCGGACGAGAAATCCGGTGCCGGAACCAGGCGAGGCTGGCCCCTAATAAATCTGATGGCCTGACTGCCCTGCTCCATCTCATAGCCCATAGCAGGCCCTGACGAAGTCGACCAAGCAGCGGCACCCCACGTAAACATACCCTCTGGAGAGAGGGGGGCTAGAATACGCAGCATCCGCAGCCAAATCTGCTGTGCCTGAGGGCAGTCCCAAAGGCAATGTCTCTGTGTCTCCATAGGGTGGCCGCATCGGACGCAGGCCGCCGGAAGACCGCTATAAACAAGCCAAGTGCCAACTGCTGAGCCCCTGTGGGCGACCAGCCACTGAAAAGCCGAGATCCTGCGGGCCTGTCGACTAGCCCAGAGTCGAGCCCAGAAATCCTCCAGGAACTCCTGTGATAGTCCCTGCAATCGCCAATGCCCCGCTGCCGCTGGAGAAACCGTCCTCCTCGCCGTCAAAATATGCCGTCCCAGCCGAACAGTATACTGGAAAAATGTGATCTCTGTGGCCTCAAGGGATGCATAAGGATCATGCCACTCGTACTCTCCGGGGTCCCACTGTAGCCTGGCCAAGGGGCGTGCTGCATATGCCCATATACGCCAATCCGGGAGCACGTCAGCAGGGTCGGGGTCAATATGCCACTTCCGAGAAGCGGCAGCCACTACCCGAATCCTCTGAAAGGTGCACTCTGCAACCAAAGGCGACTCCACCTCCACTCTCTGGAGTCGGCCCTCATCCTGAATCTCATAATAGAGGCATCTGCCATCCTCAGTGCTAGCTCTGACAGCAATCAGGATCTCCAACTGTGTGAAGGCACCCATCCACCGTGGGGCCACTGGCTCGAGAGGTGTGAACCACTCCTCTGAAAGTGCCTCCTGAATATCATCCCTCATAATCAACCCCCCTCTGAAGTGACTCAGCCTCTCCACCTGGGTCTCCTCTGGTAGACTGCAGAAAGCCTGCCAGTCTCCAAAACTACGAGCTGGGCCTGCCGCTAAAGGTCCCCAGGCTAGACGAGGCCGAGAACCCAGCATATGACCCTGCTCTGTACAAACCGCTGGGCTCCAGATGAGCGGCTGCCTGGCCCGCTCCTCAACACAAGACGGAGGCCGCTGAGAGAGCCCCGGTCTCAGCAGCTCCCAAGCTCTCAGGATACTCAAAGCAAATCTGTCCTCCCATCCTCTACTGAGGCCTGTCCTCCTCATCTCTATGAATATCCAGCGAATCTCTGGTGCCCAAGTACCCCCTGCAGGAGGCGCCCGGGCCTGCAATCGCTGCAAGAGGAGCTCTTTCCAAGGCTCAGCGCCTGGAAGCAGCCCCCGAACAATAAGCTTCCCCAATAAGGCTCTACTCTGATCGACTGGATCTATAATGCCCAAACCGCCCTGAGCCAGCGGGAGTGTAATAACTGCCCATGCAACCTTTGCCCGAGCTGGCTGACCGTCCCGCCCAGACCACAGAAAGTTCCTGATCAGCCTCTGTACCTGGCTGATGCAAGAGCTCGAAAAAATCCAGCAAGACGTAATGTACCACATGGTCGCTAACAGCACCTGATTTGCCACCACCACCCTCCCAGCCAAGGATAGTCGAGCTGTACTCCAATACAATAGCTTCTTCCGAATGCTCAGAAGAAGCGGGGCAATCTGCTGCTCAGGTGACAAATCGAGGCCAATCTGGCATCCCAAATACCGCACTGCTGTGCCGGGAGGGATCCATCTAAAACCGGGGTCCGGACTCCATGCCGGAGTGGGAGCACTACTGATCCAAAAGGCCACTGTCTTGCGCCAATTGATCAATGCTCCCGAAGCTGCACTAAAAACCTGGAGCGACTGCTCTGCCCGAATAAGATTGGCCTCTTGGCCATGCAAAAATAAGCCCGTGTCGTCTGCAAACTCAGCATCAAGCAAATCCTCCCCCCGGACTGGGAGCTGAAGTCCTCTCAAACCAACCTCCTCTGCCGTCAAATACATACTCATAGCCTCCGCAAAGAAGAGAAAAAGGAAAGGGGCGAGAGGACACCCCTGACGGACTGATCTGGTCAGCTCAAAACTCGGCCCCCGACCTCCTGCAATCAGCACCTGGCTGCGAGCTGTGGAATACAAAGCTGCCACCCCTCTGATCCATCCTGGCTCAAAGCCCAGGCGTAGCATAGTGCCCTCTAAGAATCCCCAATCAACTCTATCGTATGCCTTCTCAAAATCGAGAAGCATCACGACCAAGTCCTCGCCAAGAAACCTAGCTCGGGCCGTCGCCTCCCAGAAAGTAAAGATGTTGTCAAGGATACTGCGCTCCTTGACAAATCCTGTCTGAGTAGCATGAATCAACTCCCCCAGGAAGGGCTGGATCCTCAAACTCAAGGCCTTTGCCAAGACCTTGTATACAGTATTGAGGATCGTAATAGGCCTCCAATGCCGAATGTCATCCGATACTCCCTCCCCCTTGGGGATAAGATAGATCAAGCCCTCTGAAAAGCTCTGCGGCATCACCCCAGTGTCCAAAACATGCTGAAAGCCCCTGCGGAGGCCTGGCCCCAAAAGGTCCCAATAGCGCATAAAAAAGGCCGGCGTCAGTCCGTCCTCCCCTGGGCAACTATGTCGCGGCAGGACCCTCAAGGCCTCGGCAAGCTCAATCTCTGACAGAGGCGCACCTAGAACTGTGCGCATATGGTCTGTGACCCTCCTCTGCACATGGGCCCACACAGTCTGTCTGCATACATCTCGATCCTCAGTGGCTGGCTCCGCTGAAAGCAAGTCACGATAAAAAGCAGTGGCAATGGCTCTGATCTCCCCGAGCTCAGTAGCTATCGATCCATCCGGTCTAGCAAGCTGGCGAACCCCTGCTCGCGCATGACGGGGTCCAGTGATCTCAAAAAACTCCCCAGTCACTCTATCACCAAGCTGCGTCCACTGAGAGGCCTGACGACGATAGTAAAACTCATGTCTCTGCTCCTCTGCCTCTCTAACCTCCTGGCGTGCCTGGCTCAGCTGGGACGCCACCCATCCTCATAGTTATTTTAGTTTCAGTTAGTTGTTTTTAGCTTTTCTTACACAGACATTGTATCAGATCCACCGATTGTTGTAACCTTTTTGGTCTCATAGGTCATTTTGGCCTTTTGAAGACGTTAATATATCATTTCATTTCATTCATATCTCTCTCTCTCTCTCTCTCTCTCTCTCTCTCTCTCTCTCTCTCTCTCTCTCTCTCTCTCTCTCTCTCTCTCTCTCTCTCTCTCTCTCTCTATATATATATATATATATATATATATATATATATATATATATATATATATCTATCTATCTATCTATTGTCCGGTAGCCGATTCAGTATCACTATGTTCGTGAACGGGTTCTTGCTGGAGATTTGTGTTTGGAGTATTGTCCTTCAGCAGAGAACGCAACAGATTTATTTACCAAGCTGGTTTCTCAGGCTTCCTTAGCTCCTCCATCTTCGGCTTCTCGGAGTTTGTTCAGCATCTGGTGCTGAGAGAGGGTGTTAGCATATTCTACCCATGTATTGTGTCCACATTTGATCCCTTTTATGGCCCTTGGTTGTGGGCTGGCCACCCCTATTTTTCCCCATTTTCTTGGTATTTTTCTCAAGGCGGGTGATGCTCTTCCAGTCAGCTCCTGTTTGTCCAGTCAGCCAGTTATTTTGTTCCAATTGGCCAGTCCTCATGACCTATATATAGGTGGGCTAGCCTCTTCACAATTCAGTAGTTTGGTCATCTTTTGTATCCCTCACTTATGAGACTTTTATGTCTCTTGCTCAGGATTGCTTTCATTGCAATATATTCACCTTAGTTGCTTCATATCTCTCTCTCTCTCTCTCTCTCTTGCACATCTCAGATCAACACACTCTAGTGCTTATCTGGCTTCCGCTCTATGCACTCTTTCACTCAGGACTGCCTACAAGATTTTGTCCAAGGCCATCAACCAGAGACTTCAACCCTTCCTCCCCGACTTGATTCATGATACTTACACAAGTTTTGTTCAAGATCGGAGCAATCTAGACAACATCTTCACTTTCTGGGAGGCGACAGCTTCGGCCGGGATGCGCCAACAGGATCTCATTGTGCTCCTACTAGACTTTGAGAAAGCCTATGATAAAGTGGATTGGGGCTTTTTGGAGGGGACGATGCATCGGATGGGATTTCTAAAGGAGTGGATCCGTGGTGTTTCCAGAATTTACTCAGCCACTCAGCCAAAGGTGACAGATTTCCCCTTTCTCGCTCAGTCCAGTTGGACTGCCCTTTGGCACCATCTCTCTTTCTATTTGTTGCCCATACCATGAGCCCAGGTGCTCCTCATAAAGGGAGCCTTACAAAATAGAGCACATGTCACCCACAGTAACAACACAAGGGTGGAGCATTGAGTAAATGCTTTTCCAACACAATCATTGCATTATTCATGATTATTCATTTTATTAATGCATATACGTTAAATTAGGCTGGAATTCTTGGCAAGGTCACGCAGCAGCAGCAACACGCACACCACCCCAGGGCACTGAGCAACGTCGATGGCTGGGCTCCCATCTCCCAGTCGTTGCACCCCCAAAAAACCCGGCCAGAGGAGATATCTATGACAAGGTGCCACCACACCCTATATATGGCTCTTCAACTTCCCATGCTCTCGCATATGCGATAATCCACCACAACTTACAGTCATGAGATAACCCGAGAGTAGCTATGCGAGTTGCCACCTCCAACACCCTCGTTCAATTCGAGCACCTCGATCAACAGAGGTTAGGACCACACAAGTCGAGCTCTGATACCATGTCAAAATCGCACAACAGCAGCACGCACACCACCCCAAGGCACTGAGTAACGTCGATGGTTGGGCTCCCATCTCCTAGCCGTTGCTCTCCCCAAAAACACGACCGGAGGAGATATCTATGACAAGGTGCCACCACACCCTATATATAGCTCTTCAACTTCCCATGCTCTCGCATATGTGATAATCCACCACAACTTCCAGTCATGCGATAACCCAAGAGTAGCTATGCAAATTGCCACCTCCAACAATTCTACCTCTTCTCTTTGTGCATGTTTTACATTTAAACGTTGATATACCAAAAATTTGCCTTTTTTCCTTGTACCATGCTAAAACATGCATTTTTAACCCCTTCATTGCATGGAAAAGGGCGTTCAAAATACGTTTAGAAAAATATGTAACGTACAAAATCTTATGGAAATGGAGTTTCTACAAGGCGTTTCAAAAACGCCACACAACACTGCATAGGTATATTTGCTTGCATTGCTGTTGATGCAAAGTGAAATACAATAGTCATTGCAAGGCCTACGACTGCAACTCTACACTATTTGCTTGTATTACTGTTGATGCAAAGTGAAGCACGATACTGCTTGTGGACTGAAGTGCACAAGAACTCCTAGCTAAAGACCTACGTTTTCCATCTGCTGAATTGCACACGAGTCCTACGTTCTCTCATGCTACTACCCAACGCACCTGCTGAAGACTGCCTCTACAAGAAGATATGCTGTGTTTACTTGCTTGCACAAGCTGCCCTTGTAAATTAGCAACTAGTTGTGCTCAAGCATTTGGAGTCGACTATTGTGTGTGCCCATTAGCCCATAATCCTTTTCTCCCATTGCAAAAGGTGTCCTATTTGCTCGCGTTAGTGCCTGAGACTTGGGTTTTGCACCTCGCCTTGACAAGTGGACCTACCACTCACACCGGACTCAAATTCCGATGTCCACCAATTGCTTTTCATCGTACAATTGGGTTATTCAATGAACAAACTGCGTAGGATTATAGGAAAGACTTCCATCAAACTCGAAGGGTGACAATCTACTCTACAACAAATGAAATATTATCTTGGTGTTAGAAGAGGATCATATATATACCTACATGAATCCAGAAACATGCCCAAATTCACCTTTTAGGAACATGCATGTTATATACTCATGGTAGTCAACCCACAAGACTATATAACTATGAACTCCATTATACATAGTATGGACTAGATACTACGACATCCCCACTAACGTCATCATTGCCCAATAGTGGGTGTAGAACTCTATATCAAGATATGCTCTCACACGCACTCCACACACACACACACACACACACACACACACACATAAGAGCATATATTCACACTAAGGCCTTCATACTGAGTTTCTATCAAACCTCCGGAGATGCAAGGCAGACTCAACCATAATGAAGCCAAGCACTAAGGGAAGTAGCAAATAGAAAGAATTAGACTCATCAGCCCCAGCACCTTTGGGCTACCCAAGACTCAAGCCAACCACTAAGGGAAGAAGCAAATAGAAAGAATTAGACTCATCAGCCCCAGCACCTTTGGGCTACCCAAGCCAAACCCTCTGCAACACTTTTCTTCATCGGTGTGGCTGTCATATAACTTGCCACTATCATGCTTGCACCGTTCTTGATGTGTGGATGTGAAAATCACATTGCGTCTCTCATTATTTAAAAAAAAATTAAAGACAAGAATACCTTAAATGCTGCTTTTAATCTCCTCTCTGGATGGCGATCAGGGGGGAGGTCGCTGGCCAAGGTCATCTGAGCGAGGGCAGTGTCAACGGAGCGGGCATCCACGATGTTATCCTCACGATTGGTATTCTCCACAGCAATAAGCCTCTCGTACTCCTCTGTGTCGGCCATCCTGCGGTCCCTTTTCTTGGCGGCTTCAGCATCAGCCTGGAGCTTGACCTGATCTTGCTCTTTCTGGCGGGCGAGCTCAACAGCGGTGACTTTGGGCGTGGGCAGGGCGACCCTGCCCTGCTTTTTGTCTACTCTTTTGCCGTATTTCTCCAGCTCTTTCTCCTCCTGTTCCGCAAGCCTCTTGGCCTCCGCCTTCTTGGCAAGCATCTCCGCCCGCCTGATCGCGTCGTCGTCCTTCTTCTTGGCTGCCCTCGACTTGGCCCCCTCCGCATCCTTCCAAAAGGTATCCTCCTTGTCTTTGGCTTCCTTGTCCTTCTTCTCTGCGTCCGTGGCCGCTTTCCGAGCGCGCGCCTCCTCGGCCTTGCTGTTGATTCCCATCTTCTTCGGCATTGCGACGACGACGATGATGCGCTCGATCACGCAACGCAATAAAGATCATAGACGATATTCGATGTATGAGAGTGCCTTCGACTGCCTATATATATATATATATATGGGGGTGGGTGCCAAATTTTGGAAGACATTAATTAATTAGTTGAGGCAAGGGCAACCTTAGGCCTTTTTTACCAATAATATTTATTTATATTAACTGTTCAAAATCTGGCATACATCACCTCCAAAGACTCAACTCTCTACTCTTTTTTAACCTCATTCAAGGTTTTACAAAGAAATTCCCATCTTTCATACTCACACAAGAAACAAGACTGATCCCACGAGATCTAATACCCCAAGAATAAGCAAGCCTCCATCATGGCCTCACTAGTGCAGCCCTAGGGGAGACTGTTTTTCTAACATACCCCCATGCTTTGACCAAACCTTGACAGTAGGTCTAGTGCCAACCAGGTTCTCAATAAAGGCAACAAGTGTGTGATCCGTCTGTTTTTCCTTGTTGTACCATCTCTGAGTTTTAGGACCAAATCTTGGAGGGCTATTCTTCTCCATCCAACTCCTCACCTGCAGCCAACAATCCATCATTAGGGAGAGAACCCTAGTATGCATGAAGCTCAGCCAAACTCAAGGAAACAATCAAGGCATATTCCTCTGTAGGTTCTGAATCAACAAATCCAATTCCAGAGATCTAATTTTATTTACATTACATACAGACCAACACATGCATATACATTTATACATCAACCTAGTATCCTGCAATCCTGTACATGTAGCCCTCAAAAACATAATTTCATTTCTACTAGTCTAGATTTCCCATAAGATGCAAGTTCTGATAATGTTAAATACTAACCCACTAAGCTCATCATTACTGTCCACTTCCCAAGTAACCAGTCCTCCCAAAAGGTTTGCATATTCAAACCCCTCTCTATTCACTTAGTCATTTTGCACCAGGTGCTCCTTAAGGCTGGACATTCCCAAAGCACATGCTTGCCACTTTCTATTGAAGACATGCATCTAGGGCAAATGCCTGTTCCTTTTTTGCAGCTTATAACCAATAGGTAATGCCCAGATGCTAACCTTCCACAAAAAAACTTGAAATTTCCTAGGGACCTGGCAATTCCAGATCAAGTGCCATCTCTTTTTCCAGCTAGAGGCACTCCACTTTACATTCCATATTTTGTTGCAATACAAAACATTGGCATCCCCTTTTCTCATAATGCATAAATATCCCTAGTTTTTCCCTCCTTCAGTTTGACACCATTAGTCCAAGTCAAGTCCCTAGACTGAAGTATCAGTAGCTGTGGAGCATAATTCACTATGTAACATCTCCATCACCTGAGTCATCAAGTCTCTCTCTCTCCTGGTTAACTGAAACTCCTCAGATTAGAGGTTCACCTCTGTCCACCCAGCCAAATCCCTGTCCCAACAGTCAGCCAGATATCTAATACCTTTGTTGCTGAGAATCTTTGCCACATCAGTATCAAGTGAAGCTAGGGGGGATTAAACTTATGAGTCCACCATAACCCCAAGGACAGCATGGAGTTACCAATTACCCTCCCCCACCATCCCAAGCCATGAAACCTAAATTATCTTTCCAGTAATTACATAGCATTTTGCAAAAATCTGAACATGTGACTTTCAGAGGAGCATATGAAACGATTTGTCTTTCCGGTTTAAGTCCCCCCATCTACCCTTGGCTAGCACATCAGCCATTTCCACCAACTCCCTTATCATTAAGGCCCAAGTAGTATTTTGAGATAGCATCAGAGTTCTTCTCACAACACAATGAGTGGGCAAATGAATGATACCAATGCCCCGTTCCCTTTTAGGCACTGACACCTTCTCCCAGGCCAACCAGGCAGGAACTCTTTTCTTACCATTGCCATTTCTCCACAGAAAGTCTCTGATAGGGCCTATGATTTCCTTCCAACGACAATTCCCAAATTTTAACACAGGACTTAGAAACATGATAGAAGCATTCAACATAGAGTTGCAGATATCAATTCTGTTATGGAAGGGAACTTTCAAACCTTCCCACTTTTTCAATTTCTCCACAATCTATTAATGGTCCACATTACCAGTTGTTTATTAGTAAGTCCAACCCCAAAAGGAACCACAAGCAATCTGACAATATGACCCTTTTGCACCACCTCACATCCCCACCTTTGAAGATCAAAATCATTGTCTTCAGTCAGGCTTATGATCCTAGACTTCAGAATGTTTCATTTAGAACATGAGGCATTCGCATACTCATGTACAAGTTCTAGGGCCCATCTCACATTGTTGTTCTCAACCTTTAAGAATAACAGAGAGTCATCAGCAAAACATTGAATTACCAGTTGCTCACTGTGCTTGAGTTTTAAACTTGTAATCTTCCCTTCACTGCATGCTAGCTCTAATGACAAAATTAAAGGGTGAGAGGCAATAGCAAAAAGCAGGGGGGCTAATGGGCAACCTTGCCTAACTGACCTATTGATCTCAAATCCCCCGACAACTCTTCCATTAAGAAGCACTTTAGAATATCCACCCAAGGAGAGAGTAAAAATGCATGTAGCCATTTTAACTCCAAATCCCATTTTTTCCATCACCCTGGCAATGAATGACCATTGTATCCTATCATAATCTTTCTCTAAGTCCAATTCTATCATAATACATTTCTGCTAAGTTTTAATGGCCACATCTCTACCCAGTAGAGCAGCAAAAATATTATCATAAATAGACCTGCCTTTGATAAAGCCATGTTGTTTTTTTGAGATAACCTCTTGCAACATAGGAGTGATTATGAGGAAAATCGCCTTAGCTAGAATTTTGTACATCACATTTAATAAAGCAATAGGCCTTGAATGCCCAAACCTACTACAAGCAGTCTGTTTAGGGATGAGTTTCACAAGTCCTTCTTTAAAGACCTTGTCCCAAAGACCCAATTTAAAAGCTTTCTTGCAGATGTCAGCCACCACCTCTTTTAATGAAGGCTAGAAGGCTATGAAGAACTTAGTTGAAAGACCATCCCAACCAAGAGCTTTCTCCCTACCCAGCTTTAGCAAAGCACACCAACACTCATCAACCTCAATATCTCTTTCTAACCACTTAGCTCTATCAGGGTGAAAATGATGCTTGATGCATTTTACCAAGAATACACCCCTTACATACATGTCTAGAAGCGGTCTCAAGAGTTGGCAACTCAGACACCATATCATGCCTTTGAAGGTGTAATAAATTGCCATAATTTAGATGGCCAAATTGTGCATGCCATAATTCTGCATCACTCATAGCACGAGTCATAGAGACTGAGTAAGCATCATGCTGCAACTTCTCAAATACATCCATCTTATATAGGCCATGAAATAAGGTATCTGAGACAATGATAGAATAACGATCGTTTCTATCCTGAATTATACATCTGTCATCCACAAATTTCACCATCAAGCCTGACAAGGCTAAGACTGAAACTGACAGCAAGTTCTTCTTAATGCCTGGCACATATAAAACTTTAGAAAGAGTGAATGCACCCCCGTTTTTTGCAGTGAGCACAACTCTATCAACTCCTTTGACATATGAGGAACCATTTGCACATGTGATGGTTCCTGCACTTGGGACAGATTCAAGAGATGAGAACATATTTTTTGGTCAAGTAATGTGCTTACTAGCACCATTGTCAAAGTACCAAGCATCCGATTCTACCACTGACATGCATACATCATGAACAGAAGGGTCATAACTGCAATGTACACTCCATGCTCAATCATCTTGAGCAAAACTTGCAGATTTCTTCTTCTTTGCTTCTACAATAGTGTCACTTGCCCTTTTTTTAAGGCTTATCACCTTCTTCTTTGCATCCTTACCTGAAGATTCTGATTTTGGCTTATAACCACTATGCGAAGAAGGTTTACCTTTGCCTTTCTGACTGGCAACAACAAAAGCTTGGTCTCCAACTTGCATAATAGATCTATATTGCCTAGAATGCTCTTCTTGCAAGAGTACTAAAACCAGCTCATCAAATGTAAGGGCATTTGGATTTCCCTTCATCATGAGTCTAAGGGTAAAGGCAAAACTTTGATAAGAATCCGGCAATGTATTGAGAACTGTGGGCACCAATGTACGATTAGGATATATCTCATTCACACTAGCGAGCTGCTCCTTAAAATCTTTGATCTTGGTCAAGAAGCTGTCCATTGAGTCTCCCTCATTCATGTACTCAAACTCCAACTATTTACGCAGATATGCAACACGTGCTTCATTACGCACCTGGTATAATGTAGAAAATGCATTTCATGCCTGTTTTGAAGTCTTACATGATTGAATATGAGGAATAATGCTTCGCTTCACAAAAAGTGCAAGCAATGCATGTGCGCGTGCATCTCTTCCATCCCATCTCGTTTGAGTAGCAGTGGGAGGTACTGGTGGTGCATGTGGAGGAGCCACATCTGTATTAAATCCTACTTCAAATGTACCTACAGCACCTAGTTGCACTGGTAGTTGTGAAACTGGACGAGTTTCACTACCACTGACCACATTCCAAGGCCTTTAGCAACTAGTACATGCCTCATCATATAGGACCACAATGGGTAGTTAGTCCCATCAAGTTTGTCCTTAGTAGACAACATGTTGAATACATCACTACTCCCAGCCATGACTGTCTACCAACTGCAAAATCTTTCAACACACTGCCAGTACTCAGTATTCACGGAATGCAACCCCGGATGGCTGCCAACTGGCTGAATCACCTGAAAAGTGTATGAAAAATAGCACAGTAGAGAATAGAGTGTTACTGGCGCGAAAGCATGATGGTCGATGTTGTTGAAGACACTGTAGATGCTGCTGCACACCAAAAATCTTTGCCGTTGCATAGCCTAAACACCCAAAATCGAGCAGAACCAATCTAAAATGACGCCTCTCTAGAACGTCTATAGAAACCTTGTGGTGCCCGAATCACACCGCGGACTCCGAAAATATTGGTGGTCCTAAGTGTGTTCACACACATCACTACCATATAATGCTACATGATACCATAAAGAGAATGCAGGGGAGAGGGAGAGCGTGAGTTCATTGCAAGCAAACACACACACACACACACACAAGAGAGTGCAAGACACAAGAGAGAGATGGATGGCTGAATTTTCTTCTATCTTCTTCTTTTCTATGCAACCATATAACAAAAAGATAAGAGTGCATACATAAAGGGAAAGTACTCTCCTACAATAACATACAATGGTCGGTCTATAGTGCAAACCCGACTATATGAGCTGGCGCTATAACTATGCCATAACTCTAGTACTCCAAAGTGGTTGTCACACAGCCTGTTATCCACCACTGGCGGCATATCAACTATAACCTCACTGACCATGCTAGTGGCATAAGTGTGAAAGCTATTACCTATGTGGGTCATTAATGTGTGCAGTTAGCACTAGTTGAGCTCGATATCTCAACAATGGTTCCCTTACCTATGTGGGTCATTAATGTGTGCAGTTAGCACTAGTTGAGCTCGATATCTCAACAATGGTTCCCTTATCCAGAGATGTACTTGGAGGTTTGGCACTTACAACTAACCTTGTCAAAGTAGAAATCTCTACGGCTATGGACTTGACATGGAAGGGTCCCGATTGTAGGGAGCACCCCCCCATCTAGAAATGCACTTGGATGGATATTAGTGTTGAGGCTCAATGCAGGTTTGTGAAAGAATAGTGCCTAGGTGTTTAGTATATGCTGAGCTAGTGGATATTATAGGTGGCATGCATCAACATTGGGGGAAACAGGTGGGCCCACGTAGAGCTTCTTTCTGGTGAAAACTCCAACACTTTGCTTTCTTTGACAGTTTTCATTCTGCTTTTTATTAGACTCATTTACATGGTTTGAGATAGGAAATTAGTATATAATGTGTAACAAGACTGGTCAATAAGGTGGGTAGGAATGAGATTGGGTTTTCCATGAGAACGAAAGCACCCAATCTAGTAGGAACATGGGTAAACCATGGACTATGAGGTGGCTTGCCGCCAGACATGGCCGAATGGGTGCTTCTTGAGCCCTTTTTTGAAATGTGGGTGGCTATACAATCCGCTTACTTGAAGCATTGCGAAGTTGATGAATTGAAGAGAAGAATTACAAAGTGGTCGTGGCTTGGAGATGAAATGTTGGAATGTTGAACATTGCCAACCTTTGAATGCAACATTGCTTTATTAACCCTTTGGGCAACTTGACCTCACTAGACTAGCACGGATGGAGGCAAATGTTATGCCTTGGAGGGAGATACAGAGCATGCTTATGGAATCACCGCCCTGCTGAGTGTGGAGGTCTCCATTTGGGTGCATGGATCTAATGGCTCCAAAAGAATGCATGTGATTGGGAAAGATGGAGGATTTTGTGATGGCATCTTCTTGTAAAGTCCAAGCATGATGGATGGAGGGCGAATAGCCCTTATGAGTATACATAGATGTCGGAATTGTGTTGCATAGAAAGAAGGCTAGATTGAGCAAGAAAAAGGCTCAATGAAGAAGTCAGGATAACAGGATCAAAGGAATCCATACAAAGTGTTGGCATGGGGTATGGATGTTGCATGCAAGAGTAGGATCTGGTGTTGGAGTGCCTTGATAAGGTGTGGTGGAGACTGTGGATGTGATCGGTGATGAAAGGCATGAGTGCACGGATGGGTTTTGATGAACCTTAAGGTACGAAGGGTGGGTTGAAGTTCCTAAGTGTTAGTGGTGAACGGATGTGACTGAAGAGGGTTGATGGCACACTAAAAACTTGTCAAGGTTTACTTTGTAAATGAAAGTTGTTTTGGGTTTGGTGGGGTAGTTAAATTTGAGGTTTGGCAATTGGCTATATTTGCACGATTTACCTCCAAACAATCCTAGCTCTAGCTCTACCTTCCATGGGGAGTGCTCTACCAACTCAATCAGTGGTGGTGGAGAGACAATATAAGTAGTAAAAGGAGGGTAAAGTGTTTACTTGTACTTACCGGGTTATAAAGAAGATGTGGATGTTGACATTGCATTGATCATTTGTAGGTCAGTATGCTAGGATTGAAACTGATAGATTGGGGTAGCAGATCGATGGCTTCTTTTTGGTGGCAATGTTGCCTTGTTGTCAGCATTGAGGTGGGTGTGCAGTGGCTTAGCCATCTTGTCGGTGTGGTAGTGTCACCTTGTTGTTAGTGTTGAGATGGGTGTGTCAGTGGCTTGGCCATCTCGTTGGGTAGCTTGTAGCTTTGTTGGGTTGCAGTTGGTGCTTGGAATGAGCCAGTGGGATGGTGTTGAAGAGACTAGGTGGGTTACATTAGGAGGTCGGTGATGATGTCGTTTCACTAAGTGCCTTGCGGGCATGGCGGTGGCATGGTTGGGACAAAGGTTGCTTGACTTAAGTGCTAGGTTGAGGTTGGAGAAAAGCTCGAGTTGTCTTGGTGTGGTCAGTGGTGTTGCCTATTGGGGGTATTGGGATGTTAGTGGTGGTTTGGCTCGTGAAGAGGTTGGATCCTTGTGGTTAAACCATACGCTTGCTCTCTCCACATCATACATAGATACACATGCATGAACATAAAATAGGGTGAGGAAGGAAGAGCCTTGTAACTGTGTTAAAACAACAGAAGAAATCATATCTCATTCTCTCTTTCTTGCTTTCTCACTCACACTCTCAATCATCTACTTTTTGAGCAATGCTAGCCTTTTGTGTAAGCTATAAAGTAGTGTAAGATCAATGGAGGCATTTTCTTATTAGTGTCATAGTAGGGACAGAGACAGAGAGAAAAACCATGGTTAAAGAGGGCATCTATGGACTGCTCCACCACCAAAGCTAAGAACCAAAGTGCTTATGTCTCCATTTCTTGGGAGCTCAATCAATCCCACAAAAATTTTAGGATCCATGTCTAGGGAGGCAGACAATTGGTACTAGGAGGCATCAATCCAGGAGCTACAAGAATCTTTGAAGATGGATCACTATTAGCACAATTACCTTGGCATGTGGTAGCATTGGTAATGTCTTGATGTTACGTACCGATTTGATGATTATATCTTCCTCTGTAAATCTTGTGAATAAACGTGCCCTCCACTTGAAAAATTTGACCATCTAGTCTTCGGCTATGCTTCATGTCTTGGAATTCGTCATGGGCCATTTGTGTACTATGCTTCCTTGCCCCAAAATCCACGTTCCCATTCCTTACTAGGGGGCTTTCAAAAACATTTTTATTGGCGATTGAATGTCAAGGATATAAATTTTGTAATACAGTAACCAAGCATATTACATTCACCACATTGAAACTCACGTTTAAGTAATTGATCTAGCCAACACAAAAATGATGGAATCATGGAGGCTCATAATGGATCAAGAAGCAACATTGTCAAGCATAATGAAGAGCTTAAGCTAAAGATATTAAGACATGGATTAAGTTAATCATAAGAGTGATTACTATAATCATGCATAGCTTAAGGTAAAGATATTAAGACATGGATTAAATTAATCACATAGGAGTGATTAGTATAATCATGCACACATTGTATTAACTGATTTGCCTCTTAAATATGCATCATGGATACATTGATTCATCAAAGGAACGTGTGGGCATGAACCTAAAGAGCATCTCCAACTTCTCCAAAACCTCCTCCATAAAGTCTAGAATCTCTCCACCTCTCCATAACTCATGGGCTCTAATTTTTAACTCATGTACTAGTGATGTTAGATGGATAAAATGATTAAACCTTAGTCCCTTGTTCCCTAAAACCATAAAGGATATTTTGGTGTATTTGATCCAATGCCCCCCCAACAAAATATCCATTACTAAAGTTGATAACAATGCTAGTCCTAGTTACTATTTACAATGATGTGTATGATGACCATGTTGGTGCCCATGGGTCTTACTTCAGTTAGGTTTACAATGCCATTTATGATGCCAGATGCTAGAACCTATTTATGTTTAAAACTAGTTTAGGATAAGGGGATGACTCTATAGGAGAGGGTAGGTTCTCTTTTGTCTAGAAAGCCCAGCTATCTTTAAGGCAGTTAGCCTTAAAGATAGGAGAGGGTAGGTTCTCTTTTGTCTAGAAAGCCCAGCTATCTTTAAGGCAGTTGGCCTCATGCGAGGCTCCTTCTTCCTTTTCTTTGTCTCCACTTGAATGTGCTTCCTTTGCAAGTAAGGCTTTTTGAGCCATTTTCTAGGCAAAACAATCCTTCTCTTCATGGTGAGTTTTCCCATCATAGAATTTACAAGGCTTCTTAGGAAACTCCTTTTTTGAAATGATAATTTGAAAGATGCATTTGGTCCATGTTTCTTGTAGCCTCCTTGGTTAAAGTAAGTTTCCTCCTTGTAATAGTGACCTTGCCTCTGCTTTATCTTATTCTCCTCTTCGAGTAGAGAAGCCTCTACATCTAGTAGTGATGGAGAAGGGAGGTTGGTAAGTGTGGTAAAAATGTTACCATACTCATGTTGGGGTAGGTTCTTTAGAAGTACTACGGTAACTTCATCAACTTCAATGTGTTTTTTGATTCCTACAAGTTGGGTTAGAATTCTCTTCATATAATTTAGGTGAGTGGGAAGAGAATTTAGGTGTGCTCAAAACATGACATCGAGTGTTTTTCCAAGCTTCATTTGAGGTGTCCTTCCCATCGATATGGTGGATGCGATGATCACTTAAACCTAAAGCTATAATGGGCAAGTGCTTTTTCATCTTTGATTAGCCATGTAGCCTATGCATCCCTTGTACTTGGTTTCTTGTCTTTACCATTTGCAACTTCCACAATCCTTTCTTCATTAAAGTAAATTTAACTTTAGTTTGTCAAGTGTGAAAATTTTGGCCTTCAAACTTATCTATCTTCATTGAATAAGCCATTGTAGGGAAGGTCTTACCTTTGGGATGAATACCCAAAAGCACTGTCTAGTCTCTTTATAGATTTGAATAGAAAAACATCCTAGAATTCACCCTCTCCATACATATGCATGTTACTTCTTAAAAATTCACTTAGACCTATAGCCCTTGCATAAGCATAGTAGTGTGGCTTCTTTTTGATCTTTGTAATCTTCTTTTTAATGTAGTTTTTATTAGATGACTCACTTGAGCTTGGCATTATGAAAGGAGAGTGTATATTGGCTACCAATATTAATGAGAAACTATAATGTGAGCTGATAGAGGATTGGAACAACTCTCTAATGGCATGAATGAACAACCAAATGCAAAGAATTACTAGGATTAGGGTTGATTAAACATTGATTATAAAACAAAAAAATGGGGCATGCAATTGATTACCTTCCACTTATCCAATGCCAAAATGCTTCAAGACTGATGTTGTTCTATGTGTTAAATTATGATTGACGAGTCCATAAATCATGTCCTTAAACTTAATGAACATGAGTTTAAGACCATATTACCAAAATAACTTTATGTGAAGAACACAATCATGAACTGGCTGCTACATGCCTTCATTCGAAAAACGCACACCATAATCAAATCCGTAGGGTCAAAAAACCCCGAGATCCGTTGTTATGGCACTGATTTGATGTGTATGTGTCGAGATCTTTCTGGATTTCTCCAAAAAACTAGGCAACTAGTTCTGCTGCTCCCGCCGGTGAATGGGACCGTTTCAATTCAATTCCTCCGAGCTGTGGCTGTGTCGATGGGTTGTGAAGAACCTCCTTTTCTAAGATTTGAAAATGATGTTCTTTAATAGGAGATATTAGGCCTCCACTACAGATGAGTCTGACAGAGAGAGGAATTAATGTAGCTAAAACATGATTAGACTAATGATGGTAATTAATTGGGATAATAATAAGCATAATGCAAGTATAACTCATGATCCCGATGGCTCTGATACCAATTGACGGAATCATGGAGGCTCATAATGATCAAGAAGCATCATTGTCAAACATAATAAAGAGCTTAAGCTAAAGATATTAAGATATGGATTAACTTAATCATAAGAGTGATTAGTATAATCATGCACACATTGTATTAAAACTGATTTGCCTCTTAAATAGGCATCATGGATACATTGATTCAAAGAAACCCGTGGGCGCATGAACCTAGGGAGCATCTCCTACAACTTCTCCTAAACCTCCTCCATGAAGATTAGAATATCCCCACTCATGGGCTTTAATTTTTAACTCATCTACTACTACTATTGATGCTTTTACATGGATAAAATGATTATGAACCTTAGTCCCTTGTTCCCTAATGTCATAAAGGATATTTTGGTGTATTTAATCCAACAAGAAATTATAGCATAGTTCAAGTCTCTTTCTCGCATCCCTAAAAATATAGGATATAGAAGATATAAACAAGATCCATATAATCCATAAAACAGGGTCTTCTTTCATAGTGTGACTTTTTTTTTGAATACAAGCTATTGAAACAAAACATCTTCTCAATGACACCCTAAAATCATAGAGTCTAGGATCATTCCTCCATGCACTCGTCATCAACATAGAGGCTCTTTGTTGACTTTTTTTTCCCTTACCAAGATGTCATACATCTCATTCTCTTCCATAGCATGTGCCTACGCTTTAGCATAGTAAGGTAAAGTACTACAAAAACTACCAATGCACCCATTAAAGGTGTAACCTTGGATTGATCTACATGTATTAGTATCATATCTGACAAATCACAAACTTGCATTCTAGAACTAAAAGTAGGTTGTATAAGACTTCTTTATGTTGTAACAAAATAACTTAGAACCATACAATATTGTTAATTTCAAAACAAAAAAAAACTAGCATGTAAAACAATATTTGTGTTCAATGTCACCAAAATAAATAAACTTACTAGGTGTCATAAGTCTGTAGGCTCCACCAAGAACTCTTGTAGAGTGCTCTCATGCTCAATGGTTTTGCCCACTACTAACTTCATGCTACGAAAGATAAGAGACTTAACCACATCCTTAATTACACTAAAATCATTATCAAATGAATACATGCATTCCTTGAAACCATGCAATGTTTCATTATGGGTGCTAAGCCACAACCCATCTCCAAAACTAGCCCATCAAGAGCACAACATAATCCCAGTACACATGCCATAAAGCAAGGAGACCTCTCCGCCCCACCTTGCAAGTATCTTATAGAACTGGAAACCATTGTGAACTTGATTTTTAGCATGTAGTGAGTCTAATAGTTAGTCTTTGCATTTAAATCTAGCACATCAAAGAGAGGCTTTCTCTCTTTGATATGAAAGAATGGAAATTTTCCAACCCTATGCACAATTAGTATCATACTTGATCTTAGTTGCATAAAAGAATGTAATCAAAGAAGACATTTAGAAAGAAATAAAAAACCACTAGAAAGTTCTCTGATGCAAGCTGCTCTTCCACACTAGCACTCGTTCCTACTGCCTTCACTTCCTTGTCATCCCTCAAATACCCTGCCAACTGCAATGCAGGCATCTCTACCTCCTCATCCAAATCCTCATCTCGCTGATGAGGAACGCAAAAGTGGTGAGCCACGAGAGGAATCTAGTTCCTAAATTGCCCTTCCCCAACCTCTTCACCTCTTGCTTATTGAAGGTACAATAAGCTCCTGCGGGGATGCAGATGTTGATGAAGCGTTCAAGGCGTTGGATGTAGGGGCGGACATATTGTTGAATGTACTGAAGTAGCTCAATAGGCACCCATCGACCATTGGGGAAATGGGGAAAGGAGATGGAGTGGGGAGCCAAGTGTTGCTCCATGTATGCAATTTGAGTCTCATAATGTTGGGATGCAAGGGCGAGCGACTTTTCAAAGTTGACTTCACGAGAGAACATGACAAAGAACTTGCTCTTGCCCGCCCACGGGGTGGTGGAGAAAAACTCACAGAAGTTGTCAAAGTGGGTAGCCATGTGAATGCAAAGAGATAGTGTGAGCTCGTGCTTAGTTTCTATCGCGTGAAAATGAGAAAGAAGGTACCTTTGGCTATTTATAGTTTAAATTTAAAGTTTGGCCTTTTCACACTAGATCGCTAAACAAAAAAATTAGAGTTTGCAAAAATATTAAGATTTCAATTAAATAAAGATTGGTTAAAAAAGAGCCTGCTACAAAATTACAAGCATGTCATCTAATCTAAAATTGTTATAATGTCTTCATTTTTTGCCCCTCTTGTGACATTTACTTCATGTTGATCTCCATCTCCTTGTTGACTTGAAAGCTTGTCATTGCCTTCACCTCGATCCTAAAACTCTTGCCCCTCACATGCATAAAAAAAGAGGCTATTTTCCCATATACTCAGTTCATCTTCAAGCTCTTCCACATGCCTACTATGTGTTGGTAGGGCTATGCACCTTGCTCAAGGTCCCCCATTTGCCATGATTCTGAGACCATGGTTGTCCCCTCCTTATGCTTCCCAATCTATAAAAATATAAAAAGTGGCACAATAACCAGAAAGTGTAAGGGTTGATTCTCGACATATAGTGGAATCAGATATACCTTTCTTCTCATCAACTTGAAACTTGACTCTTCCACATTGTCAAAGCCCATGATGCTAAAGTGTCGCAGGTCTGCTTAGGCTCCAATGCTTGCTTGCTCCCACTCGCTCAATCCATCCATTTTGCATCATCACAGCTACCTTAATAGGCATAATTTCTTCTTTTGAGGCTTGAAGTGGGATCCACGTCCCGTGCTTTTGCATCCATCTTTGGTAGTGCAGATGCATGTACAAAATAGAGCATGCCTTCAAGAACTTGAAAGACACTGTAGAATCTACTACATTGCACTTGTACACATCACCTTGATGTGACCCCTCATTAACCTCCCAACCCTCTCCTAGTAATCCTTGAATGAGGTCAGACCGTACCTCCTTACAAATATACATTGTTTTTGTTTGGTGCATTGTCATGGAATTGAACATGTGCACAAAAATATGTAAGGGACAAAACCAATTTAGCCCTACAGACCTAGTTGCCTTTGAAAACTTGAGTGATGTCTTGATATCACTTACCATCTTAAACTTTAAGCATAAGATGGTCCAAGCATCAGCAGGTTTGGGCCATTCGGGATTGTTAAGAGGGGGGTTGGGGATCTCTTCTAGCTTGCCAAAATAAACCTGGTTTTTTATCTACAAAATATGAGTGTGAGAAAAGAAAAAGATATTGTTCTGTACAAGATCACTTGGGCTTTGAGATACAAACATTGCCTCTCCAATGGATGCATGCATAGCATAGAAAACTCTAGTGAGGCTTTGGAGTGGTTATTCCTCAACATAATTAGAGGAAAATATCTACAGAGAGACATAAGAAAATGGAGAATCATAGGAAAATTTGAAACAAAAAATCCAATATTAGCATGTTGTTAAAGCTGTGTTTATGTTACACTGACAATTTGAAGGAAACCTTGGTCGTTGGCCTTGAATGTACAGGTCTCCAAGGGTATACACATGTTGCACTATGGCACAACCAGTCCTTCCTTCTTAGTATGCTTGAAGCCTTGTAGCCGCCCCTTCTAATGATGTAGCATATTCCCCAGTTTTGTTGATGCACTCGATGTGGTCCCTTAGAGCTTGGCTGCATGTAGACCCAAGCCCCAACCCTGAATCTTGTTGGAGCCCAAACTCCATTCTCATCTCTTGTGTTATGTAGCACAAGCTCTTCCACCTTCTCCCTAGGTCTTCTCACATTACTGGAAGAGGCCATGGTGGTGGTAAGGAAAGAGAAGAAGGGAAAAGAAAAGCTTGTTTTACAATAGAGGAGAGAAAGTTCAGGGTTTTCAGTGCAACAATGGAAAGCTTAAAAGAGGGTTAGAGTTTGAGAATAGGCTTCCTAAACCTAGAGTAGACTAAAGAGGGATAGAGTAGACTAAAGAGCGATAGAGTTTCTGCAGCAAAGGAGAGGGAGAAAGCTTGAGAGAGAGAGAGAGGGAGATTGAGAGGGAGGGAGCTTGAGAAGGAGGGAAAGCTTGAGAGGGATGGAGTTTTTGCAGCAATGGAGAGCTTAGAAAAGGAAGAAAGAGGTTCAAAATGAGCTTTCCAAACCTAGAATAGTATGTTGGGGGGAAGTTTGAGAGGGAAAACACACTTTTGGGAAAAAATTAAAATTTTTAATTTTTAGGGTTTTTAATTTGCGCGATTCTAGGTGGGGGGACCTCTAAGTTTGGGCCCAAGAGGTAGGGGGACAAGAGTAGTAATTAGGCCCCATTAGCAAACCAAAGCCTAGGCCCCCTAGGGTCAAAGAAGTAAAAAATGTGCACCCAGCCCTCTTCCTATTGGTCCATTCCCAATCAAAAGTTAATCCAAGAGGCCCTCTTTGGGTCCAAAAAATTCCTAATGGCCTGCACTTTTGAAGCCATGATTGTTACTTGTATGCAGATAGGGTATCACATCTCATGGTGGGGACAATCTTCTTTTTTCTGGATGAAAGGTGGGACTTCATATGCAAGTTACTCAATAGTGAATTGGAAGATCTCTGAATGTTTGGTGTGGTCTCTTGGCTTCAAAAACTGATGTAACTAAGTGAAGGGATGTAGGAAATTAAACATTTTGAGAAGGAGTTTCTTTATAAATTTTGCAAAACATGACTAAAACTTGAAAATTTAGAAGAGGATTCTTTTCCTTCTCCCACAAATTTGAGCAAGCGTTGCACAAATTTGAACAAATTCTGGGCTAAGTCGAACCTATGTTTTCCCGAACCGTGGTGGGGAGTGAATGTTTGACAACGTTCAAGCCACTGAGGTGTGCAGTGTGCATTACCCGTTTTTCATAACTTTGTATGCTATAGCACCGAACAACTACTTTTGCTATTAATTTTTATGAAATATGCTTTGGTTTAATGTGTTTTGGACTTTCGATTTTTTAAGGTTTTAGAAAGTGGACACACAAGATTTGGTAGATTCATGTCATGATGCTGTTAATTTAATGATGAAGGTGATTTTTTTTTTAAAAGGGGAGGGGTTGCATGGTGGAAACGACTAAATGAAGGAAGGAGCTTCACTTCTCTTAGTTAGTTTGAGCCTTATTTGCAGGCTCTCCATCTTTGTCCTCTTACTCTCTCACTATTTGGCAAGCTTGTCATCTTCACTTTTAAGGCGTGCTTGGCATCTGGTATAGAGGCAAACCACTTCCCCATTCAATTTCCTAACTTGCCTTTTGAAGAGACCCCAGGGGATTCACTCTTAGAAAACTTATGATATCACTAGAGTGTACAAGAGGGGGTTTTTCGAAATGAGGCATAAGTTTATAAGGTAGAGGTAAGGCCATGTATTTAGCTGAATACTAAATCTTAAATTTAAGCTAGGGGGAGGCGACCTCGGAGGGGAGGGGGGTATATAAACATTAAGGATATGTCATATGTTCGCTCAATAAGGCTCAAAGTAATATACTTTAATCTAAGGAGAGGGTGTGTGTAAATGGTAGAGAAAAAAAATAGACATAAGGAAGGGGGGTAACATAGTCATTTTTAAAGGTATCCTTATAAGCTTAAAAGTAGGGCATGTTATCATCTTATGAGCATCGTATATAGGGGGTTCTCTCGAGGTTTATGCACGCAAGTGACGTCTCCCTTTATTGTGAGTGAATCCCCTAGGAAAGAGACTCCAATTGTTCACTCCATCTTCTCCTTTCCTACCTTCTCTCATTGGTTCTCAGTTTCCCCACTTTTCTGATGATACCCTGCATATCATTGGCAAAGGATCTCCATGACCCCACATTGTTCCCTCTCTCTCAATCTACCAATTGCCTATTCAATGTAGGTAATAAACAAATCATCCTTGAGCAACAAATTGTTTACCATCAATTTCCTTGTAGGGAACTCATTTAGTTTCTCCTCCTGCCAATCTTTCACATACCATTCCCACTTCAAGGACATGTGGTTAGATGAGGCAGTGCAAGGGTCAATTCTAACCTTCAGGGTGTGAGGGACCCATATAGCTTGCTGGCTAAAGAAGACTCTGTCAATTTTGGAGGAAGAGCCAAAGTATTGCAGACTAAAGTAAGTGTGGCTAGGGTCGGATCCCCAGTCTCCCATGTTCCACCTATTAGCAAGCCCCATTTTTCCCCTCAACTCTTCCCATTTCCTTTTTTCTTGACCCATTCAAATAATGTTCCCCCCACACCTATCCAATTGCCTCTCAACCATGTTGAAGTCACCCATCAAGATACAAGGGCCCTAAATATCAAGGTTGGAAATCCACTCCCACATTCCACACCTTACCTTATATTTGTGAGCCCCATACACATTCATCACCCATAACCTTTCACCCCCAATTTGAATCTCAACTATTAGAATCCTACCATTAGGATGGTTTGCAGCTATACAAGGTTTTTTTTTAAATGATGGTCATCACCCCGCTATAGCCCCCATACATCACAACCCAATGTTTATACCTATCTTTCCTAACCGATTTAAGACCAAAATGTTGTGTTCTTGGATAGCCATAATAGATAGCCCCCACTCTCTAACTAGTCCCCAAAATCAGCATTCTTCTTCCTATCTTTAATCCCCTTCACATTCCAAGTATAGCCTCGAACTTCCTCGCTCTTACTCATATCAAGGGGTGGTTGCAAGATGAGGGTACTCACTTTCGTTCACTCTCTCTAAAATTGGGACATCCATGCATCTCGGGCGGAGTACCTCGATCGTGATAGTGCCGCGAATTAAAAGACGACACGTGCCTCCCGAGCCTAAATCGACATATCTCGATCGAGATGCCAACTAATGCCACGCTAGCAGGTCCGGGTTTCCAGGCGTCATCCATGTCACCAATACATGTCACCGCCACCACATTATCTCGATCGAGATATCTATGCCACTCGGATCCACATCAGGGCCACGCTGTATCCCCCTAGGCATATTTGACTAGCACATCTCCATCGTCCACGTATCTCGAACGAGAAATTAACATCAAATCGCGACCATTCATTGTTCGAGGTAATGGGATACAATCTCCACCGTCCCCATATCTCGATCGAGATAGTGAGATCAAATCTCAGTCGTCCAAATATCTCGATCGAGATACAGAGATACAATCTGCACCGTCCAAATATCTCGATCGAGATACGTAGATGCAATATCCACCGTCCAATTATCTCGATCGAGATACATAAACGCAATCTATACTGTCCATTCACGTACGTTGGAAGATGCGATCTCGGCCGTTTAAATATCTCGATCGAGGTATATAATGAATCTTGACCATCGAGATACCTTGTCGTGGTAATGCCTTTAAATCGTGGCCGTCCATGTACCTCGAACGAGATAGTAATATCAAATCTCAGCCGTCGATCCTTCCCCAACCCTAAAATTAGGTGTGTATCTTGGTCGTATGTTGCACTAACCCTAATATCCAGAGCGTTAATCTTACAAACCCTAAATTGCATGATGTTACCGAACCTCGATCGAGGTTATAAAACCGGAAAACTTTTTTTTTTGCCTCATTCTCACAAGTCGTTTTCACTCTCCTTTCTCTCTTGATTTGGATTAGCATTAGTGAGCCCATTAGCATTGTTTATAGCTTCATTAGTGCTACTTAGCACTAAGCATTAGACCCTTCACATTGGACCCTTCACATTTGGCTTAGGTTTTAGCATGGAGTCACACGAGGAGGGCCGCTTGCGTCCCTTCGTAGCCTTCACGATATTGTTTATGTAGATGAGTGGATAGCCCACCATCGCACAGCTCCTGTGTCACATGGCCTGACATATCGTCAGGTCTGTGACCTGGAGCCTACCTAGATCTTTTCCTCGATAGTCGTGGGATGAGGCCTGGGGCGGGCAAGCCCCTCACTATTTCGCGGTGTTCGCATCCTCGTATGGCGGCACATATCTATAGTCGATATGTTGCCGCATATGGGAGGATGCCGAACAACCGCCAGATTCCCATATACTTCGCAAAGCAGTTATATGCGGAGTTTGTCTTAGGGGAGGAGGTGGATTACACCAGCCATCGTCCGGGTGGTGGTGCTGGCCGAGGCCATCTCCAGGACCAGGGTAGGCGGCCTCCACCAGCCCTTCGTGTAGCAGCTACCACAGATCCTTCATTTGTGCCATTGTCGACAGTAGAGGCTCTTGGCACGCAGGTTGGCATTGACGTATGGAGTACCACGGAGAGCATCCAGCACGTGGTGCGCCTGTTCTCACGATCTATACCGACGACAGATGTCGAGGTATTTACATTTGTATTACGTCTTAAGTTTTTTTGGTCATTTATCTACATGTTTATATATACTTTTCTATATTTTTACATGAGCAGCATGGTTGATTGTGTCACGTAGGTTCCCACACCTACCACTGAGAGGCTCACTCAGGAGTTGGTAGAGGCGAGAGCGGAGATTGACCGCCTCAGAGCTGCAATACAGATGGCAGAGGCAGCTACTGCAGAGGCACAGCATCTGAGAGAGTCCGACATCCAGCAGGTAGGTTTCTCTTGCACGTAAAAGAGTTATAATTAAGGTCCTAAGTTATAAATTTCTTTAAGTAATACCTAATGAGAGACTAATCAATTATTTTAATGCTTTACTTTTTTGTGTAGGCTCGGACCGAGGTAGAGAGCTCCAGAGCTGAGGCACAGCATCATCAGATTATGGAGCAGATTGCCCAGCACAGGGCAGAGCAGCTAATGCTGCATGTTCGAGAGTTTCGTAGATCCTCGGATGTGACAGTGCCTTACCTACCTTTATATCCACGGCCTGTCACACAGAGGTTTTTCGACGACCTCTCCCGCAGGATGCACCACCCTTCCTACGTGATGCGTGCTGCTCTTTATGTATCAAGGACATTGATAGTACAGGTGGATATGCCCTGGGATGTGGACATATTTTCCACTTGTCTTGCATCACCCAGGAGCTAGTCCGGTTCTCAGCATGCCCATCCTGCCGTGCACGCGTCGACCTAGCGACGTACAGGGTATTGGGCATCGATGATCTTCACCCAGGCCTCGTTCGAGTAGATGCCAGGACTGGCAGGCCTGTCGACTTTACATCAGCTATGGACTTGGGACTCGACGCCTTCGACGATAGAGCCCAGGAGCCTGAGGTGCCTCCTGAGATAGAGTGGAGCTCACATGAGTTCGACGCTTACCAGAGAGTCCTACATGAGAGCCAGGTCACAGCATATGAGCGCGTGGGTGGTGCTGGCCCTAGTGGCACCTCGGGTGATGGTGCTAGCAGCAGTGCTGCTTCTCATGAGCAGCGTGTCCTTACAGCAGAGGAGCTTACACGAGCAGAGTGGCAGACACGTACCATTGCAGATTATAGATTTTGGGTTTACAGACAGAGGCGTCTTGCATTAGCACGACGTAGAGAGAGAGAGAGGGCCATAGCAGCTTTTGGGACTCGTGAGCTCCCGAGTACACCGGCACCAGCTCACGATCCTGCCTTTGAGGCAGACCTCCCCGCAGACATTCGACGACCCCCGCAGCTGGCACAGCCTCCTCGACGTGCACAGCAGCCTCGACGCGCACGTCGACCGGCAGTTAGAGATGACGATTTTGATTGGGTTGCTGTTGATAGTGACTAAACTCAGACTAGCTGGGTTAGCTCACTTACATTGTACTTAGATTTTTGGACAGTGACTAACCTCAGACTAGCTGGGGTAGCTCATTTTCATTCTGATGTACTTATTTGATGTTTATATCATTATGAGTTTTTTCATTATTGAGTATCATTACATTTTAGTTGATGTTCTTGATTTTATTATATTTTTTAACACTTTGGCTATCATATTGTTTGTTGAAAATCTCCATGCCATCGTACCCAAACATGCTCTGATGGGGACCAAACTTTGCAAGCATGGGGGGGGCACCCACCCCCACATGCTTGCAAAGTTTGGTCACAATCACAGCATGTTTGGATTGGTAATTAGCACCCAGTGCGGGTTTTTGAAGTCTCTTGGTGCTTAAGAGGCCATGGAAAATCCGGGCCTTCCCCATACCATCGTACCCAAACATGCTCCGATGGGGACCAAACTTTGCAAACATGGGGGGGGGCCCACTCCCACATGCTTGCAAACTTTGGTCACAATCGGAGCATGTTTGGATTGGTAATTAGCGCCTAGTCTGGATTTTTCAAGTCTCTTGGTTCTCAAGAGGCCATGGAAAATCCAGGCCTTCCCCATACCATCGCACCCAAACATGCTCCGATGGGGACCAAACTTTGCAAGCATGGGGGGGGACCCACCCCCACATGCTTGCAAAGTTTGGTCACAATTAGAGCATGTTTGGATTGGTGATTAGCGCCCAGTCCGGATTTTTCAAGTCTCTTGGTGCTTAAGAGGCCATGGAAAATCCGGGCCTTCCCCATACCATCGTACCCAAATATGCTCCGATGGGGACCAAACTTTGCAAGCATGTGGGGGTGGGTCCCCCCCACATGCTTGCAAAGTTTGGTCACAATCAGAGCATGTTTGGATTGGTAATTAGCGCCCAGTGCGGGTTTTTGAAGTCTCTTGGTGCTTAAGAGGCCATGGAAAATCCGGGCCTTCCCCATACCATCGTACCCAAACATGCTCCGATGGGGACCAAACTTTGCAAGCATGGGGGGGCCCACTCCCACATGCTTGCAAAGTTTGGTCACAATCGGAGCATGTTTGGATTGGTAATCAGCGCCGCCCAGTCCGGATTTTTCAAGTCTCTTGGTGCTCAAGAGGCCATGGAAAATCCAGGCCTTCCCCATACCATCGCACCCAAACATGCTCCGATGGGGACCAAACTTTGCAAGCATGGGGGGGGACCCACCCCCACATGCTTGCAAAGTTTGGTCACAATCAGAGCATGTTTGGATTGGTGATTAGCGCCCAGTCCGGATTTTTCAAGTCTCTTGGTGCTTAAGAGGCCATGGAAAATCCGGGCCTTCCCCATACCATCGTACCCAAACATGCTCCAATAGGGACCAAACTTTGCAAGCATGTGGGGGTGGGTCCTCCCCACATGCTTGCAAAGTTTGGTCACAATCAGAGCATGTTTGGATTGGTAATTAGCGCCCAGTGCGGGTTTTCCAAGTCTCTTGGTGCTTAAGAGGCCATGGAAAATCCGGGCCTTCCCCATACCATCGTGGGGGCCGCCATGCACGTGCTCCTGATGGAATGTAAGCCCAAGGTGCCAGGTACTGTGTCACAATCATGGAAGGCTCTACGGTCAATCATGCCACCATCCACATGCCAAAAAAATCTCCTGACAATCCGAGCATCACGTTTGGGGTACGATGATGCTGCACTCCCACACAAATGTTGGGAGCACCACTCGACTACGTGGCCCGCATCTCTGAACCGCTGAGCATCCTGTCGCAGCTGATGACGCCTCAAGGCACGTTTCACACACGCGCCCGCACCATCATGCTCTCCCTTCCCGTGACCAGTCTCAAAGAATGACCAAATCACTGGGATACTAGATTGCACATGCCACCTATAAATCCATAAAAGATAGTCTTAGTTATTGTTTTCTTTAAGATGTTCTAGTGAATTTAGTTTAATTGTAAATGTAAGAAAGCCATAAGTACGACCTGTAGAGCCAATAGAATTGACGTGATGACTTGAACTGTGCGCCACAACCATCCGACCAAACCCATCGCTGGACATGTCTGATCCCACAATCTCCTAAAAAATCGTCATGGAGACGAAAACAGTGTTGCACAAAATGTGCATCATGTGAACGACACTGATATAGAAATGATACTCTTGAATAATGACACGGGTCTCGGGGGTACCTGCTATCCCATCTACATGAGCCTCTGCATGTCGATAGATAATGTGGACCAAAATAGCAACCTGGGGAGGTAAGCAATACATATGTTTAGGACACAAAAAATCAATTAAGTAATGTAGCTCAAACATAAAACAAATATTACAAAATATAACCATTACCTGCTCTGAGAAGTAATACTCACATTGTATCTCCTGAAAAGGTGTGAAAGTGTAGTTCTCTGCAAAATCAATCACAGAGACGACCACACCAATAGGAAACTCTGCTAGGCATGCTCGGAACTGACGATCCTACCACTTGGCACAATGACTGTGCCATATGTAGGGGTAGATCTGCTCCCTAAATGTGGCTGTGAAGTGACAACGTGGTGTATGTTTTTCCACGAGCTGCAACTTCCTGGAGTGTCCACCACTCTGGAGCTGGTGTGTCACATACTCATAACGTTGCCATGCCACTATCTCTTGGTCACTTGCATCAAGATCTACCATCTGTAGATGTGCAAGTGAACCACATGATGTGCAATTGCTCTCCACACAAGGCATCCTATGGAACTGGGCATCCTCCGTGCGTGCACACAAAAGAGAGTGGATGAAATCACGTGGACTACGAGGCAACTCTCTATGTCCACTAAGAGAACGGAACACATCATAAAAAAGTTTGAACTCAACATGGTAGCGACAACAACATGTGTCACGCTGACGTGAGTACCTCACAAACCAAGGCTTACACCCCTCAAATGACCTTTGCCCAATTTTAAGCTCTGGATACGAAGCCACAAACTGAGAATACAACTCAGTTTGGGTCATTTCAAGAAAGCAAGCACCGTGCTCAATGAACACTCCTCTTGTCACTCTCTTACGCAAAGCTTTCTTGAAAACTGGTGATGCACGACAATTCTCCTCCCAAAAACTTTCTATCAAGGTTCTAGTGGTTTCATCTAGTAGGCGATCATGCCTAGCTACACGACCACTACTCGCCCATATAGCACCAACCTCATTGGCATCTAAACTTTGTCGCCTAATAGACCCAACTCTAAGTGCGTGTGGTGCTATGGAAAGGATGCAAGATGTGGCACTAACCTTACCCTTCATTTGGGAGCTACGTATGGTTGCCACAATAGCCCGTCGAGCAGCCAAAGCGTCCGCAGAGTTCCTCTTCTTGTTAACTATATAGGAATGACGAACACTTTGTAGCACCGCCATGCCAGCTCTCCTCTCTCTTCGACCTCCAATGTCAGAAAGCGCCCTGCAGTTGGCCATGTTGGGCAGATCAATCAAAGCATCAAGCACACATGCCTGTGATGAAGACGTGAGGTCTTTGAAATAGGAATGGAAGATTGCATGGGCACGACGATGTGCCCCTGACTTTGATAGTTCTTTCCTATCCACACGAAGGGCGCCCAAAGGAGGGGAGGGTGGGTTCTTGTAGAAGAGAGGACTCAAGAAGGGCGGGTTCATGTGGATTATCTAAACTAAGGGGTAGTGGGGGGGAAGAGGGCGAAGGGAGAGGAAGTGGAAGAGGAGGAGCAAGGCTTGGATCATCGCCAACGGAAGGTGTTGCTCGTTGACGTGCTCTCCACTCTCTCTTTCTCTCACGAGCTACCCTTCTCCTCTCCTCCTCTTGAACTTGGTGGATGGGGGGGAGTCTAGTCCTATCACGTTTCCGACTCCTACGACTTTGAGAACCCATTCTCAAGGAAGCTAAGAGAGAAAATATTATAAAGGCTCAATGATGGGATAGTACTAGAGATAAGTGTGGGATAGTACTAGAGATGTGTGATTATATAGGAAAAATAGGTTATCCACTTCAAATCTCATTGGATTTCCTATCTAAGATTGATTGGATAACTAAGATAAACATAAAGATAATTAAAGATAAACTATTATCCACTTAAAAATTAATATCATTTATAATATTTATTAACAAGTCTAAATATTTATCATTACTAGATATATAAATATATCTTTAAAGATATCTTTTATTTTATAATTATATAACTGCTTTTTTTAAATAAAGTATTTTTTTCAAATTTTATTCAAAGGTTTATTCTACATAAAAAATTTTCAAGAAATATAAAATTAAAAAATTTATTTTTTTTAAATTAATAATATGATCTTTAATAATATTTTTATTGATCTAATCCCAAAATATAATCCTTTAAAATTAGTGATTTTAAATTCTTTTATTTAATAAGTTACATATATTTTATTATTTAAATTTCTATATTCTATTTCTCTAAATTACTAAATTAACTTTTCCAAAAATATATTTTTGAAAAAAGAGGGGAGGTGGGAAGGAGATGCCACGTGTCAGAAGCGTGCATGACACGTGGCATTCTCTTGACATGTGGCACTATTATGGTTGATGTGGCAATTCCATGATGTGGCATGCCATGTCACCATGTGCGAGGTGGCATGCAAAGGTGGCAAGATGATGTGGCATTAATGATGACTAGGATGATGAGGTGGGGAGTCAACTAGGTTGACCATGTTGACATGGAGGGTGGAGGTGGCAAGCTGAGGTGGCAAGCTGCTTATGTGGATCCTCTCGATGCTCACGTGGACATAAAGTGGCATGCATATATAAGGTTTGTGCCTACCCAAGCCTCACACATGGAATGAAACCTAAGCTGTGAAGTTTACCAAGCCTAGATTTCCAAACCTAACTAGGATTGGTTTTAGACTTGAAAAGGGGAGAGTGGACACAATATGGAAATTTTCACTTGGGAGGATTGAAAATGGACCTTCCCATACTCAAATCAAGCCAAATTTTTTTTAATAAATTCATGGCAACAAGAGTATTGATCCCTTGAGTTTTTAGATTGAAATATGCAATATTTAATTTTCTAGAATTAAATTACTATTGATTTAATGGGCCTCTGACAGTCATAATAAATTTTCCAAAGTAAATCTACAAAAATTAAACCGTTAGATTTGTAATTTTACCTTATACCCACATTATACTAATCTTTCCCAATCTAATCATCACTAGATCCATACAATTTGAGCATTTTAAATGGTAGATGTGGTGGGAGGATAAAATAGTATGTTTTTTAACAATTCTAATATCTTTTAAATAATATAGAAAATAGTAGAACACATCAAAAATTACTCGATAAATCAAGTTAAGCTCTATGTTATTTGTATTTGTGATATGCAAAGTGGGAACATCATATGAGTAATAATGTAAAAGTTATAGGTAATTTACTCACATTCACTATACTTGTCTAAACCTAGGACAGGGCCTGTATACAAACTTGGTTCCCAAAGAAAAGGGGATTTGCAATTATTGGATATTCGATCAAATTATAGTTTTAGGTGCCCAACTTTGCATATGATGTTTCATTAGAAGACCTTGAAGTGAAACTCCTTGGCTAACTATGAGAGATTGGCTATTCTTCTTAAAAAAATGCCTGTTTTCCAGCTAAAGCCAAGGGCGCCCACGACATAAAACTAGATAACCTCATCTTGCAACCACCCCAAGGCAGTTTTAGGGACCACGTCTACCTCCTCATCACCTCCCTCTTCAGGGATTCCTTTCTGAATATCTTTCTAGGTCGTCTCTATCTACTAGTTGAATCTTTCAATAGAGGATGTATCACTATCAACCCTACTCAAGGGGTTGAAGAGATTCGAGTATATCAAAGGGCTTAGATTACTCTGAGACTTGTTGCCATCAAAGGGCTTAGATTATTGTGAGACTTGCTGCCTTCCACTTCCCTAGCTGGTGCAGGTCTGATTTGAGCCTTTCTAGCTTCTTCCTTAATTTGTCTAAGACTGGCCTTACCCTTAGTTTTGTCAATCACTTTGGTCTAGCTTCCCTCAGCCCGTCCTCCTCCCTCAGCTTCTAGCACTCCTTTCTATTTATCCTCCTCCCTCAACTTCTAGCACTCCTTTCCCTTTATCCTCCTTCCTCAAGTTTTCAATGCTTTCCTTATTTCCTACCTTGCTATCCCCGCTTGGTTCTCCAGCCTTCCTCTCCTCGTCTCCAGGTTTTGCATGTGTCCCTCCACCACAATATCTTGCTATATGTCCAAAGCCCCTGCATCTAAAGCAAGCCCTAGAAAACGTGCCGAATTTCAGTCAGCTCTAGTCTCCTTAACTCACCCAAGTCTACTTTTATATATTTTGGGGTTTCTTTCAAGGTGTTCATGGTGATGTAGATGTTGTTTGCTTGGCGGCCATAAGTCTCTTCTTTTGGAATATACAGTGCTGGGCCAAGTGTGCTGGCTAGTTTCCCCAATGCAAGCCTTAGCCAAGGCGGTAGGCCAACAATCTCAACCCAGAAAAGGTAGGCTTCTTACAAACTCTTGTTAACTTCAAACAGAGGGTCAAAAGGCATAGCAGGAATAAGTTTCTATCTCATAAACAATGGAGCCCTTGCAAATAGATTAGACACGGCTTGGCCCTTTGTGAACAACACATTAAAGAAGCCCTTGCCCAGATAGAATGCTTGTGATACCACCTTGTCGCTCGTGACGCTGAAGGTGAGGAGAGAGATACAAAGAAAGTGTATCCGGACTGGATCATAGCAAGACTGAACGCTGCATCAAAGTCCGCAACTTAGCCACTTCAAGGTATGTACAAGAGTTTCTTCTGATCTAATTAGGAGACAGATAGGACTCCTTTCAGTGTGTAATGCAATAGTCTTCTGCCCTGGTCGATTGCCAACCAAAGTAGACTTAGGGAAATGGCTACAAGAAGATACAATGAAAGGGTTTTCAATCCGGCTCAATAAAATATATTTCCCGAACACTGCTCCCCACTTGCCACCACTTCATGTCACTCGAGTGTTAAGAAACAACGAACTTGTTACCCCACATATGTTGGGTGAAAGTCGGGTGTGGGTGTGATATATGTTGATAGTCTGACTTTGAATAATTAATATATATACTTTATTGTTAAAAAAAAGAAACAACCAGCTTGTGAAAATAAGGAAAAATATTTACCTTTGTTGTTGTTTCCTACGAAATCTTGTAAATCTACCCATTCTTTAACTAAAACTCTCAGCTAACCAATTCCAAGATTCCGCAGAAGAGAAGCTGCTGTTCTTAGAGCAGCTAGCTGTGGATATGGCAGCGCAGACTTCAGACGAGTTCTAGCGTCTCTTCTCCGTCGACATCCGGAAGCTCTCCACCCACCCCGACAGCTCGGCTTCGCTTCTAGAAGGCCGCGTCCTACCCCTGCTCGACCGCCTCAACTTCCTGACGGACTGCCGCGACCTCGGTGCACTGGGGAGCATTCTCGACAGCCTGCGAGCGGCGGACTACCAGTTAACCCTGCACACCAGGAAGGAGCTCTCCGCCGAACTCCTCCTCAAGGCTTTGAAGCCCGACCAATCCACCACGTCCGAGGCCAGGCACTTGATCGACTTCGCTAAGCGCACCTTGTGTTGGAGCTTCCACAGCCTCCGAGAAGCCGTGGAAGCAGCACAAACCAAGCTCAAGTCCTGCTACGAAACGGATGACCTTCATCTCCAAACCAAGCTCTGCCTACTGGAAGAAGAGGTGTGCTGGAGCATCTGCGATGAAAACCGCCTCTTTCAGGTGCGGAAATCCAAAAGTTCTGCCAGTTTGACTTGAATTTCTGCGGACTATTAGACTAGGAAGCTGTGCCTTTGTGACCTTTGAGAAAAAGCGCGAGGCCTTTGAACAAGAGCGCAGGCCCCTTAATGGTAAGCGCAAGGCCATTGATGAGAAGCAGGAGCGCGATACCTATTCCTTTAAGAACTACATATTGTCGTGGGAATATTCATCAGAAAATCTGAGCACTGAGCTTGAAATCTGTCTCGTTTCTGTTGAGGGACCAACATAAAATCACCTATCTTCGCTGATGTAGCTACTAGCGACCTTCAACGGGAAATTGGAACTGAGCTTTCAATCTTTTCACTGCATTCAGTCCCGGTTTCTGACAGAGCGCTTTGTGATGTGCGTTGTCTCTTTCAGTATGTGCTGGAAGATGAAGAACATATCAGCAGCAACGAGGGCGATGGCGGCCATAATGATGCAGGGAGGCCTTCGGCCGATGCAGAAGGCAGCAGATTGGCAGGCTTCATTCGTCGGGGCTTGCAATCTCAACGCACAGATGCTCGACTTCAAACACTCAGGCTTGCCGTGGCCTGCAGCTTCCATTCACACTTCGTCTTTTCCAAGTTCCTTCCTCTCTTCCAGACATCCCTTTATCTCGAAGAATTCAGCTTTCGCGAGTACGTTTTGGCGGCTTTGATGGACCTCATATTCATGCACCACGGAAAGCTTACTCTCAGCGCCATCGCTCACCTCATCTTTCCATTCTTGTATGCTCCAACATGCGGACTACAGCTCATAGCCGTCATAGGTTGCGGTGAGCACATCTCCATCCGTAGCTATGGCAGTTAAACTCTTAATTGTAGGCATCTTTGCATCTGTTTTAATTAGGCGTTTCAAGGAGCTTTGCTATGGCTTGTTCTAGTTTCTATCCAATATTGTGTCAAATTTGAGCTTCTTTGGTTAGGTGAAAGCCAGGATTTGGCCATGCCGTGTTTAGGCTAACAGTTGTGAGTCTGTACAAACTGAGCTATGAAACTTGATACAGGAAGGCTCCTCCTTTTCGATTGCTTCCCGGAAGAGACAGAATGTCTTCTGAGCGCGATGATCGAGCGTTATGTCTATGATCCCAATTCTAACGTGGCTCGTAATGCAAGGTGTCAAACGAATCGCCGTGTGCTTAATACAGGAAGGCTCCTCCTTTTCGATTGCTTCCCGGAAGAGACAGAATGTCTTCTGAGCGCGATGATCGAGCGTTATGTCTACGATCCCAATTCTAACGTGGCTCGTAATGCAAGGTGTCAAACGAATCGCCGTGTGCTTAATAAAAATAGGCCCCGTCTTCTTCACATTTTCCCTGTAGCTAACGTCAGACAGCTGCGACTGAATGTCTTTGCTCTGATTTGTGGTGCAGCAAAGATCTGAATCTTGAGGCTGTGGTGAAAGCGATGCACTGCTTTTTCAAGGAGTACTCTGGTGGGAAGAAGCTGCACCAGGACGAGATCGCCAATGCGCTGGTGTAAGCACCCTTAACGCCGTTCTCGACAGCCTCGTCCTCAACATCAACGAGCAGAGGGCGGCCGTCGATCATCGTGTGCCCAATATGCTCTCACTAGAAACGCTTGACAGAACTGCCTGCTGTGCTCTCCCAAAACCTCCATAGCAGGGGCCACGTGGCAGTATAATAAAGCACGCACTTGCACCAGGGCCAAAATTTGATGGGCTTCGTGACATAAAATTTTTGAAGAACCATAATGAATGAATGCTAGGAGTCAACCTCATGGGCATCAAACATCCTCCTATCTTTATTCAATTGCATCCTTCTTCCATCGTTGGTGAGCTAGGCCACCCAACCCACCTACCATTGCTGGCTAGTGCACTTGGAAAACCAACTAGTTGGTGAACTAGGGAACCCGATCCAAGTGTACCAAAAAAAGATGAGGGAGATTCCAAAAATTAAAAGCTTTTAGGATATAGACTATGCCATGATGAGAAACCACCTTCTACAAGGCCTTGCCCACTAAGGGGTTGGGTTAGAACTTAGGGCTCCTCAATAACGCACCTCAACCCATCTTCGCAACACAACCCTCAACCTTCAAAGAGAAGCCTCCCTTATACTCTACAAACTTTGCTCACTCACACCCACACAGCAAGGCCCTCGACTTATATTGAAACAGCCCGAGCCCCTTGCATGCACTTCTAGCACACTCTTGTATCCCCACAAAACCCTATGAAACCACCATAAACTGCTCCAACTACTTCTTAATCAGGCACTTTTATGGCCCCTCTTTTCTTCCTTGCTATGGGTTACACCACCAATGGCCTTTATGACCTTGGCTTTCACAATATAGGGGCTCTACCCAAACCTACATATGGAACCGCCCCTGCATTACACAACATGACCCACTAGCATGAGACATCACCCATGCATCCCCACTTGGGATGCAGGGTAGGGATGAGAGGGAGTGTGGGAGAGAAGTAATAAATGGGTTGCTTGGGCAAGGGGAGGGAGGGAGAGGAGACTTGGTCAGGGCTTGGTTTTTAATGTAGAGAAGCCTCACGAGAAGGAGAGATGAAGGGGAGACAAGAAATAAGGAAGAGGGGTTAGGTGGGACATGCAATTAATAAAACTCAAATTTAGTTTTATTATAATATGAATATAAGATCACAATTTATATTAGTAACAATATATATAATAACTTTGTAATACATGTATCAATATATATATACATATGCATATATAACAAGAAAAAATGAAAAGCAAATTTAGAGCAAGTTTATATTTCATAGTGAAAAGAAACTTATGAAACATTTCATGTTTTTGACATGTTAATAAAATTTCTACCTTTTTTGATAGGTAAAAAGGCCCTTGACACTGTCAAAATTTGACACTGTCAAATTTTGACCTTGGTTTTTACACCAAGTCGCTAGCCCCTTAGCCAAAACTCCATAGATGGACCAGGCGATATATTGTGTAAATGTCCTAAGTATTTTTCTCCTATCCACATGCCTCTACAATTATGCAACATTTTGGCCTCTTTACAAAGTCGTTTCATTTTTCCTCATGATGCAAACAACATTCAAGGTTCAAAAATGTCAATGATCTGTATTCCTTGACAATCCATGTGATCTCTCTCTCTCTCTCTCTCTCTCTCTCTCTCTAGTCCCCTCCCCCATGTTTTAGGACTTCTACATCATTATAATTAAATAGTATGTGTAGACATTCATAAATTATCTCTCTTTCTCACACATAAACACACATACATCCTTCCCCCCTCCCCAATCCCCTTTCTCCTCTCTTTCTCCTTTCCTACTCTCTCTCTTCTCTCCACTTTTCGAGGCCTCTTCATACAACCTCTATTCTTACCCCTACCCCCATTGCTCCTATGAGCTTGTCTCTAAAAATTTAAAAATTTAAAAATTTAAAAATTTAAAAATTTAAAAATTTAAAAATTTAAAAATTTAAAAATTTAAAAATTTAAAAATTTAATTTTTGTGCTCTCTCTCTCTCTCTCTCTCTCTCTCTCTCTCTCTCTCTCTCTCTCTCTCTCTCAGATTGTTTCTACCCTTTTAAGAACCCTTTATTATTCATGAAAGTATTGGAACAAACAACAACTATCGTGTGATTCTTACCTTGCTTTCCGAGCCCAAGACCTCCATGACCTCCAAGCTTCCAAGCCTCTCTCTTGCTGTCAAGAAGAGATTTCTTGCATCTCCTTCCAAGGACTCACCTCTCTCACTCTCTACATTCTCTCACACCAAGCATAGAAAGGCACATATGTTATACACACATACACAAAAGTAAGAGAAAGAGATAACAATATGTTACTTAGCACAAAAGGGAATTGTGTCATGCCACTATGAGAGTGTATTATATACAACTAGCTCTTATTCACATTTGGGCACCCCAAACTTAAAACCTAACTAATAAGTTTGGTCATTGGCCAACTTTTCTCATAATCTTTACAACACTTTTATAGTGTCTTTTCATGACACTTATTGATACTATTGTGTGTAGTAGAGAGTGTTTTGTTAATTCCAAAATGGGATTAACATCCTCTTTGTCCTTGAAAATTTGTTCTGGCCTAAAAGCCTTGTCGCCAAGATTGAATATGTAATGGTTCCTTATTTATTGAATTTTGCAAAGTGTTATTCAAAAATAGGGATATGGTGTCCAAAATGATGTATCTATCATGTCTTCAAATGTGATATGTATATAAGAAGATGATAGTAGTATAGGATTTTCTTCTCTTATGGACCCCTATTTATATCAAAGAATAAGATTTCATTATCATAATGCTCTATGGCTTCCTTCTTTTGGTCGAGAAGTACCATAATCAAGTTTATAAATCTACATGACATTATGATTGCTAGATCAGGTATTCACCACACTAGGCTCATAAGCATAGGAGATAACTTGGTCTTTGGCTCTTTGTGTTGTTAATTCATGATGGATCACACAATGGAAAATTATAACAAAACATGAGAGCTCTTCCTCTGTGCGTGTCACGACACAGGAAAACTCTGCTGGTGCGAACTTCCTTTTGATAGGCATGTATAGAGGATCCATTCTCAGTGTCAAAGATGTTTTTTGATAGGCATGTATAGAGGATCCATTCTCAGTGTCAAAGATGTTTATATATATATCTATCCATATCCTTGAATGGTCAAAAGATGTCTATATATATCTGTCCATATTCTTGAATGGTAAAAAATTCTTTTCTTGACTTTGGTTGGATGCCAAATTCTTCAACCGTGGGGTATTATTTATTTGTTTCTATCTTTAAGTAGTCTCTCTTGTGTATGTCAGATGTTGCTTTTTCTACCTTTTGTAGCTATAAGTAATTATATATGTAACCATTCTGATCTCAAGCAGATCTTGGAGCTGTGGATTTGTGAGCTTAGTGCTGAGACTACAACGTTCTTCCTTCCTTGGCCATGGGTATAAGCTCCCGCCACTCTCTCGCATGGTCGGGGCCTTGATTAGATATGGCATGTATGGAAACTTTATGGGGGCTATACTATATACTTTTGGAAATAGTCTGGCTATGGGGTTGAAGGTGTAACCTGCGTTACAATTTTGAAGAACAGTTTTAGTCATAGCATTGGATTTTCGATTCGTATTAAATCTTCATAGTCTATAACATGCCACTCGTCTAAAGTATGCATTAGAACTTTGAAGAATAGTTTTGGTTGTAGCATTGGATTTCCAAATTTCCAATTCATATTAAATCTTCATACTCTGTAACATGCCACTCATCTAAAACAATGGTATTAACATAATCTATTGGTAGAGAAACATGAGATGGTGGTACTACCTCTATGAACATAGTCGTTGTCAACATCTAGTGACTTCTCGGGGGTGTGAGTGTCAAAAGGAAAATCAAAGTGAGAGAAGAAGATTCTACATTAGTAGGTTGGTCAAGAGTATTATTAGTGACGAGTTTTTTGCGAGTTCATGTAAAGGAGGAGTTTGGACATAAGATATTGATTACAAGAATTAAGTATAATGATATATATTATCTCCCTCCCTATCCTCCTCAAATGTGGAAGGTAGAAAATATGGCGTTACTAAATATGTGATTGAGGCATAGTGTTAAGAGAGAAAATATGCATTTGGTGAAATGTAAAATTTTAAGGATAAAAATGTTATTGATAAAGTCAAATGGAAAGTGGAGAGTTTAGAGTGTGGAAATATGGTGTGAAAGGTGGCAAGGTGTAGAGGGATAAGGATGCCACACATCAAAGATTCTTGGCTAGGTGATCTATTTTAGAAGCCTCTCATTGTATGGTTGTAAGCATATTGTAATACATTTGGTTGAGTGTGCTCATTGTTTTTGACATCTCTTGAGCCTCCCTAATCTATAATCTTTCATTTTGTAGCAATCGTATCCCTAGAAGTCTCTCATTGTATGGCTGTAAGCATATTGTAATACATTTGGTTGAGTGTGCTCATTGGTTGTTAACCTGTTCCTAGGGTTAATAAGAGCTACCACCATCATCTTACATCAAGGAGTCAAGGTAGATACACTAAAAGGTCATACATTTAAGATATGAAGCAATGGTGTCCAAATCTACAATTTGGACGGGCGCTCGTACTGGTGTGACGGAATACTTATGGCTATTCCTGCTTCAAGAGTGTGTGGTAGTAAGTTAGGAGGATGAAGTTAAGTGATGTACTTCATGGATATATTATGAGGCTAGTCATTATGATAGCATTAGGCCTCTTATGAGCCTAAAGTTCCTAGTCGGCCCACAGTTATAGGAAATACCAAAAGACAGTGAACCTACTTAAACCGAAGCTCTCCTTCCAATGTGTGGTGCAAGAGATCATGCAGGATCTGCAATACCGTCTCGTGATAGGAGACTTTGGGTTCACGCAGCATCAAGCCCACTATCTATGCGGTGGATAGCCAAAGCTTTGGAGGCACTCCAGGAGGTTGCAGAGGCATACGTAGTGGACATTTTTGGTGACATGGTGTTTGCAGCTGTCCATGCAAAGAGGGTCACCATCAGCGAAAAGGACACGCAGTTGTGCAATGCATGCGACATTGGAGAGATCCTTTGGGCTAGGATCTTTAGTTTTATTTTTGTATATCTCGCATGATTGTAATTCTCAAAAGCTATGTAAAGCTCGGTGTATATCTTTAAATTTTTTTTCTCTTATCTTGTGTTGAAAATAAGTCTCTTTTAATTTGAATTTATATAATTTGTTGATTTATATACGTCTTCAAATGGATACAATTTTATTTGAGTTACGTGTGTAATTTGAATTTATTTGCTTGAGTCAACTAATAAAATACATTACAAAAGACACGTATCAAACAAAAAACTCTGCAACCCAAATTTCCATTCATAGCATAAAAAGTTACATGGTCATCAAAGTTACATAATCATCATAGCTATATCCTAGGCTTCTTACTACTAGGCTCTCCAGACTTTGAAGCTGCCTTGTTGGTTGGAATCCCTCTTTGGTGGCAAACTCTTTGGCACTTGGAAAATGTCCTCATAATCCTTGAGAAGAGCTGCCATATCCTTGTCTATGTGCCGTCCATTGCTATCCATCTATCCATCCCTTCTTGAGTGACATGCAACACATAGACTGTACCAAGAGTTTTGAGTTCCTTCTTGAGTCTCTTTGGAGTGATCAAAGAAAGCTCTTTTGGCATATTTCCAGCCAATACCACAAGCTGTCCATCATGTGAAAAGCTCATAACACCTTGTTGGAGATTCATGTGAAAATCACCAAGAGAAGCCAACCAATCACATCCCATAATCACATCAATGGGCCCCATGTCCAATACTACCAAGTCACCTTCCCAAGCATATGAAGAGGATAAACTCACTCTTGTTGAAGGGCAAAACAAGTTGGCTTTTTCAATCACTCCATTTGCTACTTGTACTTGGAAGGTTATGGGTAGCTCTGTCGGAGATAGTTTGAGAGAGTTGAGGGATTTGGAGTTAACAAAACTATGAATCCACCACCAAGATGTGTGCAACTCTCCCATTAATGCCCACCAATCTTAAGGTGTTCGGACTCTTGCAACCCGCCAAAAGCTCTTGTGAAATTGAACATACATGGGCTGCATTTTTTGCATTTCCTGCATCTTTTAGCATATTGTCCCTCAAAATGCATGCATGATCCCTTCCACCGGGGTCGAAAGGAAACTCATCCTCTTCTTTGACAAAAGAATGACCCTCCAAGTCTTCTTCATGTGTCTCCTCGCTGCAATCTTCAAACTCTTCCACATCATGAGATGACTTGGAATCGTCATCCTCATCCATAATGATCATAGTAGCCAGCACTTTCTTTGATTTGCAAATGTGCCTGGGTGACCACTTCTCTTTGCATTTAAAACATAGGCCTTTGCTCCTCAATTCCTCAATCTTAGGATCATCCATCCGCATTGAGTCTTCTTGAATGGTTGAGGAGGCTTCTTGACAAACCCATTGCTCTTCTTAGCATCATTATGAACTCCACTTGTGGACTGTCCACTTCCAAAAGATGTATGGAATTTGGAAGTGTAAGTGGATGTAGAAGAAGGTAGACGTTTCCCCACATTTGAAGAAGTGTAAGTGGATGTAGAAGAAGGTAGACGTTTCCCCACATTTGAAGAAGTGTGAAATGGCTTATGAAAAGGTACATTGGGCTGAACCCTCTTATACTTTGGCTCATATAGCTTCGCCAACCTCATAGCCTCTTTGATAGTGCTTGGTCTTTGTGCCGAGACATCCGCTTTGATGTATGAATCTAGACCATGCACAAACTTCTTCAATCGCATGCCTTCATTGAGTCCATCCACAAACATAGAGAGCTTCATGAACCTCTTGATGTACTCCCTAACTGACATGCCCTTTTGTGTGAGTTCATACCATTCTTCATGGTATCGGTCAAGAACCAAAGGCGACACAAATGTCATATTCATTTCATGCTTGAGTTCTTCCCAAGTATGTGGCATAACTCCTTCCTTGAGCATATGTCTCCACCACCATTGATGTGCATAGTCTTCCAAATGCAAGGATGCAAAATGCACTTTGTCCCTTTCACTCTTCGGATAGAGCTGAAAGTGTATGTATCCAACTTATTCATCCATTCTTCCAACTTATGTGGGACTGAACCATCACCCTTGAACTTAGAGAGTGAAATCTTGTCCTTTACATCCTTCGACACGGTTGACGATGCATTCTCATGATGGTGCGAGGGCTTGTGCTTTTGCATTTGCACAAAAGATCCAAGGAATTGTGCAAAATCCTTGTACTCCCTCTTGAGGAAATTTGGCATTTCCATCCACCTATCATGAGCTTCTCTTTGTCTCTCAATGAATGACATATGTTCCCAATCAAGCTCAACCATATCATCCATATCATACACCTCCTCTTTAAGCATGGAGAACTGATTTGCTTCGGGTTTCAAAGGTACTCTCCTCGGATCCCCAAAATTCGACTCCTCATGTCTGAATGTAGGTGCATGTTGCTTTCCATCCAATTGAGAAAACCCGCTTGGAATGTAGTAGGCTTCATCTCCCGCATAGAAGGCCTCCTAACATCTGCCATGAATCCAAAAGTTACATTCTTGGTGGAATGCTCATGTGTTACCTTGGGAGAAACCTCTTGTACCATGGGTAGCTTGCCTTCCCTATGGCCTTCAAAAGCTGTCCCAAATTGCTTGCCTTCATGTAAAGCACCATGACCACTATCATAGGAAGGTTGGCTCATTGGCTGAGCGACCCTCTCTTCCAAAACTTCCATCCTTGTAGCCATAATGTCAAGCCTATCATTGACTTCCACCCTTGTAGCCATCCTGTCTATCTTGGCATTCATTTCCATCAGCATTTGCATGATCGAATCGATGGGGATAGCATGCGAAGATTGTGGGGTGTGCTTATGGGCACTTTCGACATTCAACTCCTCATTCCCTTCTCTTGAAGTATGCCCAAAAGTATCCCCTTCTCTTGAAGTGTGCCCAAGAGTATCCTTCGGAGCATCCAAAATTCCTTGTTCCATCATTGCCTCTTCACCCTCTACCTCATCGGAAGCCAAAGTGTTGCGCCTCGGTTGCCCTTTTGGCTTCGGCCCCATGGAAACCTTCGGTTTCAGAAATTTGGCTCTAAATTGAGGTAGGGATGTCCGATTGAAGTGATCTAAAGCTCGTTGGAGAGCTAATGAAGGTACTAGATCACTATGCAAAGACCCGTAAGAGATGAGGTGTGCTACTATTCTCTGTTTTAGGGTTTGCAGGGTTATAGGTTGAAACGGTATTTTGGGTACAACTTGAGCTAGAGATATCCAAATGAAAAACTTTTTAGCTCAAATGAAAGCCCTGGATGAGTACTACAAGCCTATATAATTAGATCTAGAAGACCTTCAAACCTCTATGTAATTGAATTAGGGTTTATTATTTCTGTAAAAACCCTAAATTCTACCCTAAAGAGATATCGAAATGCGGAGGTTAAGAGCTCGTTGGGTAGCTCTAAGGAAGCACTAAGAGCTCATATGGTCCCTTTTAATTCAGTCCAAAAGGGTTGGGAGTGAATTAGGGTTTTTGTGAATCTGTAGATTCTTGCCAAAGTGACCTTTTTTGTGCCCAATTGATCCTTGTTTGCTCCCAAACCAATGTCAACACCTTCCGCACCTCATTGGCATCCCAAGGTCTGCAAATTATGCTCCACAAGCTTCAATTATCCATGTATGACCAAAAATTTGAGAAAATTTTGACATACTCTCCTTTGTTTTAGGAGCTAAATCTCAATTTTTCTCAAGTAGCAATGCAAAAATCCATAGTTCTCTTATCAATTCCCATCCATTACATAGCATGTGCCTCAACTTGCATCACCAAAAGGCATACAAGTTCCTTGCAATTCCAAGCATTCACCATACATTTCCCATGGCATAATGCAAGATCAATTCCCATGAGATGTCCATATTAAGGTGCTATTGCCATGTACATAAACCAAGAGGATCGTCGGTGTAGCGCGTTGAGCTTATCGATCTCCCGGCCAAGCTCTTCTCACCCCCGTACCTAGTTCGAACCAAGGCACGGGTTGAGGCCAAGTCTTCACCTCCACACCTAATCCTCCACCGTACCGCTTTACCACCACGACACTCATGGATTCAAGCCATGCTCCTCCCCCGGGCCTCTTCGCCAACACCCGGGGTACTCTCACCAACATATCTAGTTTCTGGAAATTGAAGTGAGTGCAAACAATTGTCAGGTGCATGTAACTTGAATATGAAAATGAGGCGGATCACTTACAAGGATGTGGCATGACTCATGCCCATTACAATATCCTCATAAACCATTATGCATGAACTCATGCTGATCCACATAGCTCCAAATGTCCGCCATTCATCCAAAGATCCAACATCAATCAATAAGCACAAGTGAGGTAATACCATATACCAATGACATCAATATCCAATTGGTATCACTCCCAAAAGCATTGCTTATGAGTAATTGGCATCAAATGGCATTCAAGGGCATCAACTTGCATTTGAATGTAGCATTACCAATTGATTCCAATCACATATCAAGCTCTTCCAATGCTCAATAGCATCATACCAATGCATAAAAGCGTCATGTCCATAGCAAAAGCCTTCTCATTATTACCCAACATGCACTCCATGCATGTGGCTCAATCAATGCATCTAAGCATTCCTTCATCCATTTATGCATGGATTCATCAAAGAATCTTACGTTTGTCTCACACATGGCCACACGACATCCAAATGGGTGTGATTAAAGAAAGATGTGAGCAATAAGAGCATGTAATCATCTGTCCATAGCATGAGGATTAATCACCATTGCTTGAGAAAGTGGCATAGCAACTCACCAATGGTATTTCGAAAGCTTCAATGGTTGGATTGTTGCTTGATAGAGCCTCCAATGGATCCAAATCTTGAAGATTTTTGCAATTTCTGAGGGCTGCTCAAACCTCCTCTTCTCCCTCTCCAATAGCAATGAAAAACTCCCCAAAATTCACCAAAAAGATGCCAAACATCATGGCTAACAACCACATGAGAATGGAATAGAATGTAATGGTTTGTAAATGGAGCTATTTCTTGATATTTTGGCTGTGAGGCTACGTGGGAAAAACGGCGCTCCACGCCTAGCTCCATGGTCAAAAGAAAGCAAAATCAACTCCAAGTCTAGCCCTCATTAGCCATAGAAAACACTTGCAGCCATTTAGAGTGAGTGGAGATGGACAATGGTGAGCTATGCGAGAGAGATTAGGGTTTGGAGCAAAGGGAAAGAAATTTTCAAAAATTTTCAGAAAAATGCATGTAAATTGGTACTCTATGTGTTCCTCTCCTCAAGATCAACAAAAGCCCTAGCAAATGGGAGCAAAATGGGGGAAAGATGAGAAGTAATGGCTATGGAAAGCTTGGAAAATAAGCACAAAAGATAAATGTGATTAACAGAGAGATTAACAGGTGATGTGATGAATTGCAACATGTCAAAGTACCAATTTCTTTGCATGGGTATTGAGGCTGAATAGTAAAGGCTTGCATCCCAAAGCTGATCAGCCACCCTTGTAGGTTGCTCTCCTTTGTCTATTCTACTGAGGAAATTTGTTACTGCATTTTGGTTATCGAGGGTGTGCATTTTGGTTATCGAGGGTGTGCATGATGGTGAACTGAATTTCTTGAAGCATCCACCTTGCTAGCTTCATGGTCAAGGCCCACTACAACATGTCGGCGGGGGAACATCAGCGTTTTAGTAGCGCTTTTTTTGTTGGGATGTCGGGGATTACGTTTGCCTGTTGGTGCAGTGAAATGTCGTCTGCGGCAAATGGGTAGTAAAATTTTGCTGCTCAGCGCAGCGCTCCTACTAGCAGGTGAAATTTCGCTGCTCCACACCGAAATTTCATTGTTCCATAGCGAAATTCCGCTGCTGAGTAGTGTCGTTTAGCAGCAAAATTTGGTTGCTGTATTGTGATTTCATTACTAAACAAAGAGGATGGCAGTGAGATTATGCTACAAGAAATTCCAGAGAGTTGTTGGATGCTGAATTCTGAAAATACATGTCATATGCACACAGAAAATAATATATAGATTTAAAAAATCATCCATTAAAACCCTTGGAGCCATGTTTCGAGCAAAAAAAAAAGATAGTTGAAAACTTTTGAGAAGTGAAACAATGTTAAGATCTTGAATCTATCCCATCTTGTATAAATCCATATGTGTTGCTTCATCAATGTCTTTATCTAATGGAAGCTCAATGAAAAGACGGGGTTCTATATCAATATTAATATCACTATCATGATCCAATGAAGCATTGTCATGATTGATAGGTGACTCATCATCTTCTTCCGATTGATGTTCCTCATGCTCTTCATTAGCCCTGTCCAAAATGTTTTCTTTATTGTCTTCTTCCAATGAGCCGATTTGAGGTCGTACTTGCACCTCATCTAGAGATTTGGCCTCCACATCTTGATCTTGAAAGATATGTTTTGAACAAGGGAAAACTTGTATAACATACCACCACTTTGGACCAATTCAATCGGCGTGAAACACAACCTAATATCTCAAAGCAAAGGGGTTACACTTTTATTATACTACATCAAGATTTAATTTGGGATTGGTTGGGTTACTAACCTATTGGCAGTGTTGAGGTAGTACGAAGGTATCTTTCTCATCATTCCAAAACTTTGTGGAATCAATTTGAAAGAACCCATTTGGATGTTTCTTCACGGTTGCTTGAGCATCTCTATACTATCACCTTGAACCATTTGACATCAAAGATGAATAGACTAAATGCTCTAAATCCAACCTCAAGAATCTCCTGAATAGTTCCACAATACTCAAGATTGTACTCTATGACATTGGTATCATGTCTACCAGCTCGCCTTTCTTGCTCAAAAGTTGCCATCACACTACAATCAAATGTTTTTCTTTTAGAATCCACTCGCTCTATGCGAAAGTGCCTTCCCTTTGACCATATTGCATTATATAGTTTGTACTAACATTAAACAAAAACATGACATTTAGCCTATATAGTGCATTAAACAAGGTATATACGTGAGATAGAGATGAAGAATGTACTTACTTGAGGGTCACATCCTCTTGCATACTCGTGCTCTTCTCTTGTGATCATCTCTCCATTTTGCGATGCCATCGATATTATTGCCATACAAAGCCATTCTATATTAATCACATTTGGTAGAGGTTCCAAGCTAGGCGATAATGGCAAGCGTCTATTTGCTCTTCTGAAAGCTTTTCTCTTATCCTTTCGTCTATTGATTGCATCCTTGTATCTCCCAATAAACTTCTCCATAATGATGGTACTATTTAGAATGCATAATGTATTCACCTTGTGGCCTAATGCTTCATCCAGTCTTCGTTGCCTTCCTTTTCCCTGAGGCACATTAGTGATTAGTCGGTCATCCTCCTCATTGCTCCATAATCGTGGCATGGAAGGATTTATGCAGCAAGATAGATGTTTTGAGATATACACAAGAGACTCTTGCATCAACCATCCCTCTGCCATGCTTTCTTTTGGCCTTGCTCTTTGTCTCACAAAGTCCAAGTTTTTCATGAACCTTTCAAGGAAAAACATCCATCGAACATGAACAACACCACACAAAGCCACTTCATCAACCAAATGCACCATAAGATGCAATTGGCTAGTGAGAGTTTTTCTAGGGAAGTTATCCTCGATCATACACACTACCTCAATAGCATTGAGACAAGCCATCTCAATGGATATAGGATCTATCTCCTTTAAGGATATGTACCTACATACATAGCAATTATGTGTACTATTTACCAATACATAACTTGTGAGTGCATAACAATTCTAAATAAGCAATATAGCTTAGTGAATTGAAAAAAAGATTCATACCTCACCAAGCTTCCCATTTTGGAAATAGCCTCTCTCACCTTCTTGTCTCCATAACCAACTATAGTAATTGGAAGAATAAACTATGCATAGAAAAAAATGGAAGTTAGTATATGAGCTTACAAATTATGTACCACAAAGAGAAAATGAAAAAGTGAATATTTATATACATGTAATATCATGTGTTAATCATGTGTCTTGAGGCCATATAGTTGTTCCTCTCATTTCTTTTTGGTCTTTGTGAAGGCACCCTTCAATGAATGCATTACTCCCATTGGTGTACGAAAAGAGGCGATCACACTTTTCACCTTATTGTGCTCCCTCTTGGTTACTACCCATGATGCCTTTGGTAGGACTATTTTACCACTCTCACTTTCAATTGGCCATGCACTTTGAAGGCTTTCAATGTTTTGTAAGTCATCCCTTGCATCCTTTGTATCTCTTTTACCAATTAAATGGTCCCACCAATATGGAAGTCGAAAGAAGATTGATGGCCATTAATGCTCAACATGTTGCCATGCCGGTGAATCAGCTACGATCCTCATGATGCCATCGGTTGAGCGATGAGTAGCATGCCACATCATGAGTTCTGCAATCCCCTTACATTTAAACATGTGTTGGATGCGAGGAATGATAGCAAAGTGTCTCAAAACCTTCGGGGAACTTTATCACCTTGAAAATCATCCCTATAGCGGCTCTCCCCACATTGTAGACATTGTGTTGCATCTTTATTAACCCCTCTAAATAGCATGCAATCATTGGGACATGCATGTATTTTTGTGTAATCAATACCTAGCATAGAGAGCATTTTACGACATGCATCTTGTGAGTTCGGTAATAGATTTTGAGGGGGAAGAATCTTCTTGAGAAGCCTACAACATAGGGTAAGAAATCATATGTCAAAATATTAGCAAGGAGAGTATATAGAACATGAAATATTTTTAGTAGAATGAGGCGGTCTTACCGAAGAAGACTTGTGACACTTGCATCACTCCATCCATAAGTTGTTTGCAAGTTCAATAGCTCCAAGTTTGCTCGTAGTGTGGAGTACGAACATCCCTCATACAAAGGTGTGCTTGCCTCTCTATGCAAGGTTTCCTCCTCTTGTGACATTGAAGCTTGCTCACTATCATCTATTACCTCCCGTCTAAAGAAGTCATTCACCATATCGCCCATGATGAAATTCTTTTCCTCCTCATGTGGCAATGGTGGAGGCACCTCATTCATTGGTTGGGGAAGATGAGTCTCAGCCCACGCTTTCCATATGAAGCCTTGCCACCTTCTGCACTCTACCCGATGTCACCGAATGGTGTGGCATGTTACCTAGAACTCTCCTATGGTTCTCCTCTATGTCATCATCTGCACTTGGTCGTGTCACTGCCTCATGAAGACCATATGTTCGGACATTTAGCCCTCTTTATGTATAGCCCTCTTAGCCCTCTTATGCATAGCTATGCATAGCCCTCTTAGCCCTCTTTATGTATAGCCCTCTTAGCCCTCTTATGCATAGCTATGCATAGCCCTCTTAGCCCTCTTAGCCCTCATAGCTATGCATAGCCCTCTTAGCCCTCTTTATGTATAGCCTATGCATAGCCCTCTTTATGCATAGCCTTATTATGCATAAGCCCTATTATGCATAATGAACTAATGTTTTGATTTTATATGATAATCTTTTGTAGGTCTATTTAAGTGAACGACCTCCAAGGGGCATAGGCCACGCATCCCTTTCATACAGATTCAGCTACTAGTAGAGGTAAGCCCTCTTTGTTTATGCTTCTATTTGTGTTTTTGCACCCTTGGTGGGTGCTGGGGATTAGGTTTAGGGTTTAGGTATGTATAGGCCATATATCCATAGGCCTTATGCCGTATGCATACGGCCTATACATAGGCTGCATGCCGTATGGCCTATGCATAATACGGCTTATGCATATGGCCTATGCATAATACAGCTTATGCATATGGCCTATGCATAATACGGCTTATGCATAGGCAGTATGCATAGCCTGCTTATGCAATAGTTCGAATGCATAGCCTTATTATGTATAAGCTCTATTATGCATAATGAACTAATTTTTTGATTTTGTATGATAATCTTTTGTAGGTCTATTCAAGCAAACGACCTGCAAGGGCATAGGCCACACATCCCTTTCATACAGATTCAGCTAGTAGAGGTAAGCCCTCTTTGTTTATGCTTCTTCTATTTGTGTTTTTGCACCCTTGGGTGCTGGGGATCAGGTTTAGGGTTTAGGTATGCATAGGCTGTATGCATAGGCCTTATGCATAGGCCGTATGGCATATGGCATATGCATTTAACCGTATGGCCATATGCATTTAACCGTATCTATAGGCCATCCATGCCTCCTACCATACACCATGGATGTGGATGGTTCCACACGAGGAAAGCAAGTCATGAATTGTATGCATGTACTTGCGGACCTGGAGTTCATGAACTCGTTCAAAAAGTGGAAAGCACAAGATGAACTTTCTAAGCAATATGTTATCGATGTGCTTAAGTCGGAGTTCTCCGTGCCACATGCGGGTCTGTGACTCTCTAAGGAGTGGATGAAGCGGCACATCAAGATTTTGCTCTCTAATAGGAGAGAAAATATCAAGAGAGTAGCAAAAAATAATTTGGAGAAGCCTAGCGTGTGTAGAGCCAAGGAATGGAGGCACGCACGTGGTTTCATGAGAAAGCACCCAGGTGCTTTTCAACAACAAGCAATGGCGAGTGCTTCATGACTACGCAACCGAGGGGCTTCGCACTTCGACTTCGGCGAGAAATCCTCTTTCTTGCTCGTTTCATAAGTATCATTTCTTCTCTACTTTTATTTCGTTTTGTACTAAATTGTTTTCTAGAAATAATTGTATATTTTCTTAATTGTTTTTTTGTAGAGGGAGGGTGTGACCCAACAAAGGAGGAATATGACTATGGATATAGATCACCCCCGTTTACAATTATGGGCGTGGATGCATACGCGGGGTGTACGCTTGGATGAGTCTGTTTTGGGGACTCAAGCTGATGAGGTAATGTGTTGCCTAAACCATTCTCTTTTCTACATCTAAGTGTATTTCCATGCTTTCCTTACCTTACACTTGATGGCATGTATGGAGGATGAAGGGGGAAGAAGAAGAGGAGATCCAGATTATTAGCATTGAAGCAAGTGAAGAGGACGAGGAATCGGATGATGAAGATCACTCGGAATCCAATGAGGATTCTAATTCGACACCCACCTTTTCATACCTCTTTTGTAAAAACTTTATGTATATATGGCCAAAGGCCCAACAATTTCTGAAATACAATAACGTTTTGGGCTCAATTGCATTCTCCACAATGTATGTGTTTCTTGTATTTGTGTTTGTGTTACAAATCTGAATCTATGAGTTTGTTTCAAATTTTTTTTTAAAGAGCTAGGGTAGACTTGGGAGTCCTGTGTAGACTTCCCAGTCTGTCACCCCAGCTTTTTTTTTCCTGTGCAGAGCGTTCGTTGCTCAGCAACAAAAATATAAGTCGCTACTACTAAGAAGAGAAAATATCTACAAAATATCGCTGTTGATGAGCAGCGAACCCAGTGCAGCAAAAACAACAGTGTTTCTAGTAGCGAAAATGGCCCGATACCTAGTTGCGCTTCTAGTTATAAAAATTCTGCTATTTTCGCTAGACCCTCATTCTATTGTAGTGTCTTTCTTATTCACCTGATATAGTAGGGCTTGATGATATACATGGAACACAAAGTGATTTACCAGCAAATAATGACATAATTTATTGACTGAATAAATCATTCCTAGGGCTTCCCTCTGAGTGGTGTTGTAATTATTCTCAACATTTAATAGCATCCGACTGGCATAGCAATGGGTCGATACCACCCTTCTTCTATCTGCTGTTGCATCATAACACTTCCAATTTGCTGTATTCGATGCATCCATGAATACATGGAAAATCTTGTCCCATTCTAGTGGTTGGATGATCGATGCACTGGCAATCATTCTTTTTAGGTTTTGGAAGGTGTCCTTGCACTCTTTTGTCTAGAGGAATTATGCCCCCTTCTTTGTGAGAGACTGTATAGTGACTGTGCCAAATCAACAAAGTACCCAAGGAATTGGTTGTGCCATTTGATTTGGCACATGAATCTACTAATCTCCTTTAGTTTCTACTATGGTGGATTCAGCTTGCTTATCATCTTGACCTTGGCCGGGTCAACAATAACCTCATCTTTGGACACTATGTGTCCAAGGGCTGTTCCGCCCCTCATTGCAACACACACTTCATTGGGTTCAGCTTCAGCTTTGTTTGCCTACACCTTTCCAAGCATAGGTGTAGGTGCATATTCTCCACACACTTCTCGAAGACACTAAAGTCATCTACAAACACACGCATGAGTTCAGTTAAGTAATCATAGAAAATTTCTTGTACCATGCGTTAGAATGTTGCGGGTGCATTCCAGAGTTCGAAGGTCATGACGTTTGACTATGCAAATGATCCCCACTCCTTGTTGTTTACCTCTCTCTCTCTCTCTCTCTCTCTCTCTCTCTCTCTCTCTCCCTCCCTCTCCCTCTCTCTCTCTCTATGTCTATTACAGGCCCCTTACTGTTGTTTCATCAACACACACACATATGCATGGACATTTAACCCATCATAGATTCCCAAGCATTTAGAGGTAGATGTAGAAGTTCAGCCGTGTAGAGGGCTGCGAGTCATGCCTAAAGTTTTAAGCCAATGCAATCAAGGATTATCATGCACAAAGGGAGAAAGGACAATGTGCAAGGATGAAGTCTAAGGTACAAGAAGAACAAGAGAAAAATGCAAGTCATGGTGCAACTGAGTACAAGCGTAAACAAATATGCAACGACATTGTTTAGTAATTTAATCAGTGGACCAAGGGTCTAGACGAGAAGACAAGGTTTGATATATTATCTCAGGTTCTCCAACATCGCTCCATGAAGGAAATTTCTAGCAGTTGGCCAGACTACCCATGAAGGAAATTTCTAGTAGTTGACGAAGGGTCTAGACGAGAAGACGACGTTTGATATATTATCTCAGGCTCTCTCCATAAAGGAAATTTCTAGCAGTTGACCACTACCCACTATGGAACCATACAAGTCTAATACAAGGCATACAAAATACACTTGTTGAAGGAGTGAAAGTGCCTAGAAACTCTGAGGAGCTATTTCTTAAAAGGTCTATTCCAATGATTCATATGAATGGCACCAGCACAAATACATTCTCTCTTAAAATTGCAGATGCTTCAAGGTAGTTGAAAATACACAGACATAATTTCTATGCAGCTAGAGAGCATTTGCAAACCTCTATTGATGGTATTTTGCCATTATCTTCATGCCAATCTCGTGCAGTAGGCATAATCAGTGTGACGATGAGGTTAAAGAGCTTGTTTTCAATTTTTGGTTAAGCCGCTACTGATGTTTTACCCAACAAATAGGATGTATGTTGCAAGTGCCTTGGTAGAAAATCTTATGTTAAGCATCCGACACACCTTTTCGATCAATCTTAGGTAACATCAAAGACTTGTGCTCCAACACCTGTGTTGATTTGGTGTGCTTTTATGCATTACATATTCCTTCACTATAGATTGAGATACTAGATTAGATGTTTCCAACCGGTATACAAACGAATGCCAAATTCTCCTCTTCTATGATTCTATCATCCTTGTATATGCATTGTTTCCTTCTTTTATCATGTGTCTATGTGTGTTATGTCTGACTGTGAGATTTTCAGTCAGTCAACCTATAGCTCTTGGACTACTTGGGGAAGTTTAGGACTAGAAAATCTAGCAAATAAAAAGAAACCATCCTCCCTCACAAGGCACAGCATGGTTCTAAATGGTTTTCAACTTGGGGCGGCAATAAACAAAACCCAAAAAATCGATGTAAAACTAGTAAGAGATTGGTGTTAAACTAGTAAGATACTTGATAAAAAATTACAAGCTGTATAGACTTAGGCTATTGAAAAAACAAGCTTAATAGGCTTTTCAGCAGTATCATACCACTCCCAAACCAATATGATACCGGTTGTAGAATGATAGCTATACACAACTAACACTACTACTGATAGGGAAAAGATCAGCTATCGGGTAAACACTACTATCATACTAGCTTAAGAGCATGGTCTCCTCTAATGTACTCTGTATTTAGCAAATTTTTTAACCAATATTATACCGGTTGAACACTGGTATGATACCGGGTAAAGACTGAAAGGAGAACTTGGTGTGGCCATATGATACCAATGTTTGGTACCGGTATGATACCGCTTGGAACATTAGCTCTATGCAATATGCATTAGAGATATAAGGTAAAGATCAGCTTTGCTTTAGACCACACTAGCTTTGAAACAATATGATACCGGTGTTAAACCAATAAGATATCAGTTGGTGAACCAGATGCATACACCTAGGAACCTATAACTACAAACCAGTTTCAAACCAAATGTTTAACTTGCTACGATGGTTTTGTATTGCAGGTTGAACTATATTTGTTGTTTAAGGAGATGCATCCATAGGCACTAGTTCATCAACGAGCTTTCGAGAAATTAAAGCCATACTTTGTGCGCAAGCTTAAGGATCGATACACTTGTTGCTACATAATACATGTACAGATGTCATTCTTAAAAGATGCCTTGAACTAGATTAGAGGATCTACTTTTGGGTTACATGGCAAAGCATGTCAATGTGATTGTATCATTTGTAATGTGGGTTCTCAGCCAGGTGGGTGCAAGGTTGGAGAGAAACCGTACAAGAGAATCACAAGCACATGGGATTCCATCCTATGTCTCAAAGTGGAAGGTACTATTTTCCATGCTTTGAAGTGTTTGATGGGGAGTTGCATTGTTTGTGGTCCTCGAAACATAGCAGCTCATTTGTGCAAATAAGGGTATTCTTGCTAAGAAATAAGAGGCTTAATTATGATGTGAGTGGAAGAGTGTAGAAAGAGGCCTATATGATTGGTTTGAAGTAGAAAGAGAATTACTCTTTTAAGGAGAAAAATGAGATACAATCACTGCACTGGTATTCAAGCCAAGTGTCCATATTTGTGCATATTACATACTTTCACATTATAGGTGACATTCACAAAATGATACACTTCTATATCATTGATGATAAGAAGCATGATACCCATTTTGTGCAACATCATTTCATGCTACATTATAGTTGGGAATTACCCTTTGGTATTCCCCTACAACATCATTGGTCTGATGGTCGTTCGTAGTATCAATTCAAAGAAAAAAGGCCTTTCTACTTTGTTTCGAGGTACACTACCATCACAGGGTTGCAAATGACTTGGAATTTCTTTGGCTCCTGGTTATGGGAAAGGGAGAGCACGATGGTGCAGGGGCTATGGTGAGGAGAGAACTAACTCATGAACAACTCAAGCCTAATGGTGCTAAGCTCTAATGTGTAGCTGATGTCATAATTTTTTTGCAAGAAACACTCACCATTGGAGCTGAGTCCACATATGCATCACAAGCTGCTTGATACATTAGTAGAGTCTTTTGGGAGATAAAGTTGGGTGATATAGATAGAGATGAGACATGGAATGCCAAGGCTATAACAAACACAAGATCCCTACATTCAGTCTCTGCATACTCTCAGCATGATCCAACAACATTGAGGGTGCGCCAGTTATCATGGTATTGTAGTAATTGTACGGCAAACTTATGGCGTAGATGCAACAATCAGTCTCTTATACATAGTTGGGACTACATTTCCCTTGAACCATTGGTAGATGGCACTGAAGAAGATAATGTTGACATTGATGTTGACATAGCAATCATTGAGGTGGCCACCTACGAAGGGCACCATGATACCCTTAGTGATGTCCTTTTTGTAGGAGACAATTTTGTAGTGATAGCTGAAAAAGAAAATCCAGAGAATGGGGACTTCTAAATCTTGAAATGCACAAAGGACAAAGAGCTTTGCAAGATACCTACAAAGGACAGATGGGGGAATGCCATTACACGAGGCTGTTTTATTGTGAAAGGGTTCTTCTATGTTGTGGGATGACAAGTCGGAGGCCTTGATAGCGATGCATCTTGTACAAGCAATTAAATTTCCAATGGACCCACACCCAGTTAATAAAAATCTATTTGTCCTATCCGCCCCGCTGAGGTACATGAAGCTGTGTACAATAGTATGCCATTCAATTTTTAGCATACTTGTTAGATACAAAGTTGTGTAAAATAGTATTCCATCCAATTGTGTGCATACTTGACATATTTCTAATGAAAAAAAAGAGACAACAATATTCAATATCAATGGAATTTCAGCTAAAAATATACATGTTTGTTGCTCTGTGTATATATACATGGGGGCTAATTTCAAGGGCAATGGCAGTGAGGTGTCTGTGATGAATGTGAATGAGTTTGTGATTGGGTTGGCCTTGGATGAAGGCTCTCTCCCACTCTTGGCATTTCTTCCCACATTATTTCCTTTGCTTGCCTGATGGCCTCCTGTTCTTGCCTTCGGGCCTCCCCTGTCTCCTGGATTCCACCCATTCATCCACCTTAGCTATACCTCTCAAACTAGCCCAATAGAGTAGCTTGGTGGGCTTGAATTTCCCTTTAGTATTGTTCTTCTTGTTTTGCTGACGCCTATGCTCTTTGGATTCCCTTGTGAAATCTCATGCCCGTCTTATCTCCTCTTCTGCACGATCATGCACCGCCAAAATAATTCTTTGTACAGCTTTTATCCTGAATTGTTTAACATGAAATTATTTATATTTGTGCAGATTAAGTTCTTGTACATGAAGATTTTTTTTTATTAGAAACCTCATAGCTACTTTAGATGATGGAGATGTAGATTATAGACATGACTTACATCAGGAATATTAAAAATCTCATAGCTACTTTAGATGATGGAGATGTAGATTATAGACATGACTTACATCAGGAATATTAAAAATCTTTTTTAGCAAAAGAAATGCGTTAAGGCACGTCCTCCATCCACAGCTGACATCTGTAAGCTAGACTATCACCTTTAGCTTTATCCTTCAATATCTTATAGCTTGAATAAGATTTGGCTCCAATTATAGGTGTTCCACAGCTAATGCAAACTTTCAAGTACATCTGAAAGGTCGACAAAACAAGAATTAGTTTATCCTACTTCAATAAATCTATCTATATGATTGTAAAAGAGGGAAATGTCAATAGGGACTTACTCTCTAATGCGACCAAAATAACATGTATTTTGTTCAATGTCATAAAGAAGCAAACTCCAATGTGTGCTGAAAAATAAACAGGACATAGGTGTTATAAAAAAACACATATAAATTACTTAATATATGTTGTCACTCCATAACTTAACACGAGACTCAATCTTCGTTATAATCCGTGATAATAATTCACACCAGATCAAGGTTGACTCCTTGAAACCGGGCCATTAGGTCCAAAAATGATGTCCCCTCATTTTACAATTGCCCTAATATGAGAGGGTCTATAACATATGTACTATTTTGTATCTCTTTTGGTAGAAGCGAGAGACAATACCTGCAAGAACAATGAATAGAAAATAGAATTAGGACTTGTGAGAAAATAGAAATAGGATTTGTGAAAAACAAAATTAGAATTAGAACTAGAAAATAGAATACAGCACAATCATGCCAACATACCATAGTGATACATTCATGACTGTGTCTGTGACTTCTAGTATCTTGCCACATTGCAAAACATGTAAATCAGGTGCATCTAAGATGGTAACAAGCCTACTTCCTTGAATTGTAAATGCCATATTGACGGGCATAATATTCTCTAATATTGACGGGCATAATATTCTCCAACTCCCTTAATTCTCTAATATTTTCTACTTCAATGATGCTAATTTCATCATCTGCTAGATAATCAAAAAAATTATCACCATCACTGGTGATCGGATGGTTGTGACTGTGTGGCAGTAACCTTTGGTTGTGCTTCTGGTTGTGCCTCTGATTTTGGTTGTGCGTGAGGTTTTGGTTATGTGGCATCTTGCTCTGCGGGCTGGTCTTGTGCTTCTACTCTTCTCTGAGTCCAAGAGAAGCGAGTGTCCTTGTCGTGACCAGCACGGTTGTTCTCAACTGGCCTCGCATGAGGATGAAGGGGCAGGACCATCATGATCTCTAGGATGCAACGATCGCTAATAGAAAAAGGTGCTACTATAAACGGTCATATCTATACCTCAATCTATGGAGTGTATCGAAATCCCTAGGAATTATTGTAAGCCTATAGGCATGGGAAGTGAGGAAATATGCATCTTCATAAAACTCTGTGAGCTAATCTTCAGTAATTTCCTAGAGACACAAAACTGCAGATGCTTGCCATCGCATGCCAATACTCCAGTGTTCACAAATTTCATGCCCAAGCCTCTGAAATGGTAGCCTAGCTATTGGAGGTTGCATATGTTGCTCAATTTACTGAAGCTCTCGTGGAGCTTCCATGTGTGCTTGATATCTTCTCCTCCTACCTTGCACCTGTGACTCCATATCTACCCTTTCACTTGTATCTACCCTTAGAGCGGTTTGCTTGGTATGCACCATCTAATAAATAAACTTAGTAAGATAAGAACCAAAAAATTGTTCGGAGTCAGCACCAAGCGATAAATGGACAAGTGGGATGCCCACTCACCAACTAATCGTTTGGTAATGACCCCACTATAACAAGATCTTATTGTATAGTCCATGAGTAACATGACCCGAAGGGGAGTCAATACAAAGTGATATGGGGCTAGCAGGATGCCAACAAGCCCCTTATTGCTTGGTACTAACCCCATGAGAAAAATGATGCAAGGGGTCAGTACACCAAGCGAAATGGGGCCTGTAGGATATCACAAGCCTTATATCGCTTGGTACTAACCCCATGAGAAAAATGATGCAAGGGGTCAGTACCAAGCAAAATGTGGCCTGTAAGATATCACAAGCCTTATATCGCTTGGTACTGAACCCATTAGAAAAAAGACCACAAAAGTTCATTAGTACCAAAGGACATGGGGCTAGCAGGATGCCAATGAACCTCCTTTTGATTGGTATTGACCCCGTGTGAGAAAAATGACCGCTAAACAAGGGGTCAGTACCAAGAGAAATGGGGCCTAAAGGATGCAACGAGACTCGCGTCACTTGGTATTGACCCCATGAGAGCAACGTGTCCCACCAATGGAAGTCAGTACCAAGTGATATGGGGCCAGCACGATGCCCACGAGCCTCCTATTACTTGGTACTGACCCCACAAAGTGACCGAAGAGGGATAGTAATAAGCAAAATGGTGCCTGCCAAATGAGACTCATGTCGCTTGGACTTTTTTTGCTTGGTAATGACCTCGTGAGCAATGTGTCCCAAGGGAAGTCAGTACTAAGTGATATGGGGCTAGCGCGATGCTCATGAGCCTCCTATTGCTTGGTATTGACCCCATGAGAAAATTGACTGGAAGGGGGACAATACCAAGCTAAATGGTGCCTACCAACAAGACTCGTGTCACTTAGTACTGACCTGTGATAAAAATGACCATAAAATGGGGTTACTACCAAGTGATATGGAGCTTGCAGGATACCAATGAGACTCGTATCGCTTGGTATTGGTCCCGTGAGCACAGCGTGTCCCAAGGGGAGTTGGTGCCAAGCGATATGAAGCTGGCACGATGCCCACGATCCTCCTATCGCTTGGTACTGACCCCTTGAGAAAAATAACCTCAAAAGGGGGTCACTATTAAGGATGCCAATGAGACTTGTGTAGCTTGGTACTAACAACGTGAGCAACATGATCCTAACGGGGTTCGATACCAAGCAATATGGTCTAGTAAGATGCCAATGAGCCTCCTATTGCTTAGTGTAGACTCTGTTAGCAACATTACCCTAATAGACCGCAATACGTTAAGAAAAGGTTATTACCAGAGGTGATAAAGAGCTCACGGAGTGCTCGTGAGCCCCTTATTGGATGGTACTGACCCTTGAACGAACCCTTATGTTTAGGTCAAAAAATCTCAAAATACCTGACGTGATGGATGTAGAGGCAATGGCATTGTTTGAGTTTGGGTGGTTTGATGACGAGGCAAATGAAATAGGGCACTGCGATAACATTTCCTAAAATAAATCAAACACATGCAGGAGAGGAGAGGGGTGAGAGTACCTAGCATATTGACATGTCATTCATGCATCAGACCTTATAAATGCCACTTATGATAAATTAGTACACACCATGGGAGTGGTGCTAAGACCACGTGGTACTAGACCACATTGGTCTTTGACGACTCCTATCTCCCTCAGGATCTTCATTCATTCGCATCGTCGAGCTCCTTGCAATTGCCCTTTGCATTGCCCCTCTACATCGCCATCACCCTTCTTCTTCTTCTATCTTCACAAGTTATCTGAGGCTTTTAATCAAATCTATAGGCATGCTTCTCCCTAATTAAACGCTCATAATATTCATTCTGAACACACACACACACACACACACACACACACACACACACACACACACACACACACACACACACACACAAACAACCTTACAGAAAGAAAAAAATTCTACTCCATCTCCAACAACCTTATAGAAAGAAAAAATTATATGATGTTTTAATGAACCATAGCCTGCTAAACTGTGATGCATGCTCATTTTTGAAGGCATGGGATGAAACTTTTATTTGAAGGGTTAATTTTATTATATGATGTTTTAATGAACCATAGCCTGCTAAACTGTGATGCATGCTCATTTTTGAAGGCATGGGATGAAACTTTTATTTGAAGGGTTAATTTTATTATGCCATTTTTTCCCTAGGCATTACAAGGGGATTTTGAAAAATTCACCCTTCAATTTTTTAGTGGCCTTATATGAAGGGTAAAATGGCTTATAAATGCAAGAGACCTTATAATGCCCCTTATGAATAGGACACACCACACATGTGGTCTTAAGACCACCACGTGGGTCTAAAATGGCTCGAATCTCCTTGGGGACATCGAGCTTTCTGCCCATCCTAAACCCTTCCTAAACCCTTCCTAAACCCTTAGTGTCGAGCTCTCTGCCCATCCTAAACCCTTTCTAAATCCTTGGTGTTGATCTCTTTGCCCTTCTTGTCATCCCTTTGCATCGCCACCACCATCACCATCGTATAACTTGTGCCTTGGCATTTCCGTGGTGTCAAGCTCCCCTGTCACCATCATCAAAGCAGATATCCTTGTAATGCTTTATAGCTTGTTCTTATCGACCCCCTTTTCTTTAATTTTGTTATCTCGGTCAGTGTACAAAGCGGTAAGGGGCTTGCGGACATTGCGTAGGCCCCCTACCACTTGGTATGGCCCCATGATCCATATGGCCTTGTATTTATCCCCATGTCTCATATTTTATACACAAGCGGTCAGCACCAAGCAGTATGGAACTCTCAGGCATAGCGTACACCCCTAATCGCTATACTGACCCCCATTAGTTTTCTTTTGTTTTAGAGTCTTTCATTTTGTTATTTGGATTAGTACAAAGTGGTAAGGGGCTCGCAAACATCGTGTAAGCCCCCTACTTCTTAGTACTGTGACTGATCCCATGATCCATATGGTCTCTTATTTATCCCCATGTATCTCCTTTTATACACAAGGGGTTAGTACCAAGCCGTAGGAAACTTGCAGGCATCGCGTAATCCCCTAATCGCTTGATACTGACCCCCTTTTGTTTTCTTTTATTTTGGGGTTTTTCATTTTGTTATCTAGGTCAATACGAAGCGGTATGAGACTCGCGGACATCACATAAGCCACCTATTGCTTTTGGCACTAACCCCATGATCCATATGGCATCATATTTACCCCCATGTCTCTGCTTTTATAGACAAGGGGTAAGTGCCACGTGTGGTAGGGAACTCGGAGGCATCATGTAAGCCCTTAATTGCTTGATACTAACCCCCTTTGCGGGTTTTTCATTCTATTATCTGGTCAGTACTTTATGGTAAGGGGCTCACGGACATCACGTAAGCCTCCTACCACTTGGTATTGACCCCATGATCCATATAGCCTCGTATATTTACCCCCATCTCTATCCTTTCATACACAAGGGGTTAGTACCAAGTGGCAGGGAACTCACATGCATCGCGTAAGCCCCTAATCACTTGATATTGACCCCCCTTTGTATTCTTTTGTTTTGTGGTCAATAGCAAGGGAAAAGGTTCTTGCATGCATCGCCTAAGCCCCTTATCGCTTGGTGCTAACCCCTTGTATATTAAGCGTGCTTGTATATTAAGCGTGCTTGCCCATTACACTCAAAGAAGTGTCACCTTCTCCAATACTAAGTCATGGATTTCTTTGTTTTCTATATCTCCTTACTAAAGACTCTAAGCCCCAGATAACGGATTTACTAAGTCAAGTGCCAATTGAGGATGATGGAGTTTAAGAAGAGGTGGCTATCAATCCAACAGAGGAGAGGGAAGAGGCCGAAAAGGAAACATTTCCTACTAGTACATCCCTTGTCGGTGTGTCATTTCCTACTTGTACATCCCTTGTCGGTGTGTCGATACAGCATCACCCATGAGTATAGTCCCATTAGAAGCTAGTCCATCTAATGAGAATGAACAGGGGGACTTGTCACTTCCTTCTTTGCCAAGATTTACTATGGCAAACCAATGTGATTATGTATTATTAATAGACATTATGCATCATTTTAATATTCGTGAAGAGTATTTCTTGGCTGCTTTAGCGAAGTAGACATGGGGTTGGTAGAGCAAGGAGTTGACAAACACCTCCTAGTTCATTCTGCAATTCAGGACTTTGAGTATCTCCCTGGCAATAAGGAGATATTAAAGGACATGTTCAATGAAGCTAGGACATATGAAACCCAATTGCCTTCTTCCAAGGAGGAGGCTACAGTAAATTGTAGACCATCTTGGTTTGGTAGATATGGGAAAATATATAGTAGTTACCATACATGAAGACAGTAAGTCTATGATCCCTTTGTGGACAAGAAAAATACTTGAGGGTGATGAAAATCAACAGGTAATAATACCAAAAAAATTTTAAGCTATTAGTATTCGTTTTATGTGTATTTTATCGATTAAACATATTCCATTGCTTGTAGGTTTTTGTATATGATGATGATTTCCTAAAGAGAGCAGGAGGCTCAAGATTCATCTGGTGCTAGCAGTTCAAAATCAAAAGGTCATCGAAAGGATGCTGGTCTCGCTGAATATATAAGAAATTTAAATCATCAAAAGGTATGTACACTTTATGGCACTTGCTTATATTTGATAGTAAGTTTATGTACAATTTATGGCACTTGCTTATAATTGATTGTAAGTTTATGTACACTTTATGGCACTTGCTTATAATTGATTGTAAGTTTATGTACACTTTATGGCACTTGCTTATAATTGATAGTAAGTTGACTTGAATCACGATGATTACAATTTTGATGTGCAGATCATTATATTTCATAAAGAGTTCTTAAAAGACAATGTAAAATTTTCTTTATTCGCATTGAAAGTACTCTCCAGGTTTTGTGGTGGATATGATGTGCCTTTGAATGCTGAGAAAGTGGTGCTGGTGGAGAAACAGTTTGCATTGCGGGTGTTTGGTCAGGGGCATGGATGTCAAGCGCTAAGATGCCCCTACTACTTGTCATACACAGCGGAGGCTCTTGCGGCATGAATTAATGAACAAGAAGACACATTTCCTCCTTATGGCAAAAGATATCTAATGAAGAGATAAGAAAGCACCAGTGTGTTCCTCCAGAACTACTGCCTTTAGAGGTGCAACTGTGCCAAGAATAGATCTCCTAACAGATGAAGAAGAAGGAAGACCACCAAAGAAGATGAAGCCCACCTCCTCATCAATCCCACTTCCTCCCAACCGTAATCAATTGTAAAGTACAGTGTATGATTATACAATATATGTTGTAATCATAAACAGAACAAAACCAGATGTATGTATAAATTAGACTCGAAGTATTGAGATTCTTTTAAGTCTTATTCTTCTTCTTTGTGCATCATTTCTACTACTGTTACTGAGTAGTTGAGTGTCTCCATGTGTCGATGTTGTATTAATTGGAATCCCCAATTCAAGATTAATGTTCTCATTTGCAAAGCAAGTGTTCTTTGTGGCCATTTTTAAGAATAGTGCGTTGAAAAGGGAATTAGCACGATTAGTAAGGATGTTTTTTTTAAACAAACCCCCATGGGCATGAAATTCTTTTTAGTAGATGAATCATTAAAGATTCCATACATAACTATCTCAAATCATTAAAATCTTCATTCGGACAAGGTTTGTGTGCATCCAATCAAATATTCATGAGAAATGAATCATCGAAGCTACATAATACATAGCCCTTGAGCACTGAATTTCATGAGCAACATAATAAACATAGACATGGATACAAGAAAAAAACAACATACAGATAGAATTATAGAAGAGTAGAGATGACAAAAAAAGAGGGCTATAGAGGGATACTAGCAAAATTAAACCTGAAATATATTAATTGCAGAGATCATCGGAGTAAAAAAGAGGAGTGTTCTATTATAGACGGCTACAAGCATAGCTTGCGCTCTTTAGATTTTGAGGTTTGACCAACTAAATTGTTGGCTTCTTTTAGCCTAGTGGTAACTTCGTTCTCATTCTCACATGATGCTTGCTCATTGTTAAGACCCTAAGATCTCTCTAGATAATTGTTATGCATAAACATGCATAAATCAGGCATAAACTCATCCACCCGCGAGCACCCAAGGGATGCACACATGAATTATAATGAAGTACATCATACCTTTACCTTGATGTCCCATACCATCAAGAGGTATAACTCCAATCCAGTAGCATGTAGCTATAGTGTGAAATGGTAGGTGAGTAGATATAGTCCTCTATACAAGAGAACATCATATCATAGCCTAGCCTCAAGATAACATAGCCTTAGCCTCAAGATAACATCAAGAGACCATAGCCTAAGCCCCCCTTGAGTGTGCCCCATGCCCCTATTATATAGGAGGGCCCTCAAGTGACTCTTGACTCTCTATTTCACATGTGTGACCCTTGGATGCCTGACCCTAACCTTAACCCTTAACATTAGTCCTAACCCATGCTCCACTAGAGCTTGTTCCCATGCTCCCATGCTCACAAGCCTAATGTGGGTTAGCCTCCTAGTATATGCACACATAATGTGCATATAACATACTTCTCTCCTCTCTCAAAACATTGCACTCTTGCAATGAAAAGAAGGAGAATTGCGCTGAGCAATCTCAACCGACTCCCAAGTTGAATCCTCTATTTCCCTGTCTTTCCACCTAATTTTAACCTCAGGGAGGATTAGTCAACTACAAAGTTGCCTTTCCCTGAATTCGAGCACCTTATTAGGTTCATGTGGAACATAGGATAATTCTTCGACTTCAACGAGTTCTTGAGGAGTAACTGTGTTAGGGCCTCATCTCCCAGTTTCCCTTTCAATCTATTGATATAAAAGACTGGATAAACTCTAACATCATGTGGAGGTAGTTTAAGTTCATATGCAACCGTGCCAATCCGATGTATAAATCGAAATGGTTCACAATATCTAGGAGATAAATTCGAAATGGTTCACAATATCTAGGAGATAAATTCGAGCATTTTCCTTTTGACAAAGTCTGAGAATCTTTAGGAACTTTTAAATAAACCAACGCTCCTGGTTCAAAAGACCAAGTTGAGCGTCTTCTATCAGTAGAACTGTGCCCTAACTCCTGATAGAATCCCGAGCTTTGGTCAACATTTCCTGCATATCACGCAAGAAATCCCTCGATGCATCAAGCTCGATGTCCTTAAGACCGACATTAATAGGTGCCCTGGGTTGATACCCATACATAAGCATGAACGGACTAAAACCAATAGCAGTATGTTTAAAACTGTTATAGGCAAATTCCATCATTGTTGGAAGATATTTTTCCCAATTTGATGCTTTTCTAGAGACATATGCACGAAGCATATTCTCTACAATCTGATTCATATGCTATGTTTGCCCATCAGATTGTGGATGATCAGAGGAATTCATACTCAAATTAATTTCCTCGTTTGTAAACCATTCGGAATAAAGTAGAAAAACATGGCATTATAACAACAGGAACCAGGTATCCATCGGCGGCCCGATGTACCCCACATCTACTCATGGAATTATTGGCATCCCAAGTTACCCATATCAACATAGAGAGTATCAACGTCTCAATGAGTCACATATGTCCATCCGTAAAACCATTAGGTTGACTATATAAATCACCTAAAGTACGGAACTAGAGAAAGAAATGCCAACAAAGGAAAAATCTAAATTTTTTTAATCCGAACACAATAAGATAAACTCGTTGAACTCTAAAGAAAGAGATTTTAGCAAGTGAAAATGCTGACGAGATTACACTCATCAATATATTTACGCTATAGATAAAAGAAGTTTATCTAGAGAATGCCCACACTATAACTTTAAATGAATTCAGAAAATGAGATTGTCTTTGAATGTTGAGGTCAACATGCTAAGTGATATAAGCAAAGAAACAATCTTGAGCCCAAATTATCCCATAAGATAATATATGTGAGGGATCCGTCTAAGAAAAATGAATAAAATCCTGTAGAAAAGGAATAAGATGGCCTTATCCCAGACTTTCACATACTAAAACCTGTCTCTATATACCTAAGACTACATCAAGGAATAACTCTTTCTGAGTACATCATTAGAAAAGAATTTAAATTATTGGCGCCTTTCTAATGATAACTACCCAATAAACACAATAAAGCTAGGGTAGAAAAATAACTCACCTAGATATATAAGTAACTAGGTATCCAAGTTGGAATATGTACAAGAGTACAAGGAACATAGTTCAAAATTTTGTGCAAAAAACGAAGGCAAATGCTACCTTCAAAGCACATGATATTATCCAAAAGATCAAAAGATCCTTATAAAACCATGTATAAAATTATAGAAGCTCCTCGAATCCATGAAAATAGTTGATCATAAAAATCAATGCATACCATCTAATGGTCATTAATCATGCCAAAAGAAGCATTAAAATTGGTGGCCAACTCATCAATCTAGAGTATATGAATGTGGTGTTGTTTAAACTAAACTCCAAAGTAAGAAAGTGAAATACATGTGTGTAACACTCATTAAAAAACCCATAGACACAAGTGATCTAGGCAGAACCTGATGAGTCCATATAAAACTTAGAAAACATCTAATAAAATCCACCAAAACAAACCGATCAACTGACCCATGATATAATTTTTCTTAGGCTTAGGAAATTAAGAATAGACCACACTTAAACAAGTGTAAAATAAATTATCATGGAAAAGTGTCAAAGGTGAACCACACTTTGAACGCAAATTATAGCCATCATTGAAGAAATTAAGGAACATGTCCAAAAAGAATGGCTAAATAATGGTAAAAAATCATGCAAACATCGTTTAGAATTAATCCAAACAGAAATAACTATTAACACGAGGTATAATCGTATTAATAGTATGTGAATAGCCCGCATCTATCTAATGTCAGCACGAGAAAACGTATTTCAACATTAAATAACCCTTGAAAATATTAAATTCTCGAGAAAAAGAATTATCATGATTTTTTTCAAAATTTTCCTAATTTTATAGGGCCTCAAAATACAATAATTTTGAATTCCACCAAACCTATCTTATGGCATTCCAAACCTATATTTTTCCACAAACTTTTTAGCACTTATATTTGCCAAAATACCATTGATATTTTGAAAATACCAATTTCTAGGGTTTCTAAAAAATATTTTTTTAAAATTTCTAATTTTTTCTGAGAATCCCATCGTTCACGAAATTTCCAATTCTGCCTGATAATTCTCAAATCCAATGAAAATTTATAATTTTAATGGATTTCTTATTTTTTTTGGGTCAAAAAATATATATTTTAAAGGAATTTGAATGGTCACGGGCGCCTGAATGGATACACCACATGCCAAACACCAACCCCACATTTTTCATAAATTTAAAATAACCTTTGTCTAATTTTTCACTAATTTTTAGGAATTTTTTAAAAATTTTAATTTACCCCGAATGCATTAGAATACGAACGGTCAAAAAATTTCGGAATCCCAATGGTTTTCCCGGAATACGGAAAGCCAACAGTGTCGAGAAAATGAAAAGACAAAAAAAATTCGAAATGTGAAAGGTCAAAAGTTTCCGAAATCCGAAAGGTCAAAAGATTTTCCAAAATTCGGAAAGCCAAAAGGTTTTTTAAAAATGCAGAAAGTCAAAATACTTTAAGAGAAAATTTAAAAAAAATCTAGATTTTTTTTCTGAAATTTCATTTCCAGCTTTCTTCCAAGCTTTGAAAAGCTTTATTTTTTGGAATTAAAAAAACTCTTTTTTAATATATTTTTAAAAGCTAAAAAATAAAACCTTTTAATTAAGGTTTTTAAAAACTAAAAAAAAACATTTTTTTTGGGAGGGGGGTGGCGATTTTTGCCGGCTTGCAGCGAAAACCCCTCCCATTGCGTGCGCCAAAAACTAGAGAGGGAGAGATTGAAGCTCTCTTCACTCTCCTCCCCTTCTTCTCCATTCTGCACTTTCACTCTCCACCCCCTCCTTCTCTGCTAAGAGAGAGGAGGATTAAGAATTTAATTAGCTTTTAATTAAACCTTTTCAAATCATAATTATAATTTGATTAAGCTTAATCAAATTGTGCCTAATAAGAGACACTCACACGCAAGAGAGAAAAATAGAAGAGAAACTCGGATTTGAGAGGTGAAGAGGATCCCACATACATGGGATAGCATTCCATGCATCAATTGACTACCCCACTCTGAATTTTAGCACAAATTTGGTAGAAAATCGAAAGAATATCCGCGAAAAACTTGCAAAAATATATAAAAATATATTTTTAACCATAAAAATGCTCTAAAAATTTCTAAAAAATTAGGAAAAAATTTCTAAAAATCGTAAAAACTTAGGGAATCCATTCTACCAAAAATATCCACTAAAATATATGGTATTTTTGTAAAAATTTCTATTAATGCTTATTTTAAACCATAAAAATAGAAAAAAATAGCATTAAACTCACGGCATTCCCTCGCAACGTCGATTCGTCCCCATTGAATAGTAGTAACACGCATTCCAACTGCCATATCGATGATCCACATGCAAATCATCAACAAAAATCAACAAAAAAACATTTTTATTTAGTAAATATTAAAATTTACTTCAAAATGCCAAAAAATTACAATAAGAAAGAAAAAATAACAACAATTAACTAGAGATTGCTCTGATACCACTATTAAAACCCTAAGATCTCTCTAGATAATTGTTATGCATAAACATGTATAAATCAGGCATAAACTCATCCACCCGCGCGAGCCCAAGGGATGCACATATGAATTATAATGAAGTACATTATACCTTTACCTTGATATCCCATACCATCAAGAGGTATAACTCCAATCTAGTAGCATGTAGCTATAGTGTGAAATGGTAGGTGAGTAGATATAATCCTCTATACAAGAGAACATCATATCATAACAACCTAGCCTCAAGATAACATAGCCTTAGCCTCAAGATAACATCAAGAGACCATAGCCTAAGTCCCCCCTTGAGTGTGCTCCATGCCCCTATTATATAGGAGGGCCCTCAAGTGACTCTTGACTCTTCATTTCCCATGTGTGACCCTTGGATGCCTGACCCTAACCTTAACCCTTAAGGTTAATCCTAACCCATGCTCCACTAGAGCTTGTTCCCATGCTCCCATGCTCACAAGCCTAATGTGGGTTAGCCTCCTAGTATATGCACACATAATGTGCATATAACACTCATCTCTAACTTCGAATTCTCTATTCTCACCCTCTATAAACCAAGATACTGTAGTTGTTTGCTGATTTCTCGGGCATCAGAACATCTTCTTTTTTGAGTGCACATCCCTTGAGGGCAGTAAACATCAGTCCTTCTCTTCTTCTTCTTCCTTTTTGCTAGTTGGTGCAAGGTCACATTCGACGAAGCTTCTTCAACTACAAGAACAAGAAAATATAAGTGGCCAGCACTAGGGATATTAGTTAGGTCTTTTCACATGACTCATAAATAATGCTCACCTTAATCATTAGAACTCTTTCTTTTTGGTGTCTTAGAACAAGTCACATGGTTAGTACAAGCTTGCCCATTTGGAGAGGTTCCTTCTTCCCCCTCACGGGTGATAGTTGAACATTTAGCTCACCCTAATCATCAAAATCCTTCTTCTTTGGCTTCCTAGAACAAGTCACACGCGATTAGTACGTGCTTGCCCTGATTCTGTGCTTGTAGTGTGATTGTGCTCACTTGGAGAGCTTCTTCCATCATGCCTCATGGGTGACAGCTCTCATGCACTCAACTTAGTTCTTGGAGTGGTTCTCTTTTTGGTTCCTTGTTGACATCGCCCTCCCCTTCTTCAAAGCCAACAATGATAACACTTATTGAATCAATAGTGTGGTCTCATCATGTGAAAGCGTGATTATGGAGATCAAAAAACACTCACCAGGCGTTCTTTCCACACGACATGTGCTCTGGGGTTTCCTCTTCTGTAGGAAGGAGAAGCCTATGCTCCACAACCTCACTCAGATCAACATGTTCATGTCTTATTCGGTCCCTCCTTGCCTACTAAAAGACGATGTTGAAGTGTAACTTACACATTTTGAAATTCATTGGTAGCAGCACATCTTTCAAATGATTAGAAGAAGACATACACAAATTACTTTAACAAATGGAAATTCATCTACGAATTTCGAGGTTGGGAGCAAAGCACGTGATTTGTAACATAGAGCTTTGCAAAAGCAGTTGATGGTTTGTCCAACTGGTGGATTCCGAGTTTATAAGTTGGGGCACCCCTAAGGGTTTTTTACCACAGGTTTCTAACCGGTTGATAACCATATAATAGGTTTGTGAGGGTTTACAACCCAATGCTTTAAAACCAATTTATAAGTTGATAGTTAACTTATAAATTGGTTTAAAACTAGTTTATAAATTGGGACACTTTAATGGTTTTTAATCCTTGTTTTCCAACCCCTTTGAAACCAATTTATGGGTTGGAAGGGTTTATAACCACACTAGTTGACAACCAGTTTATAAATTGAGAGCATGAGAAATGGCAACTAGGTACCAACATGTTGACCACCAATTTATAGATTGAGAGTATGACAAATGGCAACTGGGTACCAACATGTTGACCACCAATTTATAGATTGAGAGTATGACAAATGGCAACTGGTTGAAGACAAATTTATAAGAGAAGGGACACTTGAAAGGGTTTTCGACTATTGGTTTGAGTCCGCTAACAACCAGTTTATATGTTTGGAGCATAACAATAGGTTCTCAATCACTATATTGACACCCATTGGTTTGAGTCTGCTAACAACCAGTTTATATGTTTGGAGCATAACAATAGGTTCTCAATCACTATATTGACACCCACCCCATTGTAATACCTTGGAAACACTGCAAATGGGTTTCAACTAGTTTCAAATGGGCTGGCATACAGCAAGTGCTTAAAGGTGGTATTAACAAATGCCCAGCAGTGCTAATCAAATAAAACCAGTTTAAGAGTATAGGTTGCTACATTTCTTTTCAAGCATGGCATGACCAAGTGGTTTCCTTACCACCATTTTTTTGGCTTCTTTGGGTATGGCCTGTAATGCACTTACCTTTGACACATACATAAGAGTAAAAAAATGCATGGTATGCATGCTTGTAAGGTAATATAAACAGACCAACAACAGACTGGTCTGCTTGAAACCTGAGGCCGCACGTTGGGCAGCTTTCCGTCACAATCAACATACTATCCTCATGTTGAAGAATCTTTGGCGGTTGTGGAATGATCATCATGCTTTTGGGGGGGTCACTCATAAATAGGTAAGTGTAGTACGTGGGTTCAACAGAAGGCATTTTAAAAATCCCCATTTTACACATTTTTTACATACAAAAGGGTACCATTTAAAGGGGGTATTTAGAGATTGAATAGAAATAGGGTGTGATTAACTCATGAAAAATTCACAAATAAAGGGTTTTTAAAATAGGCCTTGAACACACATGATATAGAGGGTTTACATATAGTGAACCCCCCGAGATTGTGCTAGAGTTCTCTAACTTCACACCCATCATGAAAGCTTTGGTAGCACCTGCTTTCTCCACAGCCTCATTCTTGTGGTCTAAATTGGCCTATATACATGGACAAAGAGGTAATGAACATGGCATGGCATGGACTTTCTTCATATGTAGAAAACACATATACATACATTTGCTTTTTCTAGAGCTTTTCTAGTGATGCAAAGTTTATCTTGAAGCTGTCGCTTTGCTTGTTCTTGTGCATCAAGGGGCATGTTATTTAATGGATGCATCATGGTGTGGTATTCAATTGCACCTTCAATGTGATGCAAGATGCACTTTGCCTCCTCTACCTTTGTTGTCGTTGTATGAAGAGCCAACAATCCAGCTTCTTTGATTCACTCGGTATTCAGTAGAATGTCATCCACCAATGTCTGCACCTAACCCGAGACCACCACCTCTGCCTCATATAGGCTACCTTTGTGCCAACAGAGTGCATGCGTGTCGTGCAATAGTGTTACACCATAGTTCATAGATGACATTAACTGTACACTTGCCTCGCACATCCACTGAGTTCTATTTTTTGTGCAATTACCATCAACACTTGTCTTCTTAACAACCTGCTTAGCAAATACGGCCCACTTCACAAGATCGATGTAGACCTCATAGATGTGGCCTCGGGCAAATTAAAGGCCCACAGAATGTTTTGATGGTGTAGTTTGGTAAACCTATTTATATAATGTATACAAGCGTAGGTAGTCCTCATGCTTTGCTGTTCGCAACATCACCTTCTTGTCTTTCTCTGAAAACACACTTTGCCAATACTTTGGTGGCACCTCATTTGGGAGTCAGATGCCTTGCATCCTCCCCCTCAAGATTGATACCATACACTCTCGAAAAATCCTCTGAAGCCCTACAAAATTATTTCAATGGCTTTGTCTCTAACTTCGGGTGGAAAAACTTGGTGGATGCTCGCTTCTGGCATGCAAAAAACATTGGTTAGACAAGAAAATGCACTCTCCTTTTCTCTCATATATTGAGCTCAAGACCACCACATCTGTGGAGCTCGATTAGCAGGTTGAAAAGCGATTTGAGAGAGAGAGAGAGAGAGAGAGAGAGAGAGAGAGAGAGAGAGAGAGAGAGAGAGAGAGAGAGAGAGAGAGAGAGAGAGAGAGAGAGAGGATGCCTTTGAATCTTTGCCAGTGCCCTTCAAGTTAGCCATCACCAAATATACAAACATTTTCTCAAGTAGCTATCAGTGGGGGAGAGGAAGAGAGAAGAGATCTGCTGACTTTGAGTTTTTCAAATGAGACAGTGCACATAGAGAATGCAAACGAAAAAATAATAATTACCCCACCACTTTCAGCTATCCCCCACTTTCTTTTCAATTATGTACATTTTCTTTTCTTAGTTCTCAAAATATTTTCATTTTTCCAATTCAAAGTTCATTTCCAAGTTGCAAACCACAACCCAAAAAAACACTATTTCTACTAGTCCAAAGTGTACCATGCATCCACCCTGGAAAGGATATGAGATGTGGGTTTTCTCTAAGGATTCTTTCCTCCTCATCCTCTTTGATTCCTTCCAGCATATTCAGTCCTTCTGCATATAGGGGTTTGACAACGAGATTGACTCCCCTCTTTGGATTTGTGGAGATCTTCACTTTATTTTTTCCTTTTCTAATTGTGATTTGTTCCTTGTCCCAATCGTGTTTAATCTTGCCTTGTCAGAGCCATGGTCTTCCCAATAGCATTGGGTACAATCCCTCATTCTCCATTCGGAGAAAAAGAAAAATGATAGGGAAATCATATCCAGCGATTTGAATTTTTCCCGCTTGGACTAATCCTATGGGATGGACTCTCTACACTGATATGCCATCTTCATAGCAAAAGGAGCATGGTCATAGTTTGTGAGGCTGAGTTCTTTTGTTGTGGATTCTAATCGTGTGCTTAATCTCGAGCCTCCATCCACTATCTCTCCATGGATATGCTTCCCTTTTAACATTACTATTATATGGGGTACATCATTGTCTATTACTATGATTTTTGTTGTTTCAACTGACTTGCAGTCGGCTTTCAACTCATTTTGGAGGAATCAAACAAGCTACTATGTTTCTCCTTGGGACCACCAAGCAGATTGCTTAGCAATTTCCTTCTATAGTTAGGCACCAAGGACATGAGTTGATCAAGGGATATATCTAGTTTTAACACCTTCATATCCTCCCACATGTCATATTGTCTTGCCTTCTCCTATGGCTTGTTGCTTTGCAGAGGAACTTGTTTTATTGCTTGCTGTGGTGCTATCTTCTTTCCGCAGTGCCTGAGGATTATGCCTCACTCTTGCTTCTTGTTGTTGCTTGAGCTCTTTCTGTGGTCTTTCCCTCCCCCGTGTTCTTGTGCAGGATGTGTTTGTTTCATGAGCACACTGTGTTCTGCCCATGGCTTCCTTTGCTCCTCTTCTTCATTTTGTTCTTCAACTTGTTCCTGTACCTTACAATGTTTACCTTCCCACAACTTCCCTTATTCTGCCATCTTGGCAATGGCAATGGCATGGCCTTGTTGCATGAGAACTGCGCCAATTGCAATATCAAAAGCATTTGTCATGACTTCAAAAGGAAGATTAGGGTCAGCAATTGCCATTATTGGGGGTTTTTGTCAAAGCTACCTTTAGCTTATTAAAGGCATGAGAAGCATCATCTCTCCATCGAAAAGCAGGGGACACTAAAACCTCTATCAAAGGTGCTGTAATTTCTAAAAACTTAAAGATCTTTGTATGATAAAAATTGGCAAGACCCAAGAATGATCTGACATCATGAATATTTTGCGGTGTCAGCCAATCTTGAGTAACTTATATCTTCTTAGGATCAACGGAAATGCCATTAGCTGAAATGATGTGTCCAAGGTACTCCAATGATGTCTTGAAAAAATCACTTTTCTCTGGATTGACAAAAAGTGCATTATCTCGCAAAACTTGATGTAGATGCTTTTTGTGCTCATCGATTGAAGCACGAAATACCTTAATATTATCCAGATAAATATTCACAAACTTGTCTACAACTGGTCGAAAGAGTCATTCATGAGATCAGGACTCATAAAAGTTGTCGGGGCATTGGTTAACCCGAAAGGCATGACCAATACTCATAATGTTCACACTTCCTGCGAAAGGCAGTCTTGTGCTCATCACCTTCACGAATACGGATTTGATGATATTTGGACTTGAGATCAATCTTGGAAAATACTTTGGCATGAAGCAACTGATTAAATAATTCATCAATCGGAGGAAGAGGATATTTATTCTTGATGGTCACTTTGTTAAGGGCACGATAATCAATGCAAAGTCGCATTGACTTATCTTTCTTTTTCGTGAGCAAAACTGGTGCACCAAAAGGACTCTTACTAGGATGAATATGATCTTTGTCCAAGAATTTTGTTAACTAGCGTTGAATTTCTTGGGATTCAACAAAAGAGACTTGATATGGAGCACGAGTTGGTAGTGAACTGCCAGGAAGTAAATCCATCAGATGATCCACTGGACATCGAGGAGGCAAAACTGGAGGTAGTTCCACAGGAAACAAATCCAAATGTGGGGTGAAGAAGGGTTGAGACAAATATTCTACTTTGGAATTCTATTCAGGCACCATCTCCTTTGCAGAGAAAATCATTAAGAGTGTTGAAGAACAAATGACATTACGAACCCACCGCTTCGCTTGTAGACAGGGTTGGTGTGGAGGGTTGATATAGCGAACCCCTTGAAGATTGATGTCCATACCATCTTTGATAAACTGTAAAGTGTTGCAAAAAGTGACAAGAGGGTCATATATTGATATAGCCATTGTTGAACAAGATCATATTGTATTGAGACAAAGGCATAACCTCAAAATCCATCTTATCTCGACAATATTGGTGAATGTGAAAGGAAAGTCGATGAGCCATAGTGTTGCACTTAAATCCCTGTCCATCTGCCAACTCAATCTCATAAGTGTCGGTATTGTGAGTGGTGCATACCTTCAATCGTTGCACCATAGTCATGGCCACAAAATTGTGAGAACAGTCAATTAGAATAGTAATGAGATAGCCAGAAATTGAGCCAATTAGTGTCAACACTTGAGTAGACATGGAGGCTAGAATTGTAGAGGCAAACTGTGATGCAAGTTTTTGCATGTTGGGAGATGACCATAACACGCTTACTTTTAGAAGTATCTAAAGACTTAACCTGAGACTTGTCTTCCGAGGTGGAAGGTTCTACATTGGAGTTGTGCCGATTACTGGGTCGTTTAGGGCACTCGAATCATCGGTGGTTTTCGAAACAAATGATGCATAGACCTATCTTCTGTTGTCCTATATAGCAAGGAACTGTTTGGGTTACATAATTGGTTGCGTCCAGAGTCACGTCCCACGGTTTGATCCTCGTGTGTGGTTGATAAGACTGCTCGCACCATGGGCAGTCAAAAGAGGACCCCTCTCATTGGTGAGGCTTCTGGAAGGACTACCCACTGAGAATTGGGTCAAGGTTGAGAACAGCCAAAAGATTTGGAACCATCATGAACAAATTTAGTACCATTGCCAAGAGTAGAAGTGCTTGGATGACCTTGTGAACAAAGATCCCCATTGTTTGATTTGGATATCGGCTATGCATTCAACATAGCGAATCGCAGCTATTGCGAGATCGACTGGGTCATATTTGTAAAGATCCGTGCACAATGTGGGGGTAAGTCTCTAGACAAAAGCATGTAGCTCGTCTTTTGGGGACAATATTAAAATCTTCAGTACCAAGTTGGTAAACTGCAAGATATAAGAGGCCAATTATCCTGTTTGGGTCAAATGGTGTAAGCAAGATCATGCTTGAAAATCTGCACTAGCAGGTATGAGCTGCTTTATGGATGACACGCTCAAATTTTCTCCACATGCTGACGGTCTTCCCATTAGACAGTCGCCATAAGAATTTGACGCTGCGTAGTACAGACCGATACAGGGTGTATTTCAGATCTGTACAGTCAAGTATAGCATATAGTTAGACACAAGGAGGAGGGTACAGACAAGTACGCACATGTGTGCGTAGCAACGTCGCTGCGAAGCAGCGTCGCTACGCAGTAGCGCCGCGTAAAGACGTGGCGAAGGTAATCTTTCTTGCATTAGTGAGGTCCATAGAACCGCAGTACAAGCGGAGCTTGTATAGCCATTGGTCAAGTGTACTCTTATTGCGTTGGCCGAAAAAGGGCTAAGGAGGTTTGCATCATAAGGAACCCTTCCTTGTTGACATAAGAGGTCACCAAGTTTCCATTTTGCAATT